>NC_054602.1:34810261-35139582 GCF_004785595.1 Juglans microcarpa x Juglans regia | reverse complement strand
TTATATTAAATGAATAAAATATTATTAAAATATTATTTTAAAATTATTATTATTTATAAATTTAAAAAAATTATTTATTATATTTTATATAAAAATTTAATAAAATAAAATAAAATGAATTAGGTTAGAGTGTTTCTGTACCGAAGGGGTCCAAAGGGCCAAATGTACGTGTGACGCAGGAGGAGGGTGTCAGATCGTGGTTGGGACCATTCAATGCTTTTATGACTCTCTGTGCGTTCCCATTAGAACGTTTTAAATTCTTGTTGAGCTCTTTTGTGTTTTTAGTGTTAAAACGAATTAAGTTGAGATGATAAAATATTATTTTTTAATATTATTATTATTTTAAAATTTAAAAAAAATAAATTATTTATTATATTTTATGTTAAAATTTAAAAAAATTATAATAATAAATTGAAAAAAATTTAGATGAATTAATCATCCAAACGAAATAGGCATTACTTAACAAATTATAATAGCTCATAAAATTATATACCTAAATGCATCGGAGTAAGATCCTTACAAAATATGTAACAAATCACATTAATAAAATATATAAGAAATACATAAAAGTAATTATATATAAAATATCTGTTTTAAATTTGGATCAACGGAAAATATATGCTTAATTAATATATTCTAATCCGGCGATTGATACTGTCCATTAACTGTTATAAAAAAAATAAAAAAGAACTTGTTTTTGAGAATTAACAAATTTAAAAGTTGATGAATATTGTAATTGCCACCCCAATATATAAGAAATATTAGATTTGTAAACCATATATAGGACATAATTATTAGGAATAAGCATTAAACTTACATGAATCCATGAACAACAATAAATTGTAAACAAGACAATGTATATCGAACTCCAAAAAAAAAAATATTTGTAACCTTTAATGCAAAATGTTTCTTTTAGTCATACTTCTTTATATACTCAATTCAGTTTTTCTTTTATTTTTGGTATAATGATGACAGGCTTAAGCACTTCACATTAAAAAATCTACATCATGATTATAATTATAAATTCTACCGTAATGTTAAAAAATAATATTAGATTTGCAAATTAACCATACACACAACATATTTAATAGCTAGGATCATAACTTTAACTTTACATGCATCCCTGAACATCATTTAATTTTTATATCCTCTATCAAAATTTGAGAACAAATTCAAATTCCAAGGCTATTTTATTCAAAATTGTTGTTCCCAAGCTATTTTATTCGAGAATATTTTTTTTAGGGAGCCAACTTTTCTACCGTATAATAAGTTTATGTAAAATAAAAAGAGACAAATCTTAATATTTATTTCACAAAAAATCACAAGGCCAATAATTTACTACATACATCATGTAGAAATAAAATTCTAAACACAACTTAATATTTATTTCAGATATCTGACAGCAATGTTCATCAAATGATATTCATCTATTATTATTTTTGTAATAAAATATTTAAAACTTATTTTTTTCATAGAAACTATCAACTGATCTTTTAGAATGTCATCTTTCATTCATCTAGTATGTAAGGTAGAATTTACCAAGTATCATGTAAAATCTAAATATTTTTGTATCAAATGAAGTATATAATGCTACAATTGAGACCTTAAATAAATTTGTTCTTTCTCAATGAAGTCTAAAAGATAAACCTTCTAAACTATTTTCATAGAAATCATCAACCTTATATGACTTTTCTTATATTTTCATTTTTAATTTTATATTAAGACGTCTAAAACGCATAATAAAAAAATTTGGAATCTATATTAATATATTTATTATTTCTCCTAAACTTAGTTTTAATTTAATTTTGGTGGAGCCACAGTTAACAGATATGCAAATCAACACTCCAACTCCAACTATGGCAACAAGATCACAGCATCCCTGAATCAAAGGACCTCACTGCCGATCAAGACTCACAAGGAAATATCCAACAATTGATTTGCTGCATTAATACTTAGATTTGTATCTAGTTGTACATGATAAATAAATATTCGTAGTTATTCTCTTGATTTTATATTTCTTTATTCTTGTACACTGCACTTTGTATAAATTAGAATCAATGCAATACTAGTTCTGTTGTGCAGAGACTAAAATATTCATCGTGTGCTTTGTATTCTTCTTGGTATCAGAGCTGTCCTAGGATAGTTCCTCTGATCGTGCTTTGAATATGGAATCCTCTTTACCACAACCACCTTCACCTAACTTAGCATTACACACCACATTTCCACCAAATTGGATGGATCAAATTATTTGAACTGGGTATCACAGTTCCTGCCCATTCCTCTGATCGTGTTGTTGATGGCTCAGAACCATGCCCATCCTAATTCCTTTTTGATGAATTTGGAAAAATAACCATTGTAATCAACTTAGATTACACTATGTGGCAAAAGAAAGACCAGTAACTCCTTGGCTGGTTTACTACCACACTTTCTGACAGTATTTTGTCCTCCTATGGATTGAACACTTCAAAACAAGTGTGGACATATTTGGCTTCTAGGTTTGCATCTCAATCAAGATCTAGAGTTGTTTACCTAAAATGCCAACTTCAAACATTGCAGCAAGGTTCTCGGACCTGTTCTGAATATCTTGGTCTCATCAACTAAAGGTTGTGGGAAAGCCAGTAGAAGATGATGATCTAATCTCCTACATTGTTGGTGGACTCAATCCTACATACATAGCATTCATAACATCATTCAACTTTGCCACCCGAGAGTTCTTCATCTCATTTCAACATTTTCAAGTGCAACTTCTCAACTTCGAGGCTCTACTGGGAAATCAACAACCTTTCAACACTGACTCAGGTACCTTTCTAGTTCTCATTACAAACAGAAGCCTTCAGGACGAACAAAAATCACTTTAAACACAACCAAAAAAGTCAGACAGCAACAACTTCTCCAAGAATCCCTTTCGTGTGATTCAACCAATCATGCCCCTCCCAAATTTATGGAAAAGCTTGTCATCAAGCCTTGGATTGCTATCAACATATGAATTTTTCCTATCAAGGCAAACATCCACCAGCTCAGCTTGCTACCATGGCAGCTAAAACCAATTGTGCAACAGAAGAAATGCAAGAATAGCCTTGGTATGCAGATAGCGATGCCAACAACCATTTAACAACTGCTTTGGAAAACTTGTCACTTCAAGAACCATACAAAGGTGATGAAAAGGTGGTAGTAAGTAATGGTACAGGTTTGTCTATTGCCAATAGAGGTTCCACTGTGCTTCATAACTCTAATAAATCATTTAAATTGAATAGCATCCTTCATTGTCCTTCTACTGCTGCAAATTTATTATCCATCTAAAGATTTTGTGCTGGCAACTCTTGTTGGTTCCTTTTGACCGACTCCTTCTATTCTGTGAATGACAAATGCACGGCCAAATTCTTTTATAAGGACAAATTAATGATTGACTCTATCTAATCTACCTATCCAAGTCAATAAACAAAGTCAAGAAAATCAAAGCTTTCATTGGATTCACAACAAATTCAGCCACTTGGCATAAAAGATTAGGACATCTCTCTTCCCTTGTTTTTGATAGAATAAAGAGTCTTGCTCAACTTCTTGTTACTTAGTCTGGTCAACACAATTCTTTTTATGAATCTTGTCGACTAGTCAAGGCTAAATTCCCTTCCATTTTTTGAATTAGATAATGTAACCTCCGCATCTCTTGAAATGATACATTCTGATCTTTGGAGTTCACCTATTATTTCTAATAATGGCTGCAAATACTATGTGACATTCATAGACAATTTCTCTCAATTCACTTGGATATACCACTTGCACTCAAAAGCTAAAACATTTGAATGCTTCATTAAATTCAAATGTATGGCTAAAAATGTGCTAGCCACCAAAATTAAAACATTCCAATCAGACGGAGGAGGTAAACTCACTTCAAATCAGTTCACTAAATTCCTTGAATCTAATGGCATCATGAGATGGTTATCATGTCTCATACTCTTCAACAAAATGGCTTAGGAGAAAGAAAACAAAGACATATAGTTGTGTGTGGGTTGGCTCTCCTAGCTCATTCAAAACTCCCCTCAAAATATTGGGTTGATGCCTTTAACACTACTGTCTACCTCATTAATAGGTTACTCACAACAGTATTGCAAAATCAATCCAAATATGCCAAGTTACTTCAAAAAAAATCTGACTACAGTCTTCTTAAAGTCTTTGGGTGTTCATGTTTTCCTCTTACTCATCCTTACAATCAGAACAAGTTGTTTTACAGATCCAAAAGTTGCATTTCTCTTGGCTATGTTTCAAATTACAGAGGTTATAGATGTATTAATCCTGTGTCTCGCAAAATAATCGTGAGCACATGTTTTTGATGAACACACATCTCCAGCTCAAGATTGGACCTCCTCTCAAGCATTTCCGTCTGCAAAAGATACTGGCCCTCCAGCAACTTGCACTTCATAGGTAGTAAGTCCTTTACCTCAGGACAAACAAATGCATATTCATTCTAATGTTTCTTTGGTTGATTCAAATGTGGAAGCTTCACCTTTTCCCACTTCTCTTAATCATGAACCATTGGAATCCAATGATCAAGAAACCAGCTCAAATTCACCTATCATTGCAACTGAAGACAGTGAACCACACAACACAATTCTTCAATCCAATTAAGTCTCTACCCAACCTTTACATACTATGGTTACCATATCTCAAGATGGCTCTCAAAAAATGAAAGACTTCTCAGAATACCACATGCACTACTCTACCAAGCATCCTCTGCAAGTTTTTCATTCCATTTCCCTACCTACTGTACCAACACAATTCTCACAAGTAGAAAAATCTCCTTAATGGTGCCAAGCTATAGAAGAAAAGTTTGGAGCACTTCAGGACAATCAAATATGGACCTGTGTCCTAGACCAATCAACAAAAACATCATCACGAACAAGTGGGTTTTTCAAGTAAAGCAAAAGGCTGATGGAAGTGTGGATAGATTCAATGCAAGATTAGTGGCCAAGGGTTTTGAGCAGAAGGATGACGTTAACTTCGCTAAAATGTTCAGTTTGGTAGTCAAAGCCTTGACCATTAGAACAATATTGGCTCTTGCAGTCCACTTTAACTAGCCAATAAGACAATTGGATGTATCCAATGCCTTCCTCCATGGATTCCTTAAAGACGAAGTATACATAAAGCAACCTACTGGCTTTCTTAACAAACAGTTCCCACAACATGTTTGTAAGCTTAATAAGGTCATATATGGCCTTAAACAAGCACCTAGAGTTTGTTAAACAAGCTGGCAGGCACACTCATGAGTCTTGGGTTCATTGAATCAAATGTTGACTACTATTTTTTATTTTTTAGAAGTCCAACATTCATCTATTCTTTCTTATTTATGTGGATGATATCATTATGACTAGAAATAGCATGCTAGCTATCACTTTCTTAATTTCTTCTTTGAAGCAAACATTTGCCATGAAGGATATTAGGCTCTTAAGTTTCTTCTTTGTTATTCATGTGCATAGAAATGATGCTGGACTTCACGTTTCACAAGCCAAATGCATTAATGAGATTCTTGATCGTGCCAAAATGATTGGAGTCAAACCTGCCAAGAGTTCAATTCCTGCAGGCACCAAGCTATCTCAATATGATGGTGACCCTTTTGAAAATGCAACTGAATATCACCACTTAGTTGGAGAACTACAATATTGTACAATGACAAGGCTCGACATAGCCTTCACAGTGAACCAACTGTGCCAATTTTTGCACAATTGTACCACTACACATTGGACAGTAGCCAAGAGAGTCCTTCGTAACCTCAAAGGTTCTATCACTCAAGGGTTATTTTTTGGCAAAGGCTCTCTCAAACCGAATGCATATAGTGACTCAGATTGGGCAAGCTATGCTATTTTTCCTAGACCTTGTCTCATTAGCTGGAATGCAAAGAAGCAGCCAGTTGTCTCCAAGTCTAGCACTGAAGTTGAATACAAATCTCTTGCCCTTGCCACAGCTGAGTTATTTTAGCTTCGCATGCTACTTCATGATCTCAAAATTCCTCTTGGCACCATTCCTACCATTCGGTGTGAGAATCTTGGAATTCTTTCCTTGGCATCAAATCCTGTCCTTTATTCTCATACTAAGCATGTCAAGGTTGATTACCACTTTATCCGTTACAAGTAGTGCAAAAAGATATCTCAATTTAATATATTCCCACTGCTCAACAAATTGCAGACATCTTCACCAAATGCCTAACTTCTGCTCGATTTTTGCTACATAGAGACAAGCTAAATGTGTCTCCCATCCATTAGCTTGCTGGGGTGTAATATCCCGTATTTTAGTGCATTTTTTTTAAGAATTTTTTTTAAGTTGATTAAATATTAGTTCTCTTATTTTAAATTTATTGGATTTCTCGTTGCATTTATATTATATTTTTTAAGTTGTGAAATTTATTTTGATGTGTTTTCTTGATATTAATTATTGTTTGTATTTAAATTTGCTTTTTGCCTTAATGAATAATTTTTTTTATTTTTTTGCTGGACTTTAATTATTTTTATTATGCTTTTTTCTTTTATGGGACCCTTATATTTTCGGACTAGGCTTATTTGAGTGTATTTTATTTTTTCTTTTGAGCCCAACCCATTTTGGTCCCCAGCCCAACCCTTGAGGTTTCAACCAAGCCCATGAAGCCAGGAACCACCTCACGTTCCGTGTTTGATGCCATGCACATCTCACAAGCACGGTTACCTTTATTCTTATTTCGCATCTAGGGTTTTAATCAACTATAAATGCATGTTTTTCTCTCATAAGAAGTTGCCGCAGCAACCCACGCATAGCTGCCTCCATGCTGCCGCTTAGCACTCCCCAAGCCCTCGTATCACAGTCCTCCGCCCCCCCACCGTGCACTTATGCCACTCACGGCCAGCAGAGGAAGAGCATCACCACGGGTAGCACCACGTTAGACGCCGAGTCCACGGATCGCACGGTAAGAGACTCACCCACGCACGGCCAAAACACCAGTCTGCAGTTTCACGATTTTACTCAACCATCACACGGGAATTGCAGCTTCCCGGAGGTCAGGCCGCTGCATGCTCCTCCACAACACTGCCATAAGCCACCACCGTGACCCAGACATGAAAGCACTAGTGTAGCCACCATTAGCCATCCCGCGAAAACCTCTGTTCCTCACTCCCGAAACAGAGGATGCGTTCCTCCTACCTTGAGCCACTGCGACAACTGCCCACTGAGGGCTCCTGCATGTTACGGCCCCAGAAACCGCCGACGAAGATTTTTGTCACCCCAGGTCCGCCTCTCGCCACCTCCGCCCCACGGTAATCTCCCTCTCTATTTTCTCTCTCACGCTCGGCTTGCTCATCCCGTAACCTCTCTCCTGATGGTTGATTCTCTCTCTCTCTCTCGCTCATCTCTTTCTCTCTCTCAGTGTTCTGCCGTCGTGACTTCGCCACCTCCCACTGGCCTGCCCCGCCGCGACCTCCTTCAGTCACGGTGAACCTCCATATCGTGTACGTAGCCTCTGTTTCCTTCAAATAGTTTCGGTTTACGTAAGTATACTACATGGTTCGAAGTTATATTTTATACTAATATTATTAATTACTTTTTTACCCTTTGAATTGCAGGTTATGCTAAGGTGCTTTAAAAATTTTATTATGTGTTAATAAACTCTTATTTAATTATGATTACAGAAAATTATTTTTAACATGTTATTAAGTAAAGTTTTATATTTAAAAGTAAACCATATTGGTGTAATGTTATTTTTACATTTTTTATATGATTTAGTCTATTAAAAAATAGTTATGGTTTATTTTAAAATATTTTGGGATAAGTATATTATCTCTTATTAAACTTTATAAGTTGTTTTCAATAATAAATAGGTCAGACTTATAAATGTTTAGGCCAAAGTTATTAAATCAACATTGATAATTTTTAGAAAGTGATGATTTGTAATTTTAGGTTTTGAGAAATTAAATAGGTTATTTTAGAAACTTAAGATTAAATGTCGAAATACGTGATTAATTGAAAATTTATGAGAATTACGTTATTATGTTATAGGTGACAGTTAATAATTATTCAGCATTTTGAGGAAATTCCTAAAAAGTTAAGAAATCCAGGTAAGGGAGTTCTTATGCTAGACTTTGCATAAAATAAAATGAATTGAGGTCCTTTTTGGAAAATGTGCATATTTTGTTATGAAAAGAAATCTGAAAATAACCTCAGATATTTGTTCTGCATTACTCATGAGATTCTATTTAAGAAGAAAATATTTTCTGTCATGACTGGTGTAGACATGAGCTTATTTTTGACATTCTCTTTCTGAACTTTGAAAAGAGAGCGAATATGAAATTTTGTGCATAAATTATATTGTGATATGATTTTGTTCTGTTCTGAAGATTTTCTGTACTCTAATATAATCTTATGTGATTTCTGAAAAACCTTTGGCATGACCTTCTGATTATGTTTTGACTCTGATTCTGATTCTGATTCTGTTTTGCTTTGATGTATGACCCTGTTCCTGGATATAATAGTGACCTCTGGCCCTGTCACGGGATATGATAGTGACCTCTGGCCCTGTCACTGGATATGATAGTGACATCTAGCCCTGTCAAGGGATTTAATAGTGACCTTTGGCCAGCTACGGGATATAATAGTGGTTTTCTGTTCTGAGTGCAATCGCTTTGATAGCATGGTGATTTATGTTCTGCTTAGCTTTCCGCAGAATGCACAACCCTACCACGAGGGTTAAACATTTCATCTGTTCTGATATGATGCTCTGATATAATATGATAAGATGAAGATGTTCAATCATGTTGTGCCAAAGAAGTTTTTGAATATGAAAAGTTGGTTTCTGAATATAAAATGTTTGAAAAGTCATCCTAATTTTCTGATAATATGTATTTTTGAGATTTCCATGTTGATACTAAAATGTTTTGTTTATGCATTCTGAACTCTGTAAAAACGCTCATGTTTACACGCTAGTATATGTTCTCTGTTTACTGAGTTGTTTATAACTCACCCCTTATCTCCATATTGAATAGTTCAGCTAAGAATCAAGATTATGGAGCATCGGTGAGATGATTATTTAAGTATGGTGGATTACTCATAGAGGATTTCTGAGAATCGACGGATTTTATTAAGAAATTTTCATAGTATTCTGATGACTTTATATTTTTGGAGTCTGTAAATGTATTGAGGAATTGTGAGTTTTAAGTTATAGGGAGTAACTCTTCGATCCCTGCAGGACCGGAGCGTTACATGGGGGATATTAACAGATATGTAGATCAACACTCCAACTCCAGCTATGGCAACAAGATCATAGCATCCCTATGTCAAAGGACCTCACTGCAGATCAAGACTCACAAGGAAATATCCAACCATTGACTTGCTGCATTAATACTTAGATTTGTATCTAGCTGTACATAATGAAAAAAATATTCATCGTTATTCTCTTGATTGTATATTTCTTTATTCTTGTACACTACACTTTGTATAAAATTAAAGTCAATGCAATATTGGTTTTCCTATGCAGAAACCAAAATATTCATCGTGTGCTTTGTATTTTTCAGCCATAATCTTGAAAATAGATAATATATAATAGTTATACAAAACTTTGGGATTACATGAAAAATTTGGAGAGATGCATTTTTATGCATATTAGAAATTTAGAAAATTTTAAAGATTATATGAAAATTATAAATATTTTTAGGGGACATTTTCTATATGCATGGTATTATAAATAAATGTTGGGACCATGACCCCATAGATTAATGTAGTTCCGCAAGCACCAAAAAACCTCAAGATGAATCAAAACTTCCTATACAGGACACTTTGTCCCATTTAGGGGTACGTACTGGCTCGTGTCGGTGCGGGGCTATCCTGACTCCTGGGTCAAGGAGTCGAGGACGACGCTGGCCGCTCCTTTCAACTTTCAATTATACATAGAGACGGTGGGACGATTCAGCTGTGGTTTGAATACTGAAATGATTTAATATGATTTTAAATAAAAATTAAAAGTTGAAAAAAATATTTTTAAAATATTATTTTTTAATATTATTATTATTTTAAATTTTAGAAAAATTAAATTATTTGTTATATTTGATTGTATATTTCAACTTCAACACCTCTCTCTCCTCAAACTCTCAAGCTCTCTCTTCTACTCTCTCATCAAGCTCTCTTCGGCCTTTCTCTCTCCAACTTCTCTCCCCCTCAAACTCTGCCCAAAAAGAATGGTTGTTATACAGGATATAGAGTGTCAAATAATAAATAATAATTGATAAAAAAATTTATTTATTAAAAAAAATTTATACATCCGGTAACTATATTTTTTTAATATTTTTTTATAAGATATGAAATATAAAATAATAATTAATAATTAATGTGAAAAATTTTTCCTCCAGAAACTATTTCCCTCTTAAATGAAAATTGTGGCGATCGAGTAGGTAGGTATTGGCTAGATAAACGAGGGAGGGCCCTCCAATAAATGATAAGAAGTAGCAACGTCGGTTCTTGTAAATGTCTTGGTACTGTTCAAACCAAGCTGGGTACTGTTAGGCAATGAGTTGTCACAAAATGTTAGGCTGCCTGCACTTATCTTGGGCTGGCAATGCATGTGAACTAATCTGCCCATATAGGGCGAGTGTCTATCCTAAACATGACCACCTGATTGTCACGTGTTGGGCACTTGACATGGTCCTAAAGTTCATAGGGCATCTATTTTATATATATATATATATAGAATTAAGCTTCACTCCAATCTATTATCTTCTAATTAAGCATTAATTGGTGTTCATATGGATAGTTAAAAAATTATTATAGTGATTACTAATTAATTTGTTTGCGCCTCTCCTGATCGAATATCTGCATGCTTTAGTCCCACGAAGGTGGAGTACTGAAAATTTTAAAAAATCTTGATGGATGGATTTTGAAGGTGATCTCGACAATAATGTTCATAGTGATAGGAATATTATTCTAGAGGGTGTGATTCTCTAATTACTAAAGCAGAAGACAGTACAAAAAAAAAAAATATTTCTGAAGAATTATTTACGACAATAACGATTATATGTGTTAAAAATATATTTATTTTGACAAAAAATAATTATTTTTATTAAAAATAACTAGTCACAAAAAAATAATTTTTTTTTTTAGTGGGAGTCATAGACTAGTACTAGTATGTTTGTGAATGAAATTAATAAGAAGCTTAGGAGTTTCGCCTAGTGGTCTGTGCACCATGTTAGAAGAGAGATCAATGTTATTGCCCAGGCCATCATGTTTTGGCAAAAGATGCATGCGTTACTCAATTTTTATGATATTATTGTTGGACTACCCTTCATGTCTCATGTTGCACTCTATTAAACATTTTCTTTTTTATGGATTATTTATTTCATGCAGTGCCTAATTGTCATATATACATGGCATTCTTTCAGTTTGTCTTTTATGTCGGAATTTTATTCCCAATGCTTTTGATCATCTCATACGAAATGTTCATTTATAGTACTGATGCTTTTCATACGATATTTTCACACTACGTGGAAAGCTGGTGAGTCTCTGAAATAAAAGAAGATAGAGAGATCATGAGTTTTAACTAAATTAAGGTGAATATTGGATTACGCAAAGTTAAGCTGAATATTGGTCTTTGCTATATGCCTATTTTTGGTAGCTTTTGGATTTCGTGATTCTCAGTAATAATGATGACAACAGGTTGCAGATAGACGCAGTGTTCCATGCCATTTCTAACCGACAATCGATGCGACAGATGCGTAGACCTCCTCCACCTTTTTTTTGTTTTATTTTTTGAACCCATAATTTGACATATGCGACGTTTTCATACACCAATCATCTACAGTTTTTATTCCATTTCTTTTGCTTTTCGAATCAGCAAATCTCACGAAGATACTTAACTTGTTCATAGATCGAGCAGCTAGCTAGCTAGCTAGCTCTCTATGTAGTAATGGTTATATTCTGATGACTGATGTCGAGGGAAAGTGTTGATCGTGCATGCATGATGAACACGCCTATTAATTTATTGAAAAATTTTATTCATTATTATTTTAATATTTCTTTTTTTTATCATCTCTGATCATCCACCATTAAATGTTAGGTTATCAATAACGACAATGCTATAGCCCCGCTGGAGTGTAGTATTATTGTTTTATATGTGTTTTTTTAAGTTATTTTTTATATAAATTTTGTAATATTTTTAAATATCTTAAAAAAATAAAATAAATTTAAAATATTATTAAAAAAATAATTTCTTAATCAGAAAGTAAAAAAAAAATTATTAAAAAATACTTCCGAAGGAAAGTAAAAAATTATAAAAATATTTTTTTATGATTTTTTATTTTATTTCGTGATTTAAAAAATAATAATATTATGATTTTTTTATTTTTTTAAAATATTTAAAATTGTTAAAAAAATTTATATAAAAAAAATTTTAAAAATCACATAAAAATACACTTGCTACACCGCCTCCAACGAGATCTAGCATTTTTCTATCTAATTTAAAAGTCGGCTACTGTTTCTGGCAAGAAAAACACTGTTATGCTTATTTTTCTTGACTAATTTTTTTTTATTTAATAATTAAAAAAATAATTTTAAATATATTAATATATATTTTTTTAAATATATTTAAAAATATTAAAAAAAAAAAAAAAAAACTTTTTACGCTGAACGGTAGGGCGGCATAGTAGCCGCACCCTTCTGGCAAATAACTCATCTTAATTTTCAATGCATATATGCATGCCATCTCGATCAGGACCAACTGGACTGAGGTTCATTGAATGCAATCCCATGCCTTTTCTCAGCAATATATAATATTTTACGGTGATAATCTATTATATATTATTATATAATGTTTAAGGTATTATACAAAAGCATGCATTTTTGTATTATTTTGCTTGCGTACGTTGAAAAATTAGCATACAATGCAATTATCTAAAGGACATGTAAATTAAGTGATTCATTTTTATAAGTTTCAAGTTTGGATGTTAAAGAAAAATCAATTAGACTATTTGAATTTGGTACTTATTCAATGAATAAAAGCTATTAATCTCATTATCTATAACTAAAAAGGACAATATTGTTCACAAATATCATAATTAAAATGTATAGGAAGAAAAAAGAAATTAAACTCAATTGTAGTTATATATTATACATATTATATGGCCGAGAAAATTTAATCTTCATAATAACATTTAACAAAATTTACAATTTATAGGTACTCAATTTATTTATTTATTTTTAATTAAGAACTGCATAAAATTCAAGCAAATACGTACAATATACAATAACAAAATAGATTATTTATATTTCTAGAATAAATTGTATTTATCATTTATTTTTCAATTTATGAAACCCTTAAGTATCGGAAATGAATATAAAAGTTATAGTTTCCAATTTGATAATATTCTTTAACTTAAAAAAATCTAAAATATATTAAAAAAATGTCACAAAGCTTCAAAAGAAAAAATAATAATCCTGTTGATTCGTCGACTATGGTTCTACGTACGTACGGATCCCATTAGTCTCAGATCAACACGTAAATTTGTTCAAGGGCTTTATATAAAATATCTTGTTCGAATTCAAATGATGATGTTTAGACGCAAAAATCTAGCTTGATGGTAATTTTTATGAATAGAGAATAAATGAAATTGAGATCGTGAGGTTAACGAATTTGTGTGAAAGTTGTGGATCCATTCTGTGTTATACCGCCGGCCGGCCAGCTTTTTAACGCAACAATTGCAGGGGTTGATCATCATTAATTGTCCGCATATTTAGATTTTTTTAAAGTTTTTGTGTTTAAAGTACGAGAGAGAGATAAACGTAACATGAGTCGTAAGATATTGACGCTTTTGAATAAATTGTTCAATAAATTTTATATATATGACCTAACTGTCCACTTTATGAGTTTCACTTAAAATTCTAAAGTTGACGTAAAAATCTTAAAGTACAACTAGAATATTCAATCGATTGGATGATGTTAGTATTTATTTGGAAATTTTTTATCTTCAGTCATGTCGAAATGATAAACTTTAAATGATTTTATATATAAAATTGTCAAAAGGATAATAAATTAATATGTGACATGTCATGATTATGATTAGTGCGATGAAAATAATAAAAGAAAGGATGAATATATAATATATATATATATCTGTCTTTTTAACGTTAAATTCCCGTTTAAATGAGTGATCATGAAGAGAGATTAATTAACGACCGTTTGGAACTTAGATTAAATTGTGATTAATTCAATTCAATTCAATTTTAACATGAATTTAATATCTAAATACATAACTCTCGAATCATTAAACTTATTTCAATTTAAAATTTCTTTACACGTTATACTCACAATCTTTTTAAACTAAATACCTGATCTTTATACGAGAGATTCATAACCTTTTTCAATTTTATTTTTATAAATATATTTAAAGTTATCTTAACATCTAATTACGTGTAAATTTATCTTAAATAAATTTCACAAAATTCGTTCTATCAGTTCAATTCACTATTTATAAAAAAAATTAAATGAGAATATCTTTTCAACGATGTTCTGTTATTAGATTGAAAATAACTTTCAATAATTTTCTGCCACGTTACCTATTTATGGATTAATAATAGATGTGTGACATACAGTAAAAAAAGCCATGAAGGAAATCAAATCCCTCATCTGCTCAATGACTCTGCTCTCTCTCATGACTTTGCTGCGTGATCATAGCCATCAACGTCGCCCCATCTCTCCTCTCTTCCACAACTCCTATAGTCCCATTGACGCCTCCCACCCAAATTATCACAAGAAATGTTAGGTTTGTTCTTAATTGTCTGGGTTCCAGATAATTCCTTGTATTTTTTATATTGCATGCTGCTAGATTTGGCATTTTATTTTGGTTGGAAAAAATAAAATCACGTAGCCCATCCTTGTTTGTTCTAGATAATGCCTTGCATTTTATTTGGGTTGGAAAAAATAAATCGCATGGAGATTTGGCATAGAAAAAAAAATCATAGATCTGCCATCTTGACAGAAAAAAAAATAAAATCATTCCTACGGTGACTGGAGGACGATGGTAGGACAATGGTGACTACGTCAGAGTAGGTGGTTGCACCAGCTGGTTGGCGTCGAATTGCTGGTGGGACTGGGATGGTAGGCAATGGATCAATGGCGGTAGAAATCAACGTGACAGAACCAGAGCAAAGAGGAGGGGCAGCAAGCTTTTCTTCGTGGATGTTTCTTATTCAGTGCGAGTGAGACTATTAAAATTATTGTATAATTTATGACGTGGCAGAAGATAAAAAAAGGATTGCTTTCCTTCTAATATCAGCCCGATTGCTTAGAAACGGAACTCAAATTCAATTCATCTTATAAATTCAACTCAACTTCCAAACAGAGTCTTGCTTATTGTATACGTGTCACAGGGAGGATCAGACCGACAGGCATTATTTGTTGTGGAGGCAATGGCGTAACTGGTGCATGCATTTAATGAGGAGGTTGGGTCAGAGTTGCAAATTTCAGCAGTATGGGTGCCACCGGCAGTCGCGTCAGATGAGAGATGGAGCCTCCTAATTTCAAAGATTGCCGTATTTTCTGGAGCCCCCATTCATTAATTAGATTTGAGGCAAGTAGTTGAAATGCATCCCCTGGAGGAGGTGGAGCGGTGCACGCATCATCAGACACCTTTCATATTGTGTCAGTGTCATTCGTACACATTTTTAATTCACGTTGGTTTTGTCTCGTGTACTGGGCCTGGAAGATGCATATTATATAGGCTGAGCCCATTCCTTCCTGGGCAAGGGCCTAGTGGGTTTTCAATTTGGATTGAGCTTCTGTATACACAGATATGATATCCACCCATCAGGTCACCAACACCGAGAAAATCTATTTTCAATCAAATTGTGTGCCGTTTCAGAGATAAAAAGAGAAATTTTTTTTTTTAAAAAAAGATATTATTATAATTTAAATTTTTTTTTAAATATAAATGTATAACAGATATAGATATAAGGAAACTAACTCCACCAGCACCTAAGAACGTTACCCCTTTTTTAAGCACTTCCTCCATGTTTTCAGCGTTCCTTTAAGCTTTTTTGGCGTAAGTTCATTCAGTTGCTGCAAAAGTTGACAACTCAGATACATTTTACAACTCAGACAGAGAGATACAGAATATCTGTACCCAAATACGAACAAAGTACTCTTTCTCTCTCTGGTCTTTGGGAATTGATTAGCTAGGTTTTTGCCACAAGCTTAAGCAAAGGTGCACCTGGTAGTAATAGATGTGTGAACCATCAGTATTAAAGCCCAACTGAGTGGCCGGTAGAGCACCATATATAACATACATATATATTGGCTGCTTCTACTTCTGCGGTGTTTTACTTCAATTCAAACCTCATATATAGAATGGTAGGAGAGTACATGAGCACGTATACGAATGGGGGGCCAAGCTCAAACCACGTTTAGTACGTTGCACTAATTAGTTTATTGGCGGTAACTTGGAGTAACCGACAGACCGATGTGATCAATGGCGCTCTTTGAATATTATTGCTTCCTATATAATTAATAAACCTAAACTTGTGCACATGAACAGTAAACAATCAATCAGCGATAACCATAATAATAACAATAATATATATTTGTTATGAAATATATCATCTCAAAAATATAAATACATTCGAATGGGTAAACATATGTTCGAACAGAGACTTAACGTCTCTTCGAATGGTTTAGTCTTTGTTTGAATAATAATCTTGATAGGAAATTACATATAATTTAGTTAGGGGAAGTTCAAAACCGTTCGAACATAATTTTTATATTTGAACAGAAGATATTTGCTGAGGAAATCTGGCAAGATGATTGAAAGACAGTTCGAATGCAAAAAAAAATTCGTTCGAACTAATTCGAATATCACATTTATTCATTCAAACGACTTGTTTAGTGGGAAATTATATATATATATATATATATATATAAATTGGCGAGGATTTGATTCAATACTGTTCGAATGGAAGTGTTTGGTTCGAACAGCATGAACTTAGTTCGAATGCTTAAATAAGCATTCAAACGTGATTGTTTAATTATAATAATATATTGAAAGACATCCAAAATACCTTAAAAATAAATATTTTTTAATTTATTATTTTCAAAATATAAAAAAATATAGATATATTATATAGTATTATTTATGGTGAATTAAAGTATTTCATATTCATAAATTAATTTTATGTAATTAATTTAAAAATATTTTAATGAGTTCTTTTATGTTAAACAAGATTTTTAGTTAAATAAATATTACTTTAGCAAAATAAGAAAAAATATTTTTGACAATAAACAAGCTAGCAAACACCAAAAATAAAAATCATACACTAATTACATCCCAAAAGTATAATGTTTGATACAACACAAAAAAGTAAAATAAAAACTAAAACTATCTATCTGGTAAGTAGCTCAAAATCCTCCTCGAGTAGAGATTGTAGCTCATCCAAAGTAGCTCCAGCAGGCTATCTCTGAACACCAGCAGGAGTAGAAGATGGACCACTCGTTGTGCTGCTATCTTGTGTTGCTGGAATATTAGCTCGAGTCTTCAACAAGTGACCCTCGCTCTTGCCGAATGTCATCTTGCTAAAAGGCTATATCTGTGGTTGGCTCTTCTCAGTCATTTGCAGATTAACTCCCAATTGGACTAGGAGATTAGAGATCATAAGTGCAAATAGTAGACTGCCTTCACTAGAATGACGTGACTCAGATCAAATCTGGAGGAAGAAATATATTGGCAGATCAACCGGCTCTCCTCAAGCTGTTCGTAACATAAATCTAGTTCGCTTGATGCCAAAATTTGTCTTGTATTTCCTCAGCTCGACATTAGTGTAAACAATTAAATTTAGCATTGTAAAAAATGTTGTATAGTCTACTTGCCTAATGATCTTACTGCTATCATATGGAGGAGCCGAAACGTCCAGCATCATCTGAAGAACCTCATTGTTTGTGAGACCGTCATCTGCTGGAGCATCATCCTTACTATAACCCTCATCATTTGTCCCTGCATCCGGCACAGGCGATGTAGGGTATGCACCAATTACGTGCGGGATACCAATAAGATCAGAAATAACAAAAGGTGAGATAGTAATACTCACTCCCCGCACAATAAATGTGATGATATCTGTATCAACCTCCATCTCACCCATAGTACGGTATAACTCATCGACCATGTCTGAATATGCAAGTTGGCAAAGCCCTTTTGCTGACAGATCGGTGCCCATCTCTGGTTGGTGATGATGGAGTAAATGCTCTATCCATCCCATGCAATATCGTGGAAATCATCTAGAATGATCTCATGCTCGACCAATATCGCTCTCCGTGACTAAGCACTAGCTTCTCCGCTAGGTTGGCCGGCTTCTCTCCCACGTTTTCTTCCACTAGTTGCCATTAGTTCACTGTTGATCATAAAACCACAAAAAATATAAATAAAATTGTAATTATATTATATTATATTAAAGAAACAACCCGTTCGAACTAACCATAATTACAATCTAAAAGCTAACCACTAAGTTGAGTATACCTTGTAGTGACAAAGCAGTTCTCCTAACCTGCATAGCAATCCATCATCCTTGGCGCTTCCTACTCCTTCGACTAACAGGAGTGCTTCATTCTCAAACTAAACACACATCTGTTCGAACGGTATAGAGTCTCATTCGGACAGGAAAATTATACGTTCTATTTTGGCCCAACAATACTAAATCTTGACTATTTGGCCAAAAGGACATCTAAGTTCGAACAAAAATTATATCCGTTCGAACTATTCTTAATGTAAATCATAAGCGTTCGAATGGGTACTATCATATTTGAACAATACAATGGTTGCTTGGTAATTAAGCGTTCGAACAACCTTGAAGCCGTTTGTACAAAAACTTGCCAAACAGCCATAGCTGAGTCAACTTAGCGCTGAACATGAAAACTACATGAATCTTGAGAATCCTTTGTTTAAATCGGTATAAATGATTAAGGAGTGAAACCCATCATTTGCCGCGTGTGGCTAGGGGTGTAACCGGTCCGGTCCGGTCCGGTTTTGGACAAAATTTAGGAACGAACCGGTATGTACCAGTTTTACATTTTTTAAAATCGATTACGCCCCAGTTACCCTCCTAAACCGGTATCTCTGGTTTTACTGGTTTCCAGTCCGGTCTGGCCCGATTTTTCAATTTTTTTAAAATGTAAAAATATATAATAAAGTGTTACCTCTTATGATAAAATGTTATAAATAATTTAATATATATTTTTTATGTTTAAAGCATATAATCAATTAAATTCTCATCTTTAAGATTAAACTTTTATTTTATAAATTATAATAACATTATCCTATATATAATTATATTAATAACATATAATCAAACAAATTACAAATGTTCATATTTAAGATTAACATTTCATGTTATAATTTATAAATTATAATATGAAATTATTTCATATATGATATATATTATATATAAAAATTTAATATAGAATTACATATTATATATAAAACTTATATATATAATATTTTGTATAATATATAAAATTAATTTTTATATATATTTTTTCAACCGGTCCTGTTCGATCCGGTTCGGTCCCAGAAACTATGGAACCGAAACCGGACTGATTCCGGCCGGTTTTCAAAATATAGGAACCGGTTCTGGACCGAACCGGTTCAAAAACCGGACCAACCGTTCCGGTTCGGTCCGGTCCGATCCGGTTTTCCAGTTTACTGATTTAAATTTACACCCCTATGTGTGGCGGCCAGAAAACACCTAAATGGAGTCAAATTGATTCGAAACCCGACCCCTTCACAGATCTCAAACATGTTTGTTCTACAAATTTACTTAGCAGTAATGGATTAAGGGCATACCTCCTAGAAGATAGGGCTTTCAATGGCGGAGTTGGTGGCGGCGACAGCGAGGGACGGATTGGAAATGAGGAGTTTCTGCCTTTCAATATTCGAATTGGATACTTGTATGGAATAGTTTCATTCGAACTGAAAATAGGACATTCGAATAGACGTCTTATGCATTAACTATGTTCGAACATACAAGAATGTTGTTCGAACAGGGTAATAAATTATTTGAGAGTATCTTAACCTGTTCGAACACTTGGAGTATATATATAATAGTATATATGAATATTATAATGCTAATATGAATATTATATAGTATATGTATATAGTATATATATATAGTATAATGTATATGCTAGTATATATATAGTAGATATATATAGTATATACTAACACTATATAGTATATATATATATATAAGTATATATATAGTGGGCTATAATAGTTGTTTCAAGGTGAGCACTTGTTTAATAGACTATATTAGTATAGTATTAATATTATATAGTATATATATAGTAGAAATATAGTATATTATATAGTATATATATATAATATATTAGTATTATATATTATATAGTATAATATATTTGTTCGAATGGACCAGTATGTTATTCAAATAGTTAGAGTAGTGCATCAGACTTTGCTTGAATGAAATTTTTTCATAAAATGCGTTTGGAGGGAAACTTGGCGCCAAATCCAAGGAATATACATCCATTCGAATGGAATATTGCATTTTACTTCCTTCATTCGGTCGTGGAGACACTGCACAGAGAGAGAGGGCAGCAAGCAACTTGAGAGGAGAGGTTCTAGAGAGAGAGGAGAGCCTCCATAGAGAGAGGAGAGGTTCAAGAGTGAGAGGAATTGCTTTGTAAATGAGGTAAGGATTGCTTTGTGGGGAACAGAAGCAGAAAAGAAAAAAGAAGAAAGAGGAGAAACAGAAGAAATGGAAAATATCATTTCGATTAAAATACAATTTGCTGAATATAGGTTGTATTTTAAATGAGAAAATCTTCACATTTACACTGGCTAATTTACACTCATTTTGAAGCTTTGAGAAAAAAATATCCCTTGGCTGAAAAATCACTCTCTATTCTTGAAAAATTTACATTTGAAAGCACATACTAGCTCAAAGAGGAGAGACAGAGAGAGGAAGATAGAGAGAGAGGGGGGAGGCAGGAATGCGAAAATGGCGAGAGAGGTACACGGGTGCAGCAGGAGCTTTATTTTTGCTATCCTGTGATGAGGTGCAACAATTATTTATAAGGACTCCTGATCTGTCAATTCTCTATTGGATGCCGATAAACTCACAAAATAGGAGTCGCCGTTCCAAAGAACTCATTTTAAATATCATTTGGGTATTTGGGAGTTGCTTTGCAGAATATTTACAAATTATATCTCATGTGTATATATAGAATTAAGGCTTGGTTTATTCGTATGATGTCTGATCTGTGTGGTTGCTTAGCAACAGAGTTTTTTTTTATATTAAATTTAGTTATTCTTGTATAGTATGTAGATTTACATTTATTATAAAAACTAAAGATGTTAATTGCAACGTGTAACATCTATTAAAATCTAAAGATGTTATTTTCCGGAAATGTATTCTTATTAACTTTAATGTACATACCAAATTAAAATATAAACCATTAGCTTGTCCTAATTAAAATAATATAAACTAACAAACCAGTTACTTACAAAGAATGCACAATTATTTGCATAAAATGCCCTAATTAAATACATTGAAGTACCTATTAAATGATTTTTAACTCCAACACTTTGAATAATTTGCAAAAAATGTCCAAATTCAAATAATATGAATTATTTTCTTAAAATGTCAAATTAAAATATAAACCATTAACTTGTCCTAATTAAAATAATATAAACTAAAAAACCAATTACATATAAAGATGCACAATTATTTGCATAAAATGTCCTAATTAAATACATTGAAGTAAATATTAAACTATTTTTAACTCAAATACTTTGAATAATTTGCATAAAATGTCCAAATTCAAATAATATGAATTATTTCCATAAAATACCAAATTAAAATATAAACCATTAAAATGCTCTAATTAAATACATTGAAGTACCTATTAATTTCTATAAAATGCCCAAATTAAAATAAGATTTCTCTAAGTTTATGTTTTATATAAACTAGTGGCTTGGTTTACTAGTTAGTAGGAATGTTAGTATCATTTTCATGTGCGAGTGAACCTTAGACCCGTTCGAGATTTGTGGCTAAACATTCTCGTAAAGAATATTTGAGTACAACTCTTGAATTGTCCAAAGTGGACAGATTGAGATTATATCATCTATATGGCACATATATTCAATCTAAACTCTTGTGTTAGTTTCAGAAATTTTTGTTCAATATTTCCTTATATTCTTCGGGTGTGTGGTCCATAAGTTGCTCGGCCTATGGATAGGGTCGAGGACTTTTCACGATTAGCATACTTTGAGAATTGTAGCGAAATGTTGTCGAAATTTCGATTAACATGAGAGTTTTAGATTGAGTATATATGCGATATAGATGATAGTTTTTTGAATGGGATATGATCAACTACCTTATTAAAATAGAAGCAGTGAATATGAAAAGACCCTTGATAGTGTTTATCCATGAATTAGGTTTTTTTTAGAGACAGTCGATGAGTAATGGAAATATAATGATAAAGAGTTAGATGTTGTTTAGAGGTAGACTTGGTCGAGACTATAAGGAGTAGGCACAAAGGGTGAAGTTTTTTATAGAATTTGCTCGCGGGAGTGTTGACAGTCGAGGATTTATAAGATGTCTGTATAAGAAGTGCAAAAACCTAAGTTCTTATAACATGGTGGTAGTGGAGGAGTATTTATATGTAAATGGAATTGATTCTAAATACTCACATTGGGTTTTACATGTCAAACCATTTCCTAAGGGTGTTAGATTTGATAGTCAGTCCAATCAAATGGAGGAAGGTAACGACATCGACATAAATGTGGATGTTTCTGATGATGATGATGATAATGAAGAGGATATGACAGAGATGTTAGGCGATCTTGGTGTAGGAATGTTTGGGGCGAGGGATGGAGAAGGGATATCTACACAATTATTTGAGGGAAATGGAAATTTTGGAAGACTGTGGGAGGATGCACAATGAGAACTGTACGAGGGATGCACCCATCATAGCAAGTTGTCTTTCACGGTGAGGTTGCTCCATATTAGATTTATATGTTGTATTTTTACAAAGGTCATCGAAATGTTGCTTGAATTATTTAAAGAAGTTCTCCGACAGGATAACGTGGTACTTCATAATTTTTATGAATAGAAGCAATTGAAGTGAGGATTTGAATTTGATTATAATATTATTCACGCATATAAGAATGGTTGTATTCTCTTCTGACATAATTGAAGTTAGGGTTTGGATTTGATTATAATATCATTCATGCAAGTAAGAATGGTTATATTCTCTTCTGGCAACAATATGTAGAATTTGATTCATATCCAGTGTGTCATGAGTCAAGATGAACATCTGATAAGCGTAATGTACCTCAAAAAATGTTAAGACATTTTTCATTAATTCCTCGACTTCAAAGATTGTTTACGTTCCGGTTGACTTCGAAAGATATGTTTTGGCATCACACAAAAAGAGTCTGAAATGAAAACTTCCTCTCGCATCCTGTAAATTCTTTGCAATGGAAGAAATTTGATGTCGAGTACCCATGGTTTGCCGAAGAACCTCGCAATGTACGTCTTGGTTTAGCAACGGACGGTTTTAATCTATTTGGCAATATGAGCACTTATCATAGTACTTGGCATGTTATCTCAATGCCATATAATCTACAACCTTGGAAGTGCATGAATGACCCTTATTATGATGACTCTACTAATACCAGGGCCAAAGTCACCAAGGAACGAAATAGACATATATCTGCAGCTACTGATTGTAGAGCTGAAAGAGTTGTGGGATCAGGGTGTCAGTACATATGATGCGGTCTTGTCGTGGGAGTTCAAGATGCATGTTGCAGTGTTGTGGATAATAAATGATTTTTCAGCATACGAAAACTTATTTGGTTAGAGTGGCTTGTCCTGTTTGTAATAAAGATACATAGGATGTCATGTTTGTGTAAGTATCATTGTTATAAAAATATGTAACATTTTTTAGGATAATAATTTATTACAGTTTCAAACAGATATGCTTCTCAAACACAAAGCAACTAGTGTGCCATCTCCATCCATTACTAACTCCCCAATTAGTTCACCTGCCATGAATAGTAGGCCAAAATCACTAAACTCAAAAGAAGGTATTTTACCAAATTAAACACTACAATTATTATGGATTTAAGTAATATACATTTTTAATATATTAGTATTTAATTAAAATGTGCTTTAATTACTGTACGTATATATAATTGTTGTAAGTGATCAGCGTTGAGGTCGAGGCACTATAAGGAGTGTCTACATTAAGAAAGTAAGGAAAACGAGAAAAATTAAAATTGATATTCCTGATGATCACATTAGTGTCTCTGGAGATTCAACAACTTGGCTTGCTTCTTATGTTGGTACCCTTACTCGCATATATGCACTAATGACTACATCCTCTTGGGCTAAAGTTTTTCAAGATGTGAAAGACCACATCAAAAATCGTTGTCTGATAAAAAGTTACTTAATAAAAATTAAGTATAATATGTTAATTTAATATTAGCTTGTATTTATACTAATTATTTATAATTTTTTGAAGGAAAAGTTTGTACTTAATTTTGGCCGGCGTGATGATTGACTAACGGTTGAGGAGTGAATGTTCAATGCATTCTAGAGGTACAAAAGTCGATGTCATGCACACTATCAGAAGTTCACTACTGCAACCAAGGTGCGTCAAAATCCATTCCAAGCAGTGCCACCAAACGAATGAGAGAATATTTGTGATATGTTTGAAGATCCTGTTTATCAGGTAATTTCGCTACTATCTTTCTTTATAATATATGATTGATGTATTAAACATATAAACATAATGTTGTTATTAGCAACGGAGTATTGCGAATAAATTAAATAGATCAAATTTAACGAAACATCATCATACGAGCTCTCGATCTTTTCATCGTTTATCTAAAAAAATAGTAACGTTATACTAGTTCTTGTTAAATATTAACATATATACTTTTTTGATTTAAATTCTAATATAGAATTCCCTTTTGCAACAAGAAGAAAGTCCTATTGACTATAATCTAACCCAATTGTATGTTAAAACAGATAAAAATCGTGATGGTGTTTGGAACAGTCCCGAAACGGAAGCAAATTATGTAAATTTAAGTTTTCTTAATTCAATTGTCTAATAACATTTTTATTACTTATACTAACTTTAATTTTTTTTTAGGACAAGGTGATATCACTTAAGGAAACTGCTGCGGATCCGTCTAATGAATCATCTATCACTGATTCTCAGATATTTTCTCAAGTTCTTGAACTACGTTTCGGATATTTGAGGAGATTAGGACGTTGTGTGAAGCCAGTATCAACATCATCATCCTTTTCTCAAGTAAGATTGATTGACAAAACTCAGGAATTAGAGGAAGCAAGGCTTGAGATAGAACATTTGAGATCCGAGAAAAAAGAGTTGCTGACCTGATTAGATCAAGTAGCAGATTTAGAGGCGAGATTAGAAGAAAACATGCAGAAGAATCTGGAGATTCAATCCCAAAAAATGTTTGAACAGTGGCAATCAATGATGTCCCAAAACTCTATGCCACCACCACAATCCTAGAACTTATTTTTCTTCATTTTTGTTTTAATTATTCTATCCTAGAACATTTGAACAAATGAAATGTTTAAATTATATTATTTAATATTAGTATCATATTTTTAATTAAAATCAATTATGTATCATGAGTACCATTTGAATGGAAAATACCCAGTTCAAACGGTAAATATTTTTCCCTTGCCTTCGAATCAAAAAACAAAACCATTCAAACAACCTCAGAAAAATCCAGTCCGTTCGAACCGCAAAACCTAGCATTCGACTGGACTTCCGTTCAAATATTCATTTTATATTCGAATTGGCTGCAATCGTTCAAATTAATTGTATTCAAACAACAATTTGTCTGTTCGAACAAACCCACTCTATCTGTTCGAACATGATCAAATCTATTCAGTCGTTCAAATCAAGTTTCTATACTATTTGAACCGATGAGAGTTGTTCGAACGAAAGGATTTTCATTCGAACTTCATCTTAGAAAAAAATTCTCGTTCGAATGCCTACGACTGGTTCCTCCAAATTTCGTCCTTAAAAGTAATTTTTTGAGATGAAAATCAAATTTCGTTTAAGAAAACCTTTTGAGACAACTCAGAGATGAATTTTTTTCTTCTCAAAAATACTTTTGAGACAAAAATGGGGTGAAAAACCATTTATCTTGTAGTGTGTGTATATATATAAATATATATATATCACTAGTAGTAATGAAACGTCCAAGGGACGTTTGCCCAGTGGAGAGAAAATATACATGTTAATTATATATATATATATATATGAACTATATATAGATGGAAAAAATAAATTAATAAATAATTTAATGCATAGAAACAAAAACAAAATTTAATACAAGTTTACAAAATAAAATACCATACATGCCTAATGTCAACTATGTTTGATACAAGTTTCCAAAATAAAGCAGTACACATGATATATGAACCATAGTTTAATACATAATTTTGCATGTTGTGTACTTTTTTGTAGGATTTATTGAGGATATTGAATTTTTATACCGTTGCTTGAGTTGATCTATATCTGCACCAAGCTGAATCATCCGATCTTTTTGGAAAGTTTGTGTTGCAATACTTCCTAGAATGAGGCTGCCACGACTACCTGGGCTGTAGTACCTTTCTCCTTAGACAGGCTTCAAGAACTCATTAATGCTGACAAACTATAACAACCACACCACATGCCTAATGTTTGGATTACAAGAATAAAATTTCAAAAAAAAAACAAGTATTTTTCTAGAGCATCCACTCTAATGTTTGGTTTATCAAATCCAGTGTGATTTACGTATATAATGGTCACTGCAATTGCAACTGCATGGCCAAAAAATATAAGATCAAACAGAAAATATAAAATGAGGATCTTATCCAATTATTAATTTTTTGAAAAGAAACAAAAAATAAACATGAATATCTGTTCTAACAGAAAAAAAAAACCAACCAAACAATCATCCATTCATTAATGTGCAGATTCACAATAGAAGAGAAAACAAACAAAACAACAAATCTAATATATGAGGATGTGTTGAGTAAACGCTCAAACGTGTTTTTACTCGACTCCCGAGTAAAAGCTCATCTTGACTGCAGTAAATAATACATCGTGTTTATTTTCCACACTAAAAGAGTAGTTGCTGAACATTAAAATTAAAAGAAACAAAGAAAATGAGAGTCTTAGAGGAAAATATGTGTAAAGATGAACCCAACGCTGTAGAAAACCACGACATGCAAGGAAAAAATAATCTAAATCCATTTATTAAATTGTTGGATGGCATGCTTTCTAATTGTTTCGTGATCCAAACATTTATAATTAAATAAGGCATTTTTATAACCTAAAACTCTCGCTCTCATGCTCTAACCCAGATTCAACACCATATATATTCACAACCTGATTCACAACATTAGCCCCTATATGCAATAAATCTCTAGATTAGGGCATTATAAGATTTATAGAGCAACCGGTGATGGAGCAGTAATATCCGTAATACTTACAGAGCAACCAGTGACGGAGATCTACTGCAATGGAGATCGACTGAGGGTTTTCTTCGTGTCCATTAGTTGAACACGATTACTTTCCCGACATAGAAAATTGTCCTTTGAGCTCTTTCAGGCTCTGCTGTGGTAGACTTATCCGCTCTACTGCATGATGAACAAATTAAAATGGATATATTGTAATATCAAGAAGAACCTATTGCAAGAAGGACCTATGGATAGAAAAATCCAAGACAAAAGAGCCATTTGGCAAAGAGCTAAATGAAAATATTAAGGTTCGAACTCCATAGTTGGCAAAATTAACTTTACACAAACATCGAAGTTAATAAGAAATAAATACAAATATAAGAGAAAAAAACATGATTTTTGTAGTATATCCACATTTTTAATCTAGAAATGCAACTTAAGCTATGGATGGACAGTATAGATGACATGGTATGTACAATCCAAAGTATAAACACAAGAAGTTGAGGAAACCACATAAATGGACAACTCACATCACCCTTTTCAAGAAGTCAAGGAAACCACATAATCAGCAATTTTTTCACCAAATTAGGAGATCTCAAATAAATTTAGGCTGCGTTTGGATGTTGAAGTAAGTTGAGTTGAGTTGAGTTGAGTTAAGTTGAGATGATAAAATATTGTTAGAATATTATTTTTTAATATTATTATTATTTTAGAATTTAAAAAAGTTGAATTGTTTATTATATTTTATGTTGAAATTTGAAAAAATTGTAATGATGAGTTGAGATGAGTTGATCATCTAAACGAAGCCTTAGTGTATTAAGCACAGGAATTTCTTCACAAATTGACTCAGAAAGATGAAAAGGCCAGATCAAAAAAGGCCTTTTCCACTGTACTTTAATCCAAGGATAAAAATTAATTGCCAAAATGTAAGTTAGGAAAATTCACAATAGGTCAGATCAGAATACCATGCCTTTGCACCCTCTGCGACCTGTCAGTTACTTCTTTAATCAATCATTAAAATTGATTAAAGAACATGATGCAAAAAATCTACACCAAGCTTACAGCAAGGCCAAAGGTCCCAAGGCCAAAAACAACAACTATTGACCCTGATTCTACTTTTGTTGTGTTCCAAACACAGCTCTAAGACCTAAAAGGCAATAAAATATTAAAATAATTAGGATCTGCACATGATAAGTGGCTTATATAAATATAATTTATTTCTATTTTTTTTTTAAAGATAGAAACACACATGAGCATTTACCATTATATGAGTGTTGTTTTAACCATGGCTTCAGATAACTGCAACACTACGCCCCGCCACCCCCCCCCCCCCCCCCCACCCCCCAACAAAAAAAAAAAAAACCCAAAAAAACTACATTTGCAACTAAAAATAAAAGGCAAGTCATATGAATAGAAAAACAGAATCTATAAATGTCACACTTTGACAAAAGGTGTAATTACATAAGCCAGAATAAAAAGTAAGCAAACAGTCCATACTTTATCTGAAATTAAAAATGGCACCCATGTTTCCACATATAAAATGTTCACAGCATATCTTTTAACCAAGTTGTAAGCAGAGTATTCTACCGATTTATCCTGTGTGCCATCACTACAAATCTTGTCATTTTGTTTTGTTTTGTTTTGTTTTTTTTTTTTTGGGGGGGGGGGAGGGGCAATTGAGAAAGGGATGGTTAAAAATAATGAATATAAGAAACCACGAGGAAGTAAATGAATCAAATTCATACATGGTGCAAATTGTAATCATCGTCTGTTCCTTAATGATCCTCCTATGGTTATAATGCCATGTAGACGAGATAAAGATGAAACTTGGAAAAAACAACAGAACAGATCTCTTAAACACAAACTGAGTTCCATCCAATTTCCACATAGAACACCAGAAATGAATTGACCCAAATCATGAATATGAATTAACCCATTTCTTACATTGATGGTGATATTATTATGAATTGATAAAGAAAATTAGAATCCATTTGATTACTTGAGACAACATAGAATATATGTAAAGCGCGGGAAAGTAGTAATTGGGCTCACCTAGAGTCGATAGCAATCTCTCGGACCTCTTCCTTAGGTAAGGAGTCAACATAGAATATATGTAAAAGGAATTTACCTAAGCAATCAGATAATATAATTTCAACCAATAAATTTTAAAATTTAAACGAAAACATCTTGAATACCACTTGAAAAATCAAATATTTTGGATAGAATCTTGCAAATCGAACGTTCACATCGTTTTAGAGACTATATTTTATTGCTATATGCCCATAACATAGCCGAACGGGAAATATTTGTGCAGAAAAATAATATATTTTATACGTTATTAAGAAATTGAAATTACAATCATATTTTATTTTCAAACTCAACATTATTTTTAAAGTCGTTGACAGTTTGATGTTTAAAGGAAAATGTAAGTTGATTCATGGATAATTAATCATAACAAAAATTAATCTTATTATCTATGTTGTATTAATTATAACGAAAATTAATCTTATTTTCAAAGTCATGTAAGTTGATTCATGGATAATTAATTTTTGCGACAAACAAAACAACAAATTGTGCAACACAACCAATAGGCATGCACCTTAAAGCAGAAGAAAATATACACATTTACAAAAATTAGAGTGTATATTAAAATTTCAATATCATATAAATTCCAAATAAAAATAAATCAAATATTTACAGATCTGAAAATTTCCAAAAAACAAAAAATATTACATAAGATAAATAAGAGCTCACAAAATGATTCTTAAGAACAAATGAACGATTACAGGGAGGACAAAGAGATATTAAAAAATAAAAAGATCAAACAAAACAAAGGAAAGCCAAAAAAAAAAAAAAAAAAAAAAAAGCCTTAAAAGTAAATAATAGAGAATTCCAATTCTTTCATATTTACATAACAACACAATTTTGATACTTTCATGTTCACATAAAAGCATTTGATAGTTAATAAATAAAAAAATTCAAAGAAAACAATGATCAAGGTTTTTCTATCAAACTGTTAATTCCAATACAAAGAGCACAAATGAGGAGGATTTTTGTCAGATGGTGCAATAAGACCAACTTCTTCTTTCATTTGAAGATTATCATTGCAAGCAATTACACTAAAAAAGTTCACCATCTCATGAAAACCCTCATCATCTAAATTCTATTTTACAGAACAAACAGAATAACAAATGGTATCCTTTATTCGATTGAAAGAATATATCACACAACAACCATAACATACAAACCAAGTATACATCACGCACTATCCAACTCATCAAACTGTTAATCCCAATAGAAAGAACATAAATAAGGAGGATTTTCATCAGATCATGAAATGACACCATAACAATTTCTTCTTTCATTTGAAGATGATTACCGTAGACAACTAGGTCAAAAAATTTCATCATTTTTTGAAAACTCTCATCATTTATATTCTTTTCTTTTGGAGCAAACAGAATGACAAGTTCAGATGTAAAAACTTTAAATTGGTAAATATACCTCAAAAAATACTACAGCATAAGAGACGAAAAAACAGAACAACAAATGACACAACAAAAAAAAACTTCAAAAAGAAATACAGCAAAAATTCACAGGGGAAAAAAAACCTAACATTGCAATAAAAAATACACAAATGAAAATATAAACAAACAAGGGAAAAAAAAAGACATCACATAACCAATATAATAATAACGAGCAATGAAATACAAAAAAAATTCTCGTGTCTCAGACATGACGTTGCCATCAGAGCTGATTGTAACAAGTGATATGCATCAAAACACTTATTTAAACCGGTCTTTAAAAAAAAAAGCTTTAAATCTTTAAAAAAAAGTGGAATTATCTTTCACAGTATAGCAAACGAAAAGAATCCATATATTTCTTCCACAAACAAACAAATACTATCCATTAAATGATAAAAGATCATAGTTTTTTAAAATAAAAACAAAAAATCATATCTTTCATCAAAACTTCTACAAAAAAAAAAAAAAAAAAAAAAATAACACCACAAACATGGGACTGCCGGACAAAAATCCACTTACCTCTTTTCAGAATAACGAAGTGCATCATCGACAACAAGAAAAAAAACGCAAGTCAAAAAGCAACATAAAAAATGCCATAAAAAAAGAATAATAAAAAAAAACCGACCACAAAAGCAACAGAACCATTCGCATCGAATGGCTGTAAAACCCCACCCAAACCCCGATTGCCTTCTGCGGAAAGTACCATAGACTGCAATATAGCCATCTAAGTGAGGATTACCCTGCCACATCGATGGGGTCTCATTAAAGCAAAACCTATAGCCCCTCAAAAAAGACCAAACGATCCCTATATAAACAGGAAAACACAACACTGCATTGCACCTAAAAAAATAACTTCACACAACTCAAACTCCACAAAACAAAATGAATCAAAGTTGAAAAGAAATTCCTTCAAAGAATTAAACCAATCAAGTACATAAATTCAAAGAAAAACAAAAACCAACAATAGAATCACAATTTATAAAAGCATTTTTATTAACAAATAAAAATATAGAATGTTTTTTCTGGTCCATAGTTAACAATTATATTTTCTATAGTTACTACAGAAAAAGATATTTATAGTACATGAAGAAGTTAAAAAATGCATGGCAAAACACATAAACCCATAATATCCAAATCCACAACCCAAATTCCTTCAAAGAACTAAACAATCAAGTGCATAAATTCAAAAAGGGGAAAAAAAAGTATGAACAGCTGAATAAAAAAATGAATGAAGCAGAACTTAAAAAATGCATGAAAGGAAAAGGCAGAGAGAGAGAGAGAGAGAGAGAGAGAGACTTAAAATCCAACAATAAAGGTAGAGAGAGAGAAAGAGAGATTTAAATTAAAACCAGGTATATATCTCGGGAAAGGAAAGGATAAAAAGACTAAAATATCCTGAAAGACCAAAATAGCCCCAGTTAAACAAACAAAAACACTAAAACAGATGGATAAAAAGGAGAAAACACACAAAAAAAGGATAGCTACACGGAGGACAACAAGATCACTGTTCATGGCTATCGACACTTATTATATATAGTATAGATAGATATAGAAGTATAGATATAGATAGATAAATTAATAATCACATGTTATAACGAAATAGTTGAGAAAAACAAACCTTAAAGTAAAACTCCAATGTAAATACTATTGTAAGAAACCCTCTAAAAAAAAATAAACAAAAAGTTAATGTCACACAATAAATATATTCACAATAAAAAATAATAAAATAATGCAAACAAATCACAAAAGGTTATAAAAAATGAGACACCATCCTGAAATAAAGATCAAAACCAGTTAGTCAAAAGGCCAAAACCAGTTACTCATCATAACATCAAATGAAAAAGACAACAATTTAATAAAACAAAAATAATATAAAACAGTTATATACAGGAAATCTATTTATTAAAATCAGTTCCATACTATATATTAATTTTATAAATACAGTTATAAAATTATAACAAAAAATCACCAAAGATTTATATAGAAATGAAAAAAATTTACAAACACAATCCCCAAACTAAATAGCCCAAGAAATTTACATCTAGTGCATGAAATTAATAACGCACATGCAGTGCAGAAGAAGCCAGAAAAACCACAACATACAAGCAAATAACATACAAAAGGAAAACAAATAAAAAATTAATAACGCATATATAGTGCAGAAAAAGCCAGAAAAACCACAACATGTAAGGAAATAACATACAAAAGGAAAGCAAATAAAAAATTAATAGTGCACATGCAGTGCAGAAAAAGCTACAAAAACCACAACATGCAAGCAAATAACAGGCAAAAGGAAAGCAAATAACTAAACATAAACTGACTTCCATCTAACTACACGACAAAAAAAAAACCTCCGACACACAACATGCAAATCTACAAGGAAAAAAACCCCATCAAACAAAAAAAAAAAAAAAACACCATCAAACAACCAAAAAACTCAAAGACAAACCATCAACGAAGAGAAAAAAAAATATATTTTTTCAAAAACATTTGAATAACAAAAAAAAAAAAAAAAAGAATAGAAAATAACTCACAACATGCAAATTTACACGAAAAAAATCAACAAAGAATAACAAATGTGAAGACAGTAAACCCTAACTCAGATAACTCACAATATGCAAATCCACAAAAAAAAAAAAAAAAAAAAACATCAAACGACCAAAAAAATCGAAGACAAACTATCAACGAAGAGAAAAAATAACTCACAACATGCATATCCACAGAAAAAAAAAAATCAACAGAGACAAACCCAGTGCCACAAATAACAAACCCGAAGAGAGAAAACCGAAAACAAAGAAGTCACAACATGCAAATACACAAAAAAAGGAAAAAAAAATCCATCAAACAACCAAAAAAATTATATCTTTGATAAAGAAATCACAAAAAAAACCATCAACGAAATGAAAAACACGAAAAAATAAACAGCAAACAACATAAAAAAAGAAAACCTAACAAACCCATGAAAAAAAATATTTTTTCACAAAAAATACAAAAACCCAGAACATGCATGCCCGCAACATGCAAATCTGAAGAAAAAAGTTAATGTTTCTGTAAAAAACAAAAAAAATACAAAAAACCCACAACATGTAAATGCGAAGAGAAAACTTCATTTCCTCTCAAACAAACAACACCCAACATGCAAACCCATGTGAAATCTCTAAACGAACGACACCCAAAAAAAAACCCAGCAAACCGTTGTAAAATTCCCAAACCAACAGAACCGAAAAGGAAAAAAAAATCGAAAAAAACAAACCAGAGAGAGAAGCCAGACAGAAAGAGCATTGCTTTCGGAGAAGAGAGGAGCCGCGAGAAGACAACCCAGATGCAGACAAAGAAGAGAGAAGAGAGAGCTTTCGGAAAGGGAAAAGGCAGAGCGAAAAGAGAGAAGAAAGAGCTTTCGGGAAGCAAAAAGGTAGAGAGAGAGAGTTAAAATCGAACAATAGAGGCAGAGAGAGAGAGATGATTTTAAGTTAAAACCAGGTATATATCTCGGAAAAGGAAATAATAAAAAGACTAAAATACCCTGAAAGACCAAAATAGCCCCAGTTAAACGGACAAAAACACCAAAATAGATAGATAAAAATGAGAAAACACACAAAAAATGACAGCTACACGGAGGATGACAAAACACCTGTTCATGGCTATCGATACTTATTATATATAGTATAGATATAGATATATATGTACGTGTGAAAGATTGATAATTGTTTAAGGGTGAGATGGAAATTTTGTATTTTATTTGAAAGTTTAAAATATTATGTTTTAATATTATTATTATTTGAGATTTAAAAAAATTGAATTGAAATTTAAAAAAGTTAATTATTTATTATATTATATATGAAGATTTAAAAAATATACAATGATAAGTTCAATTGAGAGGTTTGTCTCACCTCTCAAACCTGCGGCAACAAGCTGGATGGGAAGATCATTAACACGTACACATAATATCCCGTGATGCACGTACGTACGTACGTACGTAGCAGCTAGCATCTTCGACACGTAGCCACCTTCCCAACTGGACATCCTTATTTGGCCGGCCAGCATGTCAACGGCCACCCAATCAATGACTCCTACATATGACTAACTTTCCAACGAACAGTGGACACGTCAGTCAAATCTCGTGTCTATGTACAGGTGTAACATGATATATATCTTTGCCATCTCTCGTGACTCTAATTTCAAAGCCTGATCATCTAGGTTTGACCACTCGATCGGTTGGATATTTATCCTAATTTGAATAAGCATAAAATATATATTAATTTATACATGCATTAGTAGTAATTCATATATAAAATTTTCCAAATTAATGCAGCGTATTAATATATGGATTAAAGACTGATAATCTTGGTGGCTCATTAATTAATCGTGCATATATGATACAGTAGTACTTCGATCCCATTAGTTCTAGATGATCTTCTAATATATTTTATTTTTCTTCGAGAGTCGAAATAATATATAGCTTTTTGATCAATTGAGATCAACAGATGATCAGTCTTCGATCCATTTTATTTGCAAATTAAAGGTGATCTTTTTTTTTTTTTTTTTTTGTTATGGCGTTTGTACGTCTCGACAATAATTTCTGATTTAGATTTAGAGATGAGATAAAATGATTTTAAATAAAAGATAAAAGTTAAAAAAAAATATTGTTAAAATATTATTGTTTAATATTATTATTATTTTAAAATTTGAAAAAATTGAATTGAAATTTAAAAAAGTTGAATTTTTATTATATTTTAAGTGAGAGAATTTGAAAAAATTGTAATAATGAGATGAGATGATATACTTTCTGAATCTAAGTGAGATTTATTTTCACGTTTGATACAAATAATTAACTAAGCCCATGGGTTTGAACTCAATTGTACGTATATGGCATTCCTAATTTCCTATTACGCACCCACCCAATGTACGTACGTAGGGCTTAACATTTCATTAACCAAGGCAAAATGTCATGACGTTTCATGACATTGTCTGCTTGTGTGACAAATAATTCAAATTGCAGGTCAAATTCACGGATAACTAGCTTTTGTAGGTTTGGGAGAAGGGGGATCATATGCACATGTTTGATGGGATTATGGACTTGACCAATTAAAGTGAAGACGCAAACCTAATATCATATATATATATATATATATATATTGCACGTACAGATCATGATTTTGCAGGCGGCCATCTCAATTTATAATAGGTAAATAATTAATATTTTTGCTTACGTAATGATATATTTATATATGCACGCGGCTTTAGAAAGGAAAATTAAAAAAAAAAAAAAGAAGAGGAGGAGATCCCATTTTGACCATGATTCTTTTCTTCAAAAAGAGAAATTAAATAAGAATATATTTATACATACATATATATATATATTCAAAATATATTTAATTTAAAGATAAATATATTATTACGTTTAAATTTAAAATTTTAATAAGAAGAGATGTTGTAATTAATCATGTAAAAGCAAATATATATATACAGTCATTACAAAATTTAGACGATTAATTAAGTCCACATATTAATACTGATTTTACAATATGACATGATAGTTTTATATATGTATGTATATATGTACAAGCTTAAGCTGGCAATATTTATGAATATATATAAAACTCACCTAATAATAATTAATATTCATTAACTCACCTCATTGGCAGTTTGGTCGATCGGCTGGCTAGCTAGCTGCAGCTTAAACGTGCATTAGATCAAGCTCCACCTTGCATTCATGGTCTGTATTAAACTTAATTAATTAATTGCTTTTGATCAATCTTCTTCGATCCCTCTCATCATCACCCCCCCACTCTAACTCTTAATTCACTGGTACTATAAATTAGCTTCCTCTCTTCTTCTTTTTATCATGAGCGCTACTATTATAAGTAGCTCTCTCTTCACCGATCGAATTAGATCCCCACATACATACACAGACTCACCTACAGAAGCAAACATTTGCGATTATGGCTGCCATAGGAATGCAGTTTTTTCTCTATCCACTCATCATGTTTCTATTCAACTTAAGTCTTCATGGCGTTTATGGAGACTACGGTGGCTGGCACAGCGCCCACGCTACGTTTTACGGCGGCAGTGACGCTTCTGGCACAATGGGTACGTATGCCTAAAGCTTGTCATGATTTTATATATATCAATATACATGGCGTGGTACGAATATCTTATATATAAAGTAGTCGTGTTAATGCAGGGGGAGCATGCGGATATGGCAACTTGTACAGCCAGGGATATGGGATTAGCACTGCAGCTCTAAGCACTGTTCTATTCAACAATGGCTTCAGCTGCGGAGCTTGTTACCAATTGAGATGCAATGACGACCCCAAATGGTGCCTCCCCGGCACCATCACCGTCACCGCCACCAACTTTTGCCCTCCTAACTATGCTCTCTCTAACGACAATGGTGGCTGGTGCAACCCCCCTCTACAACACTTCGATTTGGCAGAGCCTGCTTTCTTGCGCATTGCTAAGTATCGAGCTGGAATTGTGCCCGTAGTCTTCAGAAGGTAAATCGATCATATTATATATATATATATATATATATATATATATTCTTGAAGTTTTTGTTTCAAATTAAGCAACGACCTCAAATAAATATGGATGCATGTGTATGCTTTGTGATCAGGATCCCGTGTGTGAAGAAAGGAGGCATAAGGTTCACCATCAATGGCCATTCTTACTTCAACTTGGTACTGATAACAAATGTTGGGGGTGCTGGCGATGTCCGGACGGTGTCAATCAAGGGGTCTAAGACAGGATGGAAAACCATGTCAAGAAATTGGGGCCAGAATTGGCAGAGCAATTCATACCTCAATGGCCAGAGCCTCTCCTTCAAGGTCACCACCAGTGATGGCAGGACCGTCACTAGCTACGATGTTGCGCCGTCCGGTTGGGAATTCGGACAGACCTTCGAAGGAAACCAGGTACCCCTGAGAAACTGAATGTTGATGAAAACTTGTTTAAAGAGTACTGAAGAGAGAGAGTACAGATATAATTGGTAAGTTAATGCCAAGGGGACAAAAAGCCTGCTCCTGCTAGGCTTGTTTATAACATAAAAATAAAAATCTGTAACTTGGTTGAAACTGAGTGTTGAGTTAAATAAGTATCTTCAATTTCATCCACCTGAATTTTGAATTATATTACAATTATTAGGATGCTATCTTCTTCTTCCTCTTCCTGTCCTCCTCCTCTGTTTATGCTATATTTCAGTTTGAGAGGGATGGTCCAGTTTCCTGAAAGAACGATGGGCGCCCTAACAGGGAAATGAGAAGTTTGAACGAAAGCATTCCATAAATTGGAAACGATAACCCCATCCACAATTCCACAACATCCAAAGAGAAAGAAAAACATCCTCAAAACAACTGAAACTGCGGCCTTAAGTTATGAAACTGCGGGCTTAAGTTATTGTCAAATTCCTTGCAGTCGTAAGTGTGCAAGCGCCGCACAAGCATTTTGAAAAAAATGAATAAATACGTGACTTACATAAAAAAAAAATTAATTTTTTAATAGTAGACCTCACTCTTTTTCATAATAATTAGATAGCACTTACACACTCACCACTGTATATAATATTACTCAATACTAATACATATTTATTACTCCAAAAGGGAAGGATACAAAAATCAAGAAAGAAAAAAGATATCCGATACATGCACGAATGGAATGCATGCATGGGACGTACACTGATGAAGGGAACAGAATTAGTGTTCATGACGTACGTGTACAAACCTTTTCTATAAAAAGAAAAAACAAGGACCCATAACTAAAAAAGATGGAGATCCCTTTGTTTTTTTATTTCATCTTGTCCTGTTCGGAATTTGCAAAATTTCTGGAGCCGGTAACTTGGCTAAAACGGAAACATTATAAAGAAAGAAACTCTTCTGCAGAGGGGAAGAAAAAAGGACACCCTCTTTAGGTTTGACTACCGAAAATTTCTTGGTCCTTTGGGGAAATAGAGAGATTGAAGTGTTCTACAGATTCCAGCCACCAAAAGTGAATTTACAAAACCACCTAAAAACACATCCTGTCCTGTCAGATATCCTCATTCGACTCGGTCGGTCTTACACTGCAAAAGTAAATGCATGATGAACACAATTATATACGCATCAAAAATAGCATTTGCTGTACCTAACAAAAGCCAGTACTGCACATCATTCATACAAAACCATATAGATAACTCAGTAATTTAGCAAGGAGTATTTGACTCTCAAGACAATTTTCCCTTTCTCCACACCAAGCTTTCCACCAGTAACCAACCAATGACCTGGAGGATCTTCTGGCCCTTTGCTCATCTCTGATGTATCAACAAATTTAACCAACTTGTTTCCAGCCAAGTTTCCCCTTGAACCTGAACTTGAGTCATCCGTATTACCATTACTATCCGTGGACACAACTTTCTTTGACTTATCATTTGGAGCATGGTCCCACAAGGATCTTCGTACTGTACAGCCCGGCAACCTAGAATACAGAAGCTTCATGTACAAGACATTTCTCGACCCAAAATCCCACACACCAAGCTGAGCTCCAGTGACAATGTAGACACCAGCGAGGTCGCCTATGAAGGTTTCAGGATTCTCAACCAGTGCAGTACTTACATGAGAGAACTTTCTCCATTTTACTGGCTCAAACCATCGACTATCTTGCTCCTCAGGTCCCTGCCACTTGGGAGCACCAATAGCCACATGGGTGTCCCAGTATGGCTGAAGGATCTTTGGAAGAGATGCCACGTGTTGAAGATGGATACATAAGCGATTCTGTTTGTTTCCTTCTAGAAATAATCGCAAGCCTGTTACTGGCCTACGCCCAACTGATATCTGCATTTACATAAAGGCAAAAATTGCTTAAATCCACTGAGTCAGGAGTTGGAGTTGGAATGCCTATTACAGACAGAAAAAGTATTTTCCAAGCCTTCCAAAAAATGTGAGACTAATGTTTTGTGTCATAAATTGCCAAAGTTCATACCTGCTCTTGGCTAACATAAAGTTTTTGCCCCATTATGCTAAATTGCAAAGATGGGCAAACAGGTTCCTTTCTTTGGTGACCAGCAATCCTATCATGTACAGGGGCCCATATCCTAGGAATCTGAAACTCTAGAAAATATCTCAATTCTTCAACCTGAGGCTTATCTGTGCACAATTATTCAAAAGGAATTAAAAAAAGAAAAAAAAAAAAAAAAGACACTTGTGAGGAATCTTTGTTGAGCAAATGAGATTAAACAACTACAGCTCATCAATCATTAAGCACAGGGTGCCTTACATTCGAGATAGAGACCAATAGCACGAGTTAGATGCTCCTTTCCTGCCACTCCATCAAGGAGAGCTGTTATAGGGGAAAAACTCATCTCAATGACATCTGGGGAAGACCGGACAGTTCTTGCCCATCGGGTATGGTTTTGTTCCAAATCATCTCCTCCCCTCCTCCGGAAGATGACTGTCACATCCTGAATCAGTTAAGGTTCCATAAAATCATGAGTTCAAGTACAGTTAGTGATTCAATGACTAATGAGAAACAAATTACATTTCCTGACCGTGAACAAAAACTTGGGCTCTGCCACCCATGCAAATATTATTATCCAATCTCCAGCACCAAAATATCTCAAAATTACAAAAATTAGGGCAATATTCATCAGCAGAGTATCTTTTTTGTCCAAAAAGGAAAAGAAGAAGATACGAGTGCATTTCATGCAAATGTGTAAAGGAAAATGAAAGCTCCTATGAACAAGCTCATTGAAAAGAACACAAATACTTAAAAAAAAAAAAAATAGGAAAAGGAAAAAGGTGTATCAAGAGCGCTGGTGAGTCTATAAATAAATAATTGAAGTTTCAACATACTTCTTTCCCAGTAAGATATGGTGCAGCAGTGGGTTGAGGATATATTCCTTGGCTGTTGAACAAGCCAGGATCAACACCCTGCAAAATAAAATATTGTAATGATAATTAAACAAAAGAGTTACCAAAGAGGTCATTAGTTACCAAAGCCAATGAAGGAAAAAAGAAGAAGAAGAAGAAGAAGATATTCCGTGGAACTAACCTTATCCTTGACTTTCATTTGACCTGAACTTGTATAGCTTTCCATGTCAGAAAACCTCTGGTTTCCAATATCCTGAATATACTTTTTAATCTCCATGGTTGACAAAGGGGAAGATTTATGCTGCTTAACATAAATGACATCTTTACCGCCAATAGTTATAGATGTAATGACATGCGTCCCAAAATTTTCAATAAAGCTGTCAAAAACAGAAATACTAACTATGAGCAATTGAGAGATAGGAAATCATTATTTGCCTTATAAAAATATCAACATTCATACCTCGCCAAGGACGGTGGGTCCCAAAAAGTTGGAACCGCCTGCTTGACATTTTCTTGCAACACCAATGGGGTTTTCATAAGCTGAACCTTGGCAAGTGGAATATAAAAGCCATCCATTGAAAGGGTCTTTGTGGTGACAACATCCACATTCTTTGAACCAGTGAAACTAAATGCAGAATTAAAACTACCTAGTGGAAAACTTCCAGATAGATTAGCCTTTTGATTAAAATACTCCACCATCTGCAGTTATTCAAGATAAAAGTATGTTACAACAACTTTTTTTTTTGACAAGTAAAAGTATGTTACAACAACTGCCATTCAAAGCATTAACAATTGGTACAAAATGCACTTTTAACTTTCAGAATATATTTACACCGTCTATTCCGCATTTCATCCTTTCTTTCTCTATAAACAGCCCCATTCACCATTGCCCCCCCCCCCCCCCCCCCCCCCCCCCCCCCCCCCCCCCCCCCCCCAAAAAAAAAAAAAAAAAAAAAAAAGAACAAAGAACCCAGACACTAAACTCACAACAAAAACAAGAAACTGGGAGACTGAGCCCAGGCTCACGCACCATCACAAGCCCAGGCATGTTGTCCCTTAAAAAAACTCAGAACTCTGCAGTTAAGCATGCTTGGGCGAGAATCGGTGAACTCCTGGGAAGTCCTCATGTTGCATCCCGCATTTTTCAATTTTCTTATAAAAAAAAAAATCCCTATCAACACTTACAATACAACTAGACCTAAATAAGTCCATGTCATTCCCTTTTAAGTATGTCCTTTTAATAAATTCTCAAGGGGATAGCTTGATGTTCTGGCTGGTGAAAATGCTAAGATGAGTGCACAGTGAGCCAAGGAGATTTTAAGGATTAAGAATCTATATGATGGGATAACAACGATACAGTCCATTAATTTTGATCTCTAGAGCAAAATTTTCTTCTTTTGCCGCAATTAAAAAATAACTGCTAGGAAAAGTCTGTCATTTTTTATATCCATCAGACTATCATTTTGATAAGTAATATTCAATGGGTTTCAGCTATTTTACTCAGTGGAGGGACTGTTCATGAGTTTTTGTTTTCATTTCCCAATCTTAGAATGTAATTAGGTGTATCACTTGTATACTTCATGTGTATATGGGCTTCGCCTACTGCATTCGATGCATAAAATTTCATTACTTATAAAAAAAAAAAAAATCATTTTGATAAGTAATATCTACCAGAGTATCATGTCACCAAATTAAGATGACTGCTACTGAGATGGCAAGTGCTTTCTGGAATGACTTCTTCAAACAAGTCAGTTTGGCTTGGGTCATGCCCAGAAGAGTAGTTGACCTTTTTTACTCTCGAAGAGAATTAGGAAGCCCACAGATTGAAACAATGTGGAAGATGGTTCATGTTTGCGTAATATTGTATATTTGGACTGAACAAAACAATACAAACTTTGAGGGATCATAATCATATGCTGGAGGAGCTCAAAACTAATGTTTTAATACTCTTTTCCTCTGGACAGCCTCTAATGACTGTAATGGGCTAACTCATACTGATTTTCTTGTATCTTTTTCTATTTCTAAATAGGTGACTCTCTTGTTTGGACCCTGTTTAATTAGACGAACATTTTGAAGATAAGTTTTATAAGTAATACTAAAAAAAAGTATTGTAAAATTTTCTGTTTCTTTTTAGAGGATTGTAAGATTCTCAATTAGGCGCAAGTCTTTCTCCAGTTTCTTTGTGGTAAGCTAAAAAATAATTGAAAAATCGGATGATAAAAGTTGGACGACTATTTATCAGCGTATAAAAATATATCGCTAATTTAACACAAGTATTGGGAAGAAATAAATAAAAATTCCCTTGTTAGACGCAATTACCCAGGATACTCAAATTGGGAAAGCTGGTGTTGAAAATTCCTCCTTGCTTAATAGGTAACTATGAACGGATTTCTTGCACACCCTCTTCATAGGGTATTATGTACTGCAGCAACGTCTCCAATTCACGGTCGATCTACTATGCCTAAGACTCTAACTCAATCCCGATTTAAATCCTAAACCCTAATCTTGCATGACGTTGCCAATAAATCCCCAAACAAGATACAATGCAAACGAACAATAAAAGACCAATATTGGCGAAAAGACTTACGTTTTAACATCCAAGATTTTGACGAAGTTATCAAATATATGAACTAAACAGAGAGTTAAGGATACACAAATTCATACCTCATGGAAACTGCAAACCCCAGAAATCTGGCGACCAGGGGATTGCTGAGAGTTCTTGATGTCCCTGGGAACATTGGAAACAACTATATCATCGTACAGCGGAAGATCCCAAGTGTGTTCTTCGTCTACTGCAACCACCCTCGACCCAGCCGTTCCTTTACAGTAGAGCAACCTCGTATCATAGTTGACATCGAAGCCTCTCCCTAATGCCTGTACAGAGTTTACAGCAGTTTGCAAGGCTGCTGCATTGTCCTCCATTTTCTCATCAGAAAATTGACTTTTTCTTTTATCAGAAGCAGACCCAGTTCGTGAAATACACCCAAATAAAAGACCCAGTTCCCTGATTGACTAATTGAACTTAATCATGAAAGCCCAAAAGAAATTGAAGTGTTTTGGTTTTAATTCACGAATCCAAGTAAAACGAATGATCAAACGATTCTCTTTCCCTCTCCTCTCTAGCTCTACCAATAAGTTGACCCTATGAAGACTCGAAGCAATAATCGATGGCGATCTCCTCTAGATCTTGAATCCAGTAAAGATCAAACACCCGCCCCTCTCTCTACTGCGTGTGCAATCTCGCTCTGCAAAGTCTCCTACTTTCTCTCTCTACAAAGTCTGTTTCTCTCTCCCAGGGTCTCTCTTTCTTCTACCGAGGTTTCTTTAGATTAATACACGTAAATATTGTCCTTGTTTGGAAGTGGACATTAAAATTAAAATCTGAATAAATCCGAAAAAATCTCGCTCCGGTTATCCTCACATTTCGTTCAGTATGACATCTCTATATTAACTTCTATAAATATCCAATTTTTATTCTCTTTCGTGATTTGTTTGGTTATTTAGAAGAGTAATGTTATAGAGACGTTATTATAATAGTATATACTTTATATTTATTATATAGTTATTTTTAATTAATTGTTATCAATATTTATTTAGAGAGATGTGTGGTCTAGATAATGTCATATCATATGTGTAAAATAGATACTTCTAATAGTGACTTCTATCTATATTTATTTTATTTAGAAATGGAGCAATGTTGTATAGCGTAAATATCATGTAGTTATTTTTTTAAAAAATTTTCTATTAAAAAATTAATTTTTTTGGTAAATTTTATATTTATTTTTTACAAAAAAAAAAAAAAAAAAATTGAACGGCACTTATGCTGTCTTATAAATCATAGAAATTTTCTTTTGACCATATTATAAATCATAGAATTGAGGAGCATTGACTTGGGTCTTTTTTTTCCCCTTACGAAAACCTGCTGTTCTTTGCGTGTACACTTGTCTGATATCCTGACCGTTGAGTCATAATTAATAAGGACATGGATGTGTAAATTTAATCCAGTGGTTCAGGAGTGCGAGAATGTTATTATTTTATGAATTCCTTTAAATGGTCCTTTTAGAAATCGTCAAAGTCAGACGTCAAAACAAAAAAAAGTCGTATTGGCTGAAAATTCACACCTGGGTTTCAAAATTTCTCATTCTTTTCATTAATAAAAATGAAGTTTTAATTGGAAAATTTATTATTTTCATTCAAAAAATGGTTAAATTCTTCTTAGAACGGGAGTAATTGTTAGTAGATCATCTTTGGTATGATTAGCCTACGAGAAGTATTAAGGCACCGCTTTTTAGATTAAAAATTCACTTTAACTTCTCTCAATTCATTTCAATTTATTATTACAACTTTCTCAAATTCTTATATAAAATATAATAAATAATTTAATTTTTTTAAATCTCAAAATAATAATAATATTAAAAAATAATATTATGATAATATTTTATTTTACTATTCACAAACCATTTCAACTCATCTCGTACAAATATTAGATTAAAAAAAATTTACAAGTTAACGTAACTTAATATAATATATTAAAATATTTTACAAAAAAAAATAAACTTACAATATAATGAATCTTATTAAATCACGTCAGCTTGTAAATTTTATTGTATAAAATTTGTGTTGACCAAATATTTCTCAATTCCCATAATTAATTACCAGCTATAAAAAAATTATGAAAAATGCTATCTATACTTATAATTTTATTTACATAATTATACGTACTGATGTGCCAGCTATTGAAAATGATGAAAATTTTAAAGTCTGAAATTTAAAATTCAAATTAGAAAAAAATACTGATAAAATAAGACTATTACATATATTGTGAGTAAAATTATGCGTTGCTAAAAAAATTATATCATTTATTGCGCGCGACTATAGCCATCTCCACTGCTTGATTAGAGAATAGACTTCCTAATAAAAAATTAAAGGCAAACATTAGAAAAAGATAGTGTTTAGGGATTGGTTGAAAATAAATCTCATCTCAAAATTATTATCTCATCTTATTTTCTTTCTAAACATAATTCAAATACAAAATTTTCAAACTAATCATTACAAGTTTCCGAAACTTTCAAACAAAAAATAAAAAGAAATTCAATTTTTTTTACATCTCCAAACAAAAATAATATTATAAAATTATATTCTAACAATATTTTAACTTTATAACATTTATTCAACTTTTTTTTTTCTCTCATTTCTCAAAACTAAAAAAATATTCAATTCAAACTATCTTATTATTATTCACAAACTATCTTATACTACTATTCACAAAATTTTCATCTCATCTCACTCTCTAAATGAGCCTTAGTGAGACTGTTATGATCTTGAGGGTTAAATGCTTAATCAAATTAGTATCTAACAGTTCTAAGACTTTTGAATTTTTAACAATTAATATCAAAGCAAGAACCACATCACGAGTTCAAGTCAAAGGGAGTGATTTATTAGCTAGATTAAAATGCCTTTATACCATATCTGGACATGGTTTTAAGTTATTAAACACTGATAGATAAATGAAATTACCAAAAGGAAAATGAGTATCACTAGATCAATATCAATAAAATGAGCCACCATAAATATCAAATTTGGAAGCGTGGTGAAATATTATAATCATGAGAGTCAAAGGCTTAATCAAATTAGTATCCATTAGGTCGGTTGGGCCTTTAGGATCCTATGACATCCGGCAACCTGCAAAAGTTCCACTTCCATAATTTTGGTGCTAGTTCAAAGAACACATTTTGCTACTTGGGAGGAAAAACTTCATGAATGAAGATAACAAATTCGAGCCTATATCCAAATTGAAATTCGAATTTTGGTGTCTACTTTACATTATGATGTAAAGGCTTGTAGACTCATCATCGTGGTCTAGATTGAACTGATAGCAGTTGCATGGTTGATCTGTCCTCACCAAAGTTAGAACCGGGGGGGGGGCGCGGGGTGGGGAGATGATTGGTTACGTGAATACAAAGCACATTTGAGCACATTCTGGATTTGGGTACGCAAGAGATGGAGTCAATGCAGAAAAATCTGGCCAAACTAAGAAATTTCATCACCTACCAAAAATGAAAACCCTAGGCTGCTTCATTAATAAGCATCTTCAATAAGAGTAGCATCTATTAACAGAAATATGTCCTACACATTGGTCTCCTTTACATCAGGTCGACATCAACCAGACATTGCCCGATTGCCAAGTCTTCCGTCTCTTTTTTTATTTTCCCAATGAGTTTCCCCATTAACATCAATCTGTTTCAATATCTTCATCGTTTAATAGGTCATCACATCTAGTTAATTAACCACAATTCACTTGGGATATATACGCACTGTTGCATGCCAATTCTTGGGTTGGAACAAAAAGAAAATATTCAAAATTTTACCCGCTATTGTGAGTTCTTGGTCCTCTTGGCAGAAAAGAGCTGGCGAAGAAAAGCAAACTTTCCTCTCGCACGTCCAGAAAATTCAGTCATGGTACCATTACTAGTCGCTGCTGCCTGGGTATCAGAGTCCGGTAAGGATGATGCGGGGGGTGAGAGTGTGAAGAGAAATGCATTAAGCATGCGGATGATCTGGCTAAAGCTTGGCCTCAGGTTAGGGTCCTCAACCCAACATGACTGTATGATGAAGGCAAGATCAGGAGAGAGATCCTCCGGAAGACTAGGCCTCTCTTGCTGCAATCTCAAATTCACAATAATCTAGTTACTAACTAAAGGATGTTGATTTTAGCATTCATTATGCATAAGCATGTTTCAAACGTGAACAGAGGCATGGTTTATTCTGAACCTGCATTCGATAAAGTAGCATCGGCTCTGACGCAAGTCATGCAATATCAACGGGACAGCAAATATAACATGATGACCATATGCAACAAAAGCAAATAAAATAAATGACACTTTTTGCACCTTGAAAGCAGCAGCATAAGCAGCCTGCAAATTGGACATGCCTTCAAATGGCATGCGGTTGGTTAGTAACTCCCATAAAACAATTCCAAAACTGTAGACGTCAACTTTGTTGTTGTAATGTTTCTTCTCTCCCTGACGCAATGTCACAGTGCTGTACAACTGCAAAGACATGAATAGATTGTATAAGATTCCAACGATTGGTAGGAAAGGTTCTATGCAATGTAAGCAAATCCATAAAACTCCTGCAGTCTTGATGAAGAGCAGTCCTAAAAATAAGGAAGTTCTCCCCAACCATTCAACAGAAAAACTCAATTGACACTAGTCAAATCCCAAGGGAAGATTGTCAGCAAGTTTGTGCTTGAATGCAATGTGTTGAACCAAAGCTTATGGCTCATGGGGTCATGCAAATAACAAAACAAAAAAATCAAAGGACAATGGAAAAATATATAATAAGGGTTAACTCAAAGTTACATAAACTGTTGCAGTTAATACTGACATCTGCTAAGCCAAAGTAAAGATAAAATTGAGACAAATGCGGATGATAATATCAATAAATGAAGAAAATGGTCTAAACCATCAAACCACACTTCTTAGTCCCTTCACAAGTCAGCCCTCACATAAAAAATAATGTCAACCAGTGTAGTTGAGCTTAACAAAGCAGAGAACAGAAATATGAAACCACAAAAACAAGAACTTATTTAGGAATTTAATATGTGCCCTTGATTGATGACAGCTTGTGATAATGGTTGACAAGTGACTTACATGGAGTTGACTTGCAGATGGATATGCATTTACATTTATCCATATGGATCTACATTCCTTCAGTACGTATGCAAAAATTACCATAAGCTATCATCAGATACTAGGTTTAGAAAATAATATTCCATAAGATAGGGGAACCACATGGACCATGGATCGAGACTAACGGCCAAAAAATGACGTATGACGTATTACTGAGGTATCATTAATCACAGTTAAATCCAATTTACTAATTCATCACACCCCAAATGACATCGGCCAAACTAATGCCACCAATTCTCCAAGGTAATTATCACAAACTAGTTCGATTGAAAATATAAGTCCTAGCTGACTTGCCCCAGCTCTGCAATGCATGTGTGTCGGTTGTTAGTTTAAATGCATACATGTTTTTGTTTACATGATTTAGCCTTGACAATCGTGAATATCTCTCCATCTTAATGATCAATTGCCCACCCTCCAGCAAAGACTCCTTTATCCATTTACCTCGTACATGGTATAATCAAGGACAATGAAAAAAAAAAAAAAAAAAAAAAACGTGTTTAACAAGAGAGAAACCTCAGGAGCCATCCAGCGGTAGGTCCCAGTTTCTGCAGTCATCATCTCTGTCACAGATTCTTCTCTTGCAAGACCAAAATCTGCAAGCTTCAAAGACTTCTGACTTGCAGTGAGCAACAAATTATCTGCAATAATTATTTTTAAAACAAATAACTGTTAGTAGGTAAAAAGAATAAGGTTGTTTACATAGAGAACTATAAAGAATGACTAATCCACAAATTATAACTCAAACATAACTGGATTTAATTTGAATTTCAATAAGAATAATTGGGAACTCAACTTAAAAGCAACTAAATAAATTTACATCTAGCAATACAAGCATGCTTTCCACATCAACGAATATTAATTTTTGAGATAACAAAGGTTGAATCAAGTGTAACCACTGTAACAAATGAAAAGAACAATCCTATATAATTAAAAACCCAACTTAAATTAACTAAGAGCCAAGTCCATGGATGAATTGCATAATGCACAGCACAGAGGATTGATAAAATAATTTTTTTTATAGTTTTAAAAGTATCAGTATAACAACCATATCGGATAGAATGGATAAAAATGTATACAAACAATAAACAAGTCAGTACCATGCATCTATCATTAGCCAGTTCCAATATAACAGAGGATTGATTAAATAACAATTAAGGAAAACGGGAATAGCTTTGTACTCATTAATCATTAGCTTTATATGATTGGTATGAGTTTTATGGGGGAAAATAAAAGAGATATAGGAACAGGAAGAAAACATACATTAAGAAATAATTTCATTTGTGTATTACACCATATTATTGGGAAGTACCTGGTTTCAGATCTCTATGTATTATCCCATTGGCATGAAGACATTCCATGGCTCGAGCAACATCAAGGGAAAAATTTATAGCCACATAGAGGTCTAATATGTTAGGACGAATACTATTTAAATACTTCCGGAGTGACATTCCAGGTAACAACTCTGTCACTATCACCATTAAAGGGTCCTGACAAGCTCCAATAAACTGCAAAAGCCAGAAATGAACTATGCAAAGTGAGAAGAATGTGCCAGATAGAAATATATGAAAAACAGTTAGTCACGTATGCATAAAAGGAAAATACTTCCAAGAACTGAACTAGATATAAATATGCATATACCTACCAGTAAAAAGAATATCAGTAAATTGCAGACATGTTTGATTGGAAACACTTACCTTGACTAAATTCTCGTGTTTAACACGCGACATCATATTAACTTCCCGAGCAAAACGACTTTCGAGGGCAGCTCTCTCTTCAAAAGTGCTCCCACGATTGAGGACTTTAATGGCCACAATTCGATCACCATACCTGAAAGATATTATTCTAGACCACGGTAAGGAGGACAATAACTGCCAGACAAACTTTTCTTGTAGAAAGAACCAGTGCTAAAGAAAAATGTTTACAGCTCATTCAATGACATTGGAACAAAAAGGTAATGTTTATATACACAAAACGATTGACAGTTACATTCATGCAAATACATGTAGTAAACCATATAATTCTTTTCAGAGGAATCGTAAGTCTGTAGATGATAGATACCAGCCAAATGAAGTAAAACTAAGAATGACCAGTTTCCTAAAAATCCAGACCGCACATGCGCAATACTAATCATCAACTTAAGCTAACTAAGCTTTTTATCCTCAGATCCTGTTACATACGAACTACAGTGCCATAAAAACCTGTATTAAGAAGAGCTCACATAAACTTCCTGGCAGTGTTAAGAAAAAAGATTAACATAAAATTAATTAAGTTGAGCCAAACAAAATACATATTAGATTCCCAGGCTGCCACAGAAACAATGTAAGATAACAAACACAAGACACTTTCGCGTAAGTTTGCACTGACCTTCCTTCATAAACTTTTCCATGGGCTCCCTCACCGATTTTCGTCCCGATAAAAAGCAATTTCGGATCAACTAGCAGATTCTCATCGATGGTAAACTGTTCCGCCGTTACTGACCCATTCTGCGTGACCGATTTCGATTCATATTCCCCCTCTTCGCCTCCACTGTTCTTTATGCTGCAACTCATGGTTGCAACCTCAAACTATACCCGAATTTCTCATTTCAATCCCCTCAAAATACATGTATTTACACAGTTAACATCATCCGAGTTCGAAGAGGTCAGCTTTCATCCACTATTCCTTTCAATTTCCAAAGCATATATTAAAAAAGCCGAAAAACTCGATTCCTCCTAATCTTGTAACTTCCTGTTCCAAACGAACCATTCAGTGGTACTAGCACCACCACCAATACAACTTCATGGCCATTTATATTTAAGAGCAAAAAAGAATAATCTTCATAGACAGACTCTTAAGTTTCTCACCGACTAATTCTCCTTAAAAAGTAGCCTCCGTTTCAAACTCCCAAGAACTTTGCTTGAGTTATAAGCTTTGTTTAAGAAAAGAAACCCTGACAAAGGAAAGAAAGATAAGATAAAAGCAACTTACAGCCGACGCTAAATTTTCCCGAGAAAATTTTTCCAAGAAACCATAGGTAAAAGCATCAACGGCAACTCTCAGAGATACAAAAGTTTAACTAGGTTTATAATTTCAGAAACCCTAAAAATCCTTCTCTCTCTCTCTCTCACTCTCTCAGCTCTCAGCACAGAGAACAGGGGGGCTCCGATGAAAAGCGAAAATTTATTTTTCCGAGTATCTGTTCCGACGAGGGTTTAAAGGTGAGGGGCCAGTGATGTTTGGAGAAAAGTGATTGGCGAATGGTAGTAGGCCACGTGGAGAGCAATTGGTCCTGGAGGTCGCAGTATCAGCGATTTGGACGTTGATGGTCGAGGATGCTGAAATGGAGCACTCGTACTGAGTAGAGAGACAAAACTCAAAAAAAACACGACCCCACTTCCAGTATCCTTCCTTTCTCGGCTCGGCTCTCTTCGGCTCCCTATCCCTGCCCTCTCTTTCCACTTTATTTTCCTCGTGCTCTATTTAATAACACATTTTTATCTTCTGTTTTCTTTTCATGTTAAAAGACACGGGATAGGAGATATTTACAGAATAAGATGTGATAAAAAATTAATAAATAATAGTGAAATAATTTATGAATAATAATAATAAAATAATTTGAATTATGCTGTTTTATTCGATTAAAAAATTGAATAAAAATATTATAAAGTTAAAATATAATTTTTTAATATTAGATTTATTTTGAGATTTTAAAATGTTGAATTTTTTGTTGTGTTTTGTTTATAAATTTGATAAAATTGTAATGATTAAAGTCTCGTTTGTATACATAAATGGTTCATCTCATCTGATCTCATTATTATAATTTTCTAAAATTACCATATAAAATATACTAAACAATTCAATTTTTTTAAATCTCAAAATAATAATAATATTAAAAAATAATATTTTATTCAATTTTTAATTTTTATTTAAAATTATTTCATCACATCTCACTATATAAATGAGGATTAAATAATAATTAAATTAAAAAATTAAATATTTAAAATTAAAAAATATTTAAATTCAAATTATATTTAAGAATAAAATGAAATGAAACATATTTCAAACAACCCTTTACCGCTAAATTAAAGAAACCTCCCACACTCCTCAATTTTAATTTTCCTCCTACCAATGTTTTCGTTCTATTTTTAATTACAAAAGTAATAGTTTAAACTTTTATGTTTTCATAAATTGGGATTAGTTTTCAACATTCCAAAATTTTTATGGATCAGGTATTCAAATGCATTTACGGTAGATTGGGATCAACCTCTAATTGCCTTTTTTGAGCTGATGAAATCGACAAAATATTTGGATAAACAAACAGAATTGAAAACGTGAAGCTTATTTTTTAAGTGCCTAAGAAATTATATGTATATATGCTTAAAAAATAAATAAATAAATTGTAAGGCGAGAACAAGAAAATGTGATTTGTGCTTTATAAATAAAAAGAATAATTTTACTTATCATTCTTATACACTATACACTTTATTTATTTTAACTTTTTTTTATTTTCCTTATAATAAATATATTATTTATAGATAATAAGTAAAACAATTAAATTATTTTGATAAGAATAAAATAAAATAATAAATTATAAATATTAAAAGAATTAGCATGGGTGTGCCACGTGACCATAATGCATAGGTAGAAAAAGTTATAGAGTAGGCTACGTTGGGACCAATACTGTAGACTTTAATTGTCGTGTTCCAATTTTCTTTTAATTTTTCCAATTTCACCCATCACCTTCTGATTGAGACTTTTTGGGTGTGTGAATCTTTTGACATTCAGATGATCCGTGTGAGTGAGTTCCATTAATCATAAATGCAGCCGACGGCTTTCTTTTCCCTTTTTTTCCTTTCTAACTTTTTTTATAAATCGTGGCAACTTCTTAACATTATTTAAATGGAAAAAAAAAAAAAAATTCCAAACTCTTCTATATTATATATATATATATAAAAAAAAAAGGGTACTCGTTATCTTTCACTTCAACCATCACTCACGAAAATGTGGTACTCGACACTATTATCACTCGAAAAGATAAATAAAAACAAAATTTTAAAAAACAATAAACGTATAATATTCTTAAAATTACCGTTAAAATATAGTATATTTTTAAAAATATATATAAATAAATATGATATTTATATAAAAAAAATTAATTTTTTAATTATAGATTAAATTTTTTTATTAAAATAAATGTACAGTATTTACATAATTTATGATTGTATTTAACATTATTTTTAAAAATAATATATTTAATTAAGAAGTTTTATAAAAATAAATTTATAAATTGATATGATTTTATATGTTGTGTTAAATTAATTTTATAATAAAAATAATTTTATAGTCTAACATATTATATAAAGAAAAGAGGATGAATTTACTTTTAAGAAATTATTTTTTATAACCAAAATATTTTTCTACTTAATTTAAAAAAGGACAAGATCTCTGAAAAAAAAAAGAGTATCCTTTATTCAAGAGCTACGCTATAAATGAATTGGAGTCTGTATGAAGTGGAGGTTGGTTGTTTAGGTTGTTGAAATTATAGATATCCTGATCTCTGCTTCATGGAAGTTGTCGTCTGGATAAAGAGTTGAGAGATGAGAAGAGATGAATTGAAATAAAATAAAAAATTATATAAAATATTATTAAAATATTATTTTTTAATATTATTATTATTTTAAGAGTTAAAAAAATTGAGTTATTTATTATATTTTATGTAAAAATTTAAAAAAATTATAATAATAAAATTAAATGAGATAAAATACTTTCAACTCGTTTGGATTTGAAACTCACATCAATTAATCTCATCTAATCATTACAACTTTATCAAATTTTCACACAAAATATAATAAATAATTCAATTTTTTCAAATCTCAAAATAATAATAATATTAAAAATAATATTTTAACAATATTTTATTCAATTCATTTAAAATCATCTCCACTCACCTCAACTATATAATATAAACAAGTGTATTCCAGGCACAGAGTTTCGACGAGTGTGAAGTTCATGGTTAATTCATCCACCCGTGTCTCTTTAAGGCTTCGTTTGCTTCCTCAACTCATCATTATAATTTTTTTAAATTTCAATATAAAATATAATAAACAATTTAATATTTTTAAATTTTAAAATAATAATAATATTAAAAAATAATATTTTATCATCTCAACTAAATAACTCAATATTAATTCAATATTCAAACATTCAAACGCAGCCTAAAAGCTTCGAGCTTCCGAACGAACAAGAGTATAGAGAGCAAATAAAGAAAGTAAAGACCATCAAAGCGGGTAGTTGATAACTTGTATTAAAAGATAAATTGTTAAATTGTTTGTTTGTCCAAACCAGTGACATCAATATAATATTGAACATATGTTTGGGGATGGTGGTATTTAAAAATATAATATTTTAATACCATCAAAACAATAATAATATTAATAATCCAATACAGGATAAGGAGAAGCTCAATTAAAAAAAAAAAAAAAACCCTAATCGTTATATATTTATGTGTGTTAATACAGTTTCTCGTTAGTACTGGATCCAACTCCGTCTGCCATGCAGAAGAACGAAATATAGTCAGCTTGATCTAGTAGGGGAACTGCTTTCACGAAATATAGTCAACCAAATATAGAGACGATCAAGGCCTCGTTTGCACATTGAGACGAGAAATTTATCAATAATAATGAAATAATTTGATAGTAGCAATTAAATAGATTGATTTAAAATATTTTATGTGATTTTAAAAAATGAAAAATAAAAAGTTAAATACAAATATTATAAAATTAAAATATTATCACAATATAACTTTTTAATATTATTTTTATTTCGAAATTTGAAAAAGTTTAATTATTTTTGTATTTTTTTTGAAAATTTAGAAAAATTAAAATGATTAAATAATGTTTAGATGAAAAGTTAAGATTTAAAATTGAAAAGTATATATATTTAAATGATATTTCGATGTTGAGATGAAATGAGACCATCTCGTCATCCATACGTGACAAAGTAAATGACACTCATATTAGATTGTAATTTATATATATAAATATAGAGATTAAAGCTATGTTTAGATGATGCGGTGATCTCAGATGATTTAGATATTCTACAAATAGAAATATTTTGTAGGTCTCCTTGAAATATATTTAAATATAAATAAGTTGAAATGTGTGATTGAATGTATGAAATAGATTAAGATGAATTGAACTCTTTTGTAAAAAATTAAAAAAAATAATAAATCCTAACAATGACTGATTTGAGATTTAAATTGATTTCAACATCAAACACACATGTGATCACAGATAGTAACTTGCAACCTTTGGGGTATATATAGGGACTGATCTCTTGGGTAGCCTTTGCATTTCTTGTTAGGTCATCAAGCGTATGCATTTGATATGTGTCTTGCAAGAGTTCGACGTCACTGTATATGAGTCATTCTGCATTAACTGTGCCCTACCATCACAATTGAGAAACTTGTCACATTCCGATCATTTCTCTCTCGTCACTGATGAGTCCTGCTCTTATTTTCTCGTCTGTTTCCTTCTTTCTTTCTTTTCTTTTATTTTTTTTTTCAGAGTAATGTTACGTGTAGATATAAATGCGCAATATAATCAATCTAACTATCATTTTTTTTTTTTTCGAGAAACTGGCCAATAATTTCTATCCGCCGAGGAGTTCTGCAATTCTCCATCTCTAGATTCTCCGAGGACATCCTTCGATTCTCCATTCCTCGCCAAGGAACTATCTATTTCTCTCCCCTCTTTTCTCACCATTGGTGCATGATGCCTAGACTATCTAGGACTTGCTCCAGTTTATTCCAGAATTTGTTTTCACATCAACATCTATCAGTGAATTTAATGATAGAATAATTATATTGCAAAAAAAAAAAAAAAATTGAGAGAATAAGTATTTTACTTATGTGTTTTACTAATAAATAAAAAAATCTTGATGCCGTTACCATTCCAGACGGACAACACCGGAAGGGTGGGTTCATTATATATAGAGGTTTGGGGAAGAAGAAGTGGTTTCAATGGTCACGGGAGGGAGAGAGAGAGGGGGTGACGAATTCATTTTACTTGTGTCACATTGTCAGTTTAGTTGTTCCATCATGAAACAGCCTCGCCAAAGTTAAATTTTGGCCAAACTATAGTTTATTAAATACTTCCTATCAAATTCAATGAATGTACAATAAATTTCACATTTTTCTTTTTTACTGGCCAAATAATTTCATTGCATAAAAAATTGTTGATTTTGCTTATAATAATAAATCATGTTACACCAGTTGGCTTATTTTGCTTATAATAATAGATTGCTACCTTTCAAAATGGTTTTACGTGGAATCTTGTTAGTTATCTCGAAAATAAGATTCAATGTGTTTTCAGAATGAGGTCATTCAATTAGCCTTTTTTTTTTTAAAAGAAAAGACCAAAACAAAAACAAAAATAAAAAAATTCTTAGAGCTCTTTCAAGTGAATCCTTCTATATCAAATATTTCATCTATATTGCATTCCTTATCAGTTCATGCATCCAATAATTAATAATAAGGAGATGTTATATTTTATAGTAGAAGAATATGACCATTGTAAAAATATATTAATTGGAAGATCGTTATAAAAAAACAAAGACCGTTAGAGAATTATATCCATTGGAATAATATAATTGTTAGAAAATTAATGTGTACTTTTTTTATAACGAATAAATATTCAAATTATAATTAAAATTAAAATAAATGAAAAGGTCAAAATAAGTATTTTAATAGAATAATGATAGATTTAGAGAGTTTGTTATTTGATGTTATTGAAAAGTGGCCAGTTAAATTTATAAAAGTAAATTTTTTAACCAAATTTTGGCCAAACTTTGGTTAGGCCACTACTAATGCTCTAAAGACTGATTTGAGCAATTGGTGCACTTTTGCGTGTTTGGATGCTTGACTATGTCTAAATTTCAACACAATTGAGATAATCTGAGTGCATTCAAGCATCTAAACACAGCCTTAAACTAAAAGATGCAACATTCGTAACACTGCCACGAGAGAAATACTATAATCTTTTTTCAAGAAGACAGATCATACTAAAAATAAGATTATAATAATTTAATTTTTAAAAATTAAGGAAAAAAGGAAAAAAAAAAGTTGTTTGGAAGGAAAGACCTACATATGCATGCATATGTATATCAAGAGTTATAATCATAAAAACTTGTAACGACATAACTCGCACTAGAAATGTGGTTCTTTATAATCCTTTTGAATATTTTGAATATTCTCATTATAAAGCTAAAAAAAATACTATAATAGAAAATACGATATTATATGAGTTTATATGAATTAGCTAGTTTATAAACGACCTAAAATTTATATGCAAGCTTTATTCATGAATTAATCAAATCAAACTCAAGTTGAGTTCTTGATTTGTTTACAATCTTTATTTTTAAAAAATATTAAAATATGTTCTATGAAATCACTTTGAAGTTATATGTATGCATGGATTTGAGACCTGTTCTTCGATTACCTTAAAAAATGTGTTAATGTAAAAATCATTGATTGGCATATTCGTTCATGGTGGAAGTTATGAAAGAATTCCAGAGTTTTGGGATTACTGCGGACAAGAATCACAAGATTGAATGGGTCCTTAAACACGTGTTTCGCACCATCGGCCTCCGCGTTCGAGCTTCAATGGAGCTTGGTGGCCCAGAGCGTCAAAAAACACCTTCAATGTTTAATTAGTTTTGCCTTGAGAGATGGAGTACTTCCTACCTTGATAGTACTTCAATGCTATGATGAGTTGGATCTCGTTCAGTATTATGTAGAGCTCTCGACAGTGGTCCGATATAGCTGTATGATGTCGATACGTATATTTATAATGGTGAATAGAAAATAAGTATAGAGAAAATAAAGCGAAAGAGACACACAAATTTATGTAGTTCAGTATGTTGCCTACGTCTATAAACATTTGGAAAGGAAAAATTCATTATAATATACTTGTTTATAGTCTTTCATAACTTCTCATTTCTTACTGTATAATGAGAGCTGGAGATCTATTTGCTGGAGAATATATTCTCTCTAGAGCTTTTCCTCCAGAAGTTGAAGAGGAAGTCGAAGAAGAAAACCCCTTTGAGTCGTTTGACCTCTTGCTTTTATCTGACCATCTTTCCTCGTGCACCTCAGTAGTAGTGAGGATATCTGCTTTGCGTGTCTAACCGTCTCTCCCTTTCTTATTTTCTCCTGACATCTCCTGTCTCCTTACACATTCATTTTCATTGTCCCTTCTTATCTCATCTCTCTCTTATTTTGTCTCTTAGTAATAACTTGATAGATTAGACCTAATCTTGAAATCTGGTGTATGTTACGCCCTCACAATATCTAACCTTACTCTTCCTGTGATGCAAACATTTCCAAAATGTATTGTTTTGTTTGCTAAAATTTCCATGCAGATAATAGGTGATTAATTGGATAAAAATCCACATGCGATTGAAAATGTTGTACAAGTTCTCAAAAGTAGGGATGATTTAATAAGTAAAGCCACGTGTACAGCAATAATGCATGAGAATTTTAAATATGTGGCTCTCCGACAGTGGTGGATATGCTTCGGGAACAACTAAACAAAACGACGAACTTTCGTGGGGGTTGCTATCTTAGAATAGTGGTGGAATACATGTCGGCAAACGATGATAGACAGACTCAACCTATGTTGTGATCATCTCAACCTCTTCAACTGCCAAAAAAAAAAAAAAAAAGGTGACCCTTTCTTTATTACAAAGCTACCCAATTGAAATATCAAATCTAACATTACGTGGGCCCCAAATTCAACGTAGCTCATGCGGACGCCACTTTGGTGGGGGTCTCAAAAGTACAAAGGTAGCCAGCCAGAGAATATTATATCCACAGACTATTTAATTAATTTTATATGTTGAAAGTGTTGTCCCGAGACATCAGACACGGGCTAATGGGTTCATCCTCATCCCCCATGTTTTCACTGATCCCATTTGCATTTGTTTCTTCGTAAATGACTTGTTGAAAATGTACGATCCTTGTGAACATAAATCTAGTTTTAAAGAAATTAAATATATCGAATATTAGAAAAAAATTTCACTTTTTATTATAATTTTTATTTATTTATTTATAGGACATGCACCACGAAACTGGCACATCTTGAACATGTTTTTATTAAAAAATATGTCAGTAATAAGTTTTTCCTTTTTCAGTATAAATGAATTGGTTCATGTAATTCCCATTTTTGTCATTATCTAGAAATGAAAATTGTGACAACTAGCATTAAACACAATGTTAGGGATGAAAAAGAAGAGAAATCATAATTACAGTCGTGAGTGCGTAAGTATTTTACTGTTGTAGTCGTAAATTTGTACTTATGGAATGTTGATTTAGTCAAGGTTTCAAACTTCTGAACATTGACAATTTCGACGATTTTGAAAGATATTTTCAGGTTTACTATTTTAGCGTTGAAGATACGGAATAAGCACAATTAAACAAGTTGTTGTAAACCTAATTTGTGGAAAATGCATCTTATAATTTTCTTGTCATTCCTTTTACACTGAGAATAAATTATATCTGACTATTCATAAACATGATGATCTACTACTTTAGATGTTTTGATTATGTATATATGTTCATTGTTGCATGAGTCATAAGTTTTTATTTATGGGATATATATATATATATATATATATATATATGTGATACCTGCCAACCTTACTACTATAGCCATGAGTAGTAATGTTTGAACAAAACGTTTGTTTGCATGGGTTATAAATTAGTTTGACTAAGACCCATACAAATCGAAATATGTTGAAACTCAATTTTTAATATTTATTAGGGTCTGTTTGAGAACACAATTATTATCAGATATTCTCAAACTATTTCTTTACTATTCACAAATTATTTATTATTATTTACAAACTAATTCACTGCTTTTAACAAATGATTTTAACTAATTAATTTTAACATCCAAAAAGAATCAATCGATCTTAATGGAAACAATTAAGCCAATCAGCTAAATGATCAACAGTAACAGTAGGCCAGTCTCTTTCCACAATCTCATCCTGGTCCTGGCTGGATTAATGATCCAAACCCATCCCATGCACCATTGTAGAGCTAATACTCACGATCGATTTAGTTAATTTTATATGTTATAATAATATTATGCTTTTACTTTGGAGTAACGATTAGGATCATGTAAAAGGTCATGTCCCCTTTGGCCTTCTCCACTTTATCTTCTTTTACTCCTCTCTTTTAGCTTTTGGGTCAGTTCTTATATCAAACACATGCATCATGATGTCTATCTCTTCCAGATGCATTAGACCAAGTCATGTTTATCTCTTCCACAACAGATAAATAGACATTCTTGCTAAAAGATGAGGATCAAGCATAACAGTGGTAATTAATTTATCTCCTTTGTGCTACATTCAAACATGTAGTACTCTGAATTATTACATGTATAGATTTGAATTACAATTGTAAGCTGTAGCAGTTCCAAATCAAGTTCTCTTATCCTTGGTCTTTTTTGCTTCCTCGGAAATGGCACGAACACATTTGTTAACCATTAACATTGAGAATTGACTTGATTTTGTGCAATCAACTTAGTGTGTTAGAGCTTATTGTTGGTGGCATCATGCAGATTCATGCCTCTTTTCCAATCAATATAGTCCATATTTATAAAGAAATAAATGTCTTAGCAAACAGTTTAACTATACATGGTGCTCGATCTTGCATGGAAACAAATTTTGTTGCCACTATCCCTGTCGGTTGCCTAATCACTTGGTGGGTATCTTAGCAAACAGTTTAACTACACATGCTTTCGATAATTATGTATGTCTAATTAGTTTTCTTTTTTCATAATTAAGTTTTACTACTTTAGGCTTTTTTAAAACTACTCTATACTTTGTGTAATTAGCCTATTTTATCAGTTATACGTTTCAAAGGCTTGGTTTTGGATTCTTGTAACCCGAGTTTTTTTTTTTTTTTTTTTTTTTTTTAATTTTTAGAAAAGGTATTCTTCCACCTAAAAGTTTTTTTTAAAAAAAGAAGAGAATTTATTAATAAAATTGAGGTTTCTTTCTCTCCTCTTTAATTAAATACCTTTTTATAATCATTTATGTGTGTTAATTTTGGATGTCTCTGCTTTGCCTCAACTTTAATTTCTCATCATTCCAAATTTGATCCCGAGCTCAAAATTGTGCTTTCGTTGGTTATCATTTTTAGGGTTAAAGGCTATAAACTCCTTGATTTGGACACTCTTGCTACCCTTATATCTCGTGATGTTCACTTTCATGAACATATTTTCCCATCCCATTCCTTTTCAGATAATCAACATTCTTCTCCTACGAAAATTCCTAATGTTGTTTTACCTCATATCATTCCTGATCATGGCCCTATTGAACTCTTTTCATTAACTACTATACCTAGCTAGTGCCATATCTACAGAAACACAACCCTTCTACTGACCCACAACCTTCTACTACTGAAACTATATATAGGCCCATTATGTAGGTTATCTCTTACTCACAAATCCTGTGGTTACTTGCATGACTAGCATTATTATTTGGTGATCTCTTCTTTTATGCATGTGTAGTCTTCTTACAGCAATGGTCCAGATAGATCTCATGATATTTCTTACCATCTCTTTTACTCACGATTATCACCTATTCATAAAAACTTTGCTTTACTTGTTTTTATTCATTTTGGGATCTACCTGTTGGTAAGTCTGCCATAGGATGTAAATGGGTGTATCGCCTCAAGTGTAAATTTGATGGGGCCATTGAACAATACAAAACCCGTTTAGTTATTAAAGGGTATACATGCAACAAGAAGGCTTAAGTTATTTGGAAACATTCTCACCAGTTGCCAAATGGTCATAGTTTGATGCTTACTTTCTCTAGCTAGCTAGCTGTTGTTCATGACTAATGCCTAGTTCAATTGGATGGTAATAATACTTTCCTATATGGAGAGGTTACCAAGGAAGTGTATATGATTTTACCCCTTGATTTTGGCACTAAAGGGGAGTTTCGGGTTTGTAGGTTACAAAAATCACAATATGGATTGAAACAAGCCCCTGGGCAATGACTCTATAAGTTTTCTTCATTTCTGCTTAAGAATGGTTTCACCCAATCAAAATCTCTGCATTACTATCTTTCTTACTAGACTTCAAGAAAAGTTTTTCATTACTTTGTTAGTATACGTTGATGACATTAATTGCTAGCAATGATGAAGCATAAATCTCTGCATTTAAAATCTTATTGCATAATGAGTTTCAGCTAAAAGATCTTGGTCATTTAAAGTTTTTTTGGCATAGAAGTTGTCCGATCTGCGAAGGGTATTTCCTAGTGCCGAAGGAAATATGACTTGGGCATCTTAGAAGACACTGGTTTTTGAAACTTAGCAAAACTTATGGTTCTTTACTTACTAATCCTTTTGCTTACAGATGTTTGATAGGCTACTTGCTCTACTTAACACTTACATGTCTAGACCTCACTTTTTTTGTGCATGCTCTTAGTCAATATCTAAAAGCATCTCGTGAACCTCATCTCAATGCTGCCCAACATGTTCTTAAGGCCTTTGCTACATCTAGCCTTCATCTTAAGGCCTTTGCCAATGCTAATTGAGCCTCTTACCTTTACACTCACCAACTTTTTTTTATAAGGAGAAAAACACCTCCAGTATTTGATTAAAGCTCACTTATGGCTGAGAAACTGTGGTAATAGAGTGAGCAAAATATAACCCAGCTTAGACCTCAGGCAACAACCAACCAGAAAATAAAGACCAGCAAATTACAACCCAGTTTTCCTCAGTTATGACAGCAGACAACCACTGAACCAAAACTAAACTACAAAGCATTTCTCACATAAAGAATTCCTATTTTGTCTATCCGAATCAAACCCCTTAACAGGGGTGGGGCAGAGGCCATCTCAGTCTAAGATCCTCCACAGTCCTCCGAGGCTAGCCTAGCCAAGTAGTCAGCTGGAGCATTTCCTTGTCTGAAAACAAGGTACCAAATAAGACATTTTGCATTTCGAAACCAGTTTACCACAATTAGTGAATCCATCTCTATTTCAATCTTGTCTAAACCTTTTTGACAGATTATTCTCACTCCAAGGAGGAGTGCCATGAATTCTGCAAAATTATTTGTACCATGATCAAGTGGAGAAGAGAAAGCAAAAACCATGTTACCTAAAGCATCCCGCAAGACTCCCCCTGCACATGCCTTCCCCGGGTTACCTTTACTGCTTCCATCCACATTCAGTTTATACCAACCATGCTGTGGTTGAAGCCAATGAATAACCTGCATTCTCTTCCTTCTTATAATTTTCGGGTGAATGTGTAGGTCTTCTAGGATCTTCTCATCTTGTGTGGATAATGGCTTAGTAGCATGAAACTTCAAACTTAGTTTAGCTATCCAGAATTTAATACATCGCCAAGTCTCCTCCACGGATTCAGATTTTCCTTCCGTTCTTACTTTGCATCGACGAAGCCATAGGACCCAGGTTACAATGACTGGAATAATGCCAATAAGCATCCCTCTAGTCGTCGCCTTCGAAGCTCTATTAAACCATGCAAACACGGTCTCTTTCCACGTGCTGAAGTTTGGTCTCAGTATACCAACTTGGATAGCACACTTCCGCCAAATACTCTGAGCCACTTCCCCGTTAGCTAGGACATGATTCAAATCTTCATAGACTCCCTTAACACAAGAATTGCACTTTGAGGCAAGGGGATGCCCAACCTACGAATGTTATCATCCAAACTAAGTACATTGTTAAAACCTTTCCACATCGTAATGACCATCTTCTTTAGGATGCTCGGGTGCCAAATCCAATTTGACCATCTAAGTTTTGGGGCTCTAACTCGAATACACTCCCAGGCACTCTTAGAGGTGAATTTTCCATCTTCTTTAGCCAACCAAATTAGGATATCCTCCTCTTTTTTCTTATCACTGAAATTGTTAACAATCTCTTGAGCTTTTTGAGAGTCTTCCAGCCGATGCAATAGGTCCAAGTCCCAGCCATCCTCTAGCCATATCTCTTTTAAAATTAGGCTAGGCATCATAACAGGCGAAACTGAAGCAATGGTATCCTCCCCCACCCATTTATCAAACCAAAAGGAGAGCTTTCCTTCCTTTGGCTTCCATTTTGAGTGTTCCATGATCTCTAGGATATAATTGGTTATGAGCTTCCAGAATCGAGACCCTTTATTAGGATTCACAAGAGAGATGTGACCCTCTTTCACATATTTGGCTTTGAAAAACCGAGACCATAGGGAGTCTGTAGACAATAGTTTCCAAGCAATTACTCAGGGAGCGATTAAGAGACCTTAAAACTGTCTTCGGGACCTGAAAGATGGACAACATATGTATTGGAATACTGCTAAGCACACGTTTTACCAATAACAATCTTGCCCTACTAGATAGTAAGCGAGACATCCAGCCTCCAATTCTCGCACTAATCTTCCCAATGAGGTCATCAAAGTGAATCGATTTTAATCTTCCAAATATCATTGGAATTCTCAAATATTTAAAAGGTAAAGAACCTTCTGAAAAGCTAGTAGATTGCAATATTTGTCTTCTTCTAGCTATTGAGATACGATTAGAAAAGATGATAGAGGGTTTTTCCTTACTAATTTTCTGACCAGCCTATGTCTCATAACATGCAAGAGACTGATATAGCCTTAATGGAAGCTTTACTCCCATTTGTGAAAATCACTATATCATCCGCATAAAGAAGGTGAGTAATAGTCGGAGCACCCCTCGGGAGAGAAAAATGGACAATCCGGCCTTCTTGGAATCTTCCTTTTAAAATTCTCGACAATATTTCCTCCATAATAATAAACAAATAAGGGGAGATAGGATCCCCTTGTCGCAAACCTTGTGCCCCTTGGAAAAAACCCTTGGCTGCCCCATTTATGACGACTGAATACCAAGGGGAGGAGATCATATGCCGAACCAGTTTGCACAAGTCTTCAAAAAAACCAAAAGCCGCCAACACCTGAATCAGAAAATTCCACTCAATGCTATCATATGCTTTGGCCATATCAATTTTCAGCACCACATTCCTTCCTCGAACTGGCTTGTTGAGGCTCTGAATCATTTCCTGAGTTAGGCTCACATTCTCAAGCATACTATTCCCTGGTATGAAAGCACCTTACTCTTCTGAAATAATCCGCGGGAGCAAGGGAGAAAGAAGACTCACCAGAATCTTAGTGCAAATCTTGTAAAATACCAAACACAAGCTGATAGGCCTAAACTTATCAAAACTTTTGGGATGATCAACCTTGGGGATAAGTACCAGAAACGAGGAGGTGAACTCTCTGGGGATAATGCCACCACTAAAGAAATCATGGACAGCCAGCACCACATCCTCCTCCACTATATCCCAGCAGGCCTTATAGAACCCGGATCCAAAGCCATCCGGTCTTGGGCTGCTATCAGTAGGGATAGAAAACAAAGTATTTTTTTATATCTTGGATTGAAGGGAGCTGTAAAAGGGCTTGGTTATCCTCTGTTTGCACCATCTTCTCTAACAGATTACCCAAATCCGGGGGCGAGGAGTGATGGTTAGAAGCTAAAAAATTCCTAAAATATTCAACCGCACCCAGATGTACCTCCTCAGGAGTCTTCAACAAAATCTGATCATTAATCCGCATCTATTTCACTGTTTTCAGGTTTTTTGAAGCCATAATTATAAAGAACTTTGCATCAGCCTCCCCCTTATTAATCCAATCCTGTTTCGCTTGTTGAGCTACTCGGGTTTCCTCCCTGCTAACCCAAGTATCTAACTCTACTTTTGAAGCCAACAAATCCATTTCCACTGCCTTCGAGAAGCCCCTCTACAGCTGCTCTTCAAGCAGGCAAACCTTATCCTCCAGTGTACGGATATGGTTTGTCGTCCACCCAAAGATTTCCCGATTCCATTTTCTAAGCACTCCCCTCAATTGTTTAAGCTTTCTAGCAAGTCTCACCATTCCCACTGAGGTTTGACTCGACTGCCATGCGCTAAGTACACATGCCCTGAATTGATCATGACTTGTCCACATTTGCTGAAATTTAAAAAGGCCATTTCCATGTTTGCAGGCCACAGGTTCCATACAAACCATCATAGGCGCGTGGTCAGAACTCAACCTGGACATATAATCACCACTACTCCTCGGGAACTCCAACATCCAGCCTGAGTTTACAAGAGCTCGATCCAACCTTGCATGGCTCCTAGATCTACCAAGGTGTCCATTACACCATGAGAAATGGTTGCCATTGAATTGTAAATCTGCTAACCCCGCACTGTCTATAAAGGAATTAAATTCCTCTCTAGCTATGTGGGGCCTAGGCCTACCTCCTATCTGCTCCTTATCAAACCTGATTATGTTAAAATCCCCCAGGACCATCCAAGTACAGTTCCCCGGGTTCGAAGCTCCTCCCATAAAGGTCTTCTCTCACTATACCTACATTTGGCATATACAAAGAAAATCCAGCTACTATTATTATTGATATCCAGAGTAATGCTCTGATTACAATGCCCCATCACAGAAATCTGAACTCCTTTCTCCCACAACACCCACAGTTTTCCTCCTTTCTCCATATTAGAGACACTTCCTTCAAACGATATGTCACTTTGTAACCTTTTCAATTGAAGAAGATCACCAAAAGGTTCTGCTAAAGCTATAATGCTCGGTTTCTTTTCTTTAATCATTTTCATCAACCTTTTCCTAGAGGTGCCAAGCCCTCTAATATTCCAATATTCCAAAACAAGACTAGATTTATCATAGGTTCAGCTTTGCCGGCCTGCTTTTAGCCCGAATAGAACTCCCTAGTTTCGGTTCTTGTTTTTCTCCAGCACTCCGGCTTCTCTCTTCATTGTCAGACAAAAAATCCTTCTCCATTAGTATATGAGACCCTTCCATATTCCCTTCCCCCGCAGAAAGTGAGTGGGACAGGCCCCTGTTCTCACTAAAATCACATTCTCGAACTTGAAACACTGTCCCAGAACTCCTACAAACCACATCCTCTACGTGACCAATTATATCCGTTTCACCCATTGAGTTACCTTCCTGCCTAAATAATTCAGTCCCACTGAGAGCAATGGTCATACCTTCTAGAGTTTTCCCAACATCCTCGACTACCACACCTTCATCTACCTCCACTTCCTGGATAGAGAAACTCGTCTCCATCCAGTACTATATCTTCCACACAATTTGAAACTTTACACAATTCCTTCCCACTCTGTTTTTCAATTTCTATTTCCCCTTCTTCAAGTTCAGCAATGTCCCTCTTCTCACCTCCTGATTTTTTCACCCACTTTAGGCCCTCATTTTCACGTTCACCCCTTCCCCCATCACTTTTCTCTTTTGGGAATTCTTTTTTACAGGTGTTTTTATTGTGCCCCTGGATACTACAATGAACACAATAGGCAGGCAAGGTTTCGTATTTGATTACCTGGAATCTGCTGTTTGGTTGCCGGGGAGCACCAATCCAAAACCCATGATGAGGTTCCGCTGTCGCGTTCATCTCTACGCAGACCCTGGCACCATCTGTGCGTGTTGCACACCGAGTACTATTATCCTGTCGGATGTACCTTCCAATCGGCAAAAGCAAGTTCCGAAGGAAAGACTCATGGTAGAAGTTTAGGGACAAACCCAGAAGAATAACCCAAACTGGAACACAGGCAGGTTCCACATCTTCGGAGAAATCTGTCATCCAATGGAAAAATCTATATGGCACTCCTTCCACATCACAAGCTTCCCGAGAAAAAGCCTTTAGGAAATCGTCCTCCTTCGAAAATTTGAGAAACACGTTTCTTGGTTTCCTCATACTGGAAACCACGAGTTGAGATTCCAGCCCCCAACGGCTACGCACGAAGGACCTGATCACATCCAAGCTAGGCCGTTGACGCAAGAATTTCATCACTAGAGAGAAGACAAAAGGCTGAGCCGATTTGTGGATTTCCTCTGGAGAGAACATTACACACAACTCCGCATCTATCATTTTTGGAGGCCTCAGCAGGATGTCCACCTCGGGTAAATGCAGAGGAGACTGCGTGACCATGTCCGCAAACGACCATGATCTCATCGTCGGTGCCGGGTTGCCCTTGGGGGCCCCGGCGACAGCCATGACGCACAGAGAGCAAGAAAACCCTAGCAGAGCAATTATTTTCGCTGAAAACCACGTGACCCCTAATGCTCAAAATGTTTTACACTCACCAACTTGTCAATGGGTTTTGTGTCTTCTTCATAGGAGACTCTCTCATCTCCTGGAAGTAAAAAAAAAAAAACAAAGCGGTTTTTCATCCATCTGTTGAAGCAGAGTATCGCTCCATGGCTGCTGCTGTTTGTGAACTCACCTAGATTCGCCACTTACTCCAGGATCTTCGATTCGCACTCCACACCCTCAACCAACTTTACTCTTCTGTGATAATAAGGTTGCGCTTCACATTGCCACCTATCCCGTCTTACACGAGCATACAAACCATATTGAAATCGACCGCAATCTCGTTCGTGATAAACTCCATGCTGGTCTCATTTGGACTTTGCATGTTCCCTCTACTCATCAACTTGCAATTGTTCTTACGAAACCCCTGGGTTCTGTTTCCTTCTTTGCATTATTACGCAAGATGGGTTTCCAAACATCTATTCTCTTGACCAAGGTGCATGCCAGTATTCCCACATAATTGTTTCCTTCTCTTATACACAAAACCCTTAGAGGTGCCAGTACTGTCACTAATTTTGTCTCCTCAAATTGTGGTGGATGCTTAAGCTGGTACTATTGTAGTCATTCTTCCTATGACAAAATCACTGTTCTCGAAACCATTGATCTTTAAACTCATATGGCTGAGGCAAACAAACAAATGGTGCTTTGAAGAATATAATGGAGGTAGGGATGTGGTTGTGGTTTTTCAACAACCTTCAATTCAAAATCGACTTACCTATCAAGTCTGCAACAAATTGGGGGGGGGGGGGGGCATGTAGCTCTAACCTGTTATCATCCGTACTAGTGGGAATCCTACATAATTCAGCCCTAGTAGATACTAACTCAGCTAAAAACAACTAGTCATGTGTCGATTTAAGAGCAACCCACAGTCTAACATTATAGCATGCAGATCTGAATGTAATTATATCGGAACATTAATATACGGGCAATGATCATATATGTGTTGGCAATGGTCTTGATCTGATCAGTGTCAAACATGTTGGGACAACCCATACTCTCTACTCTTAATATTTCATCTTAATGACGTTTTCCATGTACTTGAAACTAAGGAAAGTTCTTATATCTCTTACAACAATTTACCATAGACGCAAATTTACCTTTTGTTGGTCTTCATCATTTTTTCCTCTCGAAAGATCTTACTTTGGGGAGTGAACGAACATCTACTTCTCACTGGCACTCACGCATGGGTGGTGCACCCTTCCTACCAAATTGTTCATCACATCACAAGTGCCTATAAATTAAATTATGCCCGATGATCCTAAATATTATCCAAATTTTTTCATTCCAAAATGACCCCGAGGCTCTTATCGACTGCCGATCGAAGGCAATATGATATAGCATTAATATCCCCGGGTTATAATTAATTCACAGAAATTAATTTCAGCATGGGACTGAAGGACATGATTTGCAGGCTTGGAATTATTTTAATTGCATTTCTTCTCATCCTCTCGAGCGCTAATTTTGAAACATTAGAGTGATCTAGATATAGTCATTAGCAAGGTACGTAATGTATTCATGTTTGGCATGCATGTATCGGAAGGATCGAGGTGACCGGTGAGGATGAGATGGAGTTTAAGCCACTGAGAGTAAAATAACGCATTGTCCTTCCCTTTTCTTTCCTCCGCAAACTCAGTATTGGCTACTTGCGAATCGCAATATAATTAAGTGTACCATTTGAAAAAGAGATTATGTATAATAATGCATGGGAATTAAGAAATCAGAAAGGCATGCATGCGTGTACGAGTGCGTGTTTCTTAATTGGAGGGAACGCATTTTCTGTTGTCGCCGACCTTGCTACAAAGATGGACAAATAAAAATATGAAGCAAAAAGATATGAATATCCTAGACAACGAGTTACCAATGCATTTGATCATGATCCACATGAATGGATGGAAGTAGTTTTTTGTATCTGTTCAACGTCAAGATTGCGTATAACGATGACCAAGGTGTACGCAATTTTTACTCAGTTATGTATATCCTGGTTTATCCTCGATACTCTGCCAAAAAATGGGTCCATCGACCGACTTGATTTATTTTTAGAATTTAGGGAACAGTGATAAGTAGGCCACTTTCCAAATCATCCCTATCTGGCCTTTCTTCTATGGCAAGAGTCAGTTCCTCAGCCCTTTTAGTTTGGTACCTCCAATCTGTGTGGATCAATGTGTACCCCATCATAAACAAACAGGAAAACTGTGCTGATAGCAACCCAAACCATAGACCTAGAAAGCCAACATTGTACACGAAAGTAATGAGAATAGCCACGGGTAATCCGATGAGGTAAAATGCAAACAAGTTTATCCGGGCACCTAGCTTAGGACGTGCAGTGCCTGTTAAGACCCCACATGCAGCTGTTTGGGGAGAGTTTCCGAGTTCGCATAACCCCAAAACTGGAAGTGCAGCTGAAACCAAATCCAGAATCTGAGACTCGTCTGTGAACAACTTTCCCCACACAGACCTCACTATAATCATGAAAGTGAGGGCCGAGAATCCAAAAGCAGAGGCCACACTAAGTCCAATAATGGCTGTCCATTGGGCCCGGGACGGTTGACCAGCGCCCAGAGCATGGCCAACCCGGGTTGTTAAACCACCACTTAAAGAGATTGGAACCACGTATAACAAGCCTGTTGTTTGAATAAGGATGCCCATTGCAGCCAAACTAGCCTGCGGATTACTCAATAATCCACACAAGAACAGCATAATTTCATACCACCACCACTCCAAGCACACTGAAATAAGACTAGGCAGTGCTAAACTTAGCAAAGGCCCCCACCCTTGAAATGCTGAGATAAATGTGGCCCCATGCCATGGTTTTAGCGGTTTTTTAGAGACAATAAGGTATATTATCAAGCCCAAGTTTAAGTTTACAGTGTTAAAAGCAATAGCCAGTGCAATACCTTTGACCCCTAATTTCATGTATGTGGCGAGAAAGTAGTTAATGGGAAGGTGAAGGACGGCGGAAACAGTGGCAGCTATTGTTAGTGGGGAGGTTAAGCCTTGGGTTCTTAAGAAGATCCTTAGTGGGTAGAGGTGAGCTTGAGCTAGCAATTCAGGGATGGAGAAAATCATGTAAACCTTTGCAACTTTTGTGATGTCTGGGTCCTGACCTAAACGTTGAAAAATGGGGTCAACGTAAAGCCATAGGACTGAGACGGGTATGGAAACGAGTAAGAGGAGACACAGAGTTTTCTGAAACATTTGGCTGAGAACTGAATATCTCTTGGCTCCATAGGCTTGGCAACAGATTGGTTCCATCCCTGTGGACAGGCCCTTGAGTATTGAGTTGCCTGTGATATTCCCAAAGGCAATCGCCAGTGCGCCGCCAGCCAGCTCTGTTTTACCAAGACGACCCAAGAAGAGCATGGAAATAACGGACCTCGAGTATAAAAGCAAGGTTGTCATCACGATGGGCCCTGCAATCTTCCCCAATGCTTGAACCTCTTCTCCCATCTGCAAGAATTGATGACATTGTTCATTTAGAGTGAAAATAGGAAATGATCATTGGGAAGTTTAAAAGACAAAGTATTTCCATAGGAATTGGACCATTTGAAATACACAATGCGTGGCATCGATCAGTAACGTGTACAAATGCATGTCAAGTGCAGGAGTTCACTAAGCAGAAAGAGTGTGCACAAGTTCAGTAGAAATACAGAACGTGTGGCTTCTTTAGAAACGTGTACAAACACAACTGAGTGCTCGGATTAATGAAGCAGCAAGGAGAGTGCGTGATCATGCAGGTTCCTTATGATCATGAATTTTTGGTCACCACCTCCACATACAAGCATGATGAGCACCAAACCTACCTGCAATAACCTTTTACTTAAGGTTGGCCAAGTGACAATCCAATTGTCAAAGCTGCAAAGAAGCTTGGTGAGTTGGTGGCTTATGTTATGTAGATTCCAAATTCTAGCCATATCAACCATGATTTTGGGCATGTGATTTTTAAATCAAACTTAATTTATCCAATTCCCAATGGGGGAAAGAATTCTTAAGCAGGTCAAAGTCAGTGCAGGATTTGAATAAAACCAAATCAGAAAAAGATCTATATAAATGCTATGCTCTTTACAAAATCCAATTTTCAAATTAGCGTGTATAGATATACTTAGTTTACAAGCATATAACCAATAAGATATTGATCCCCAGCTTATAAGTCATGCATGTTTCTACCACCTTTAATCTATTGGATTCGTTTGAGATCATATGGAAAAGGGAACAAGAAAGATAATAGATAACCCTAAATTACTTGGGACGACGACCATACACTAAACACAGCTTGCACAATTTATTAACGGCAGATCAATGACCGCCAACTTGCTCTCATCGTGTCTATTTGCACATGAATATTTCGTAGAGGATTTCATACAGCGGGGATGCTAGCTAGATACATGGTTCAATGGTTCATGCAAGTCCTATGAAAAAATTGAGAATGGTAGTTAATTTTTCTCAGCTTCTATTTTTCTTTGTTTAAAGAAGTTTGCACAGGACTCGTATAAATCTTTTAATTTGTCCCAAGAAGTCAAAAACAAAAGTTCTCTTGGTACTTAAAACGTCAAATAGGAAAAGGGCTATCGATTCCTTATTCTAACTACACTCACATGAAATGTATGAAGGTTCCCATTTGACGATTGTATGTAGACTAATTCTTTGTGTAATCCTATCCTTGCATATAAACTAGTCTAGCCATTGTACGCTATATTAATGTAAAAAGAAAATAAACATGGAGCATACAACCAATAACAGATGTAAATTGAAAGAGTTAGTCTACATGCAATCTCCAAATGGGGATTATTCAGGCAAGCATATACAGTTATATTTAAAAAAATTTTAAAATTATAATAATATTCTTTTTAAAATGAGGCTTTTTCTCCTTTTATCCCTATTAATCAATGAGACTGCATGCACACACAGTCTCATACTCAGGATTGTAAATAGAATTTCTCTTACATAAATATGTTGAGGTTTTTAAATTTTTTAGAGGATGAAAAAAAAATCAATCAGATCGATCATGATGTCCAATTAATTCCAATTACTTTGAGTAATTAAACGCATTATTATTGAAGTAGATTATTTGTAAGTACTCCCAAGTTTTTCTCTTTGTAGATGGTATTCTTCTATTAATAAATTTAGAGTACCATTCATCTTCGTATAAACAAAGTGGATTAATCAAATAATATTAAATTGTTTTATTGAGTTGTCTAATGATATCTCATCTCATCTTATCTAATTTTGACTAATAATTTCATTACTATTCACAAACTATCTCAATTCATTTTATCTTATTTCACTATCTAAACGGGCTTACCTAATAAATTGAACGGAAATTAAAGAAATTATCTCCTCATTAAACATAACAAGCTAGGAAAAAGTCTATGGTACATCATTTTCCGCTCTCTAAAAATATCAAACCTATGCCTCCCCACCCCCCAACCAAAACAAATTAACAAATTAGGTATTCTCCAATCAATTCGGTCCGGAACTCACATGTATACGATTAGCTAGGCAAGATGTATTATGCAGGAAAGTATTTGAACAGCGGGACCCGCCACTCCCTCACTTAATTAATCTAATAAAGTCGTACTTACACATTTGAAAAAATAAAATAAAATACAAAAAAGCAATGGTAACTTGGACAACTTTTTCTATAAGGAAATGGAGCGTCTCTTTCCAAACCTGCACCCCCCTTTCATCTCTTTTTCCTTTAGGATTTTATATGGTAGAAAATGAAACCACCAGAAGGCAAGGAATCATAAATCCCACTTGTAAAACTTTCGCTTGCCCAAAAATCTAAATCCAAGACTACAAAAATGGTTCTCATTGTAAACGATGACAGGTTTGACAGTTTTCTCGACCCTTTATTCTGAACGATATGGAAGGAGTTCTGATTTCCATCCTCCTTTTGTGCCTTTTTATTTTTGTTTTGTTCCAAAGTATATATATATATATATATATATATATATATATATATATATATATATTTATGATATGATATCATATAATCCAATCTTCATGCCCCATGACCATGACTGTGCTCTGAACATGTCCTGAACTCTAAACTTCCATGCCTATACAACAGCAGCGACACTTCTTGTGTACATGCTAAAGAGAGAAAGTACCTCTGTGAGTGGCAGCGTTCGGAATGAGCCACTGAGCAGTAGAAGCCATCGGAGAAAGCCATTAACGAATCTGCCTTCGCTTCTTGCTCCCATTGTTTCTTCATTATTGCAGCATTCCTCCTTGGGAAGCAAAGGCTCGTCATTTATGATTCCTCGAGATTCAGTAGAAGTGCACATGTTTTGCAACCCGTGTTTGCAGGCCAGTGACAGAGAAAAACAAACCGGGAAAAGTACAAAAACCGGACCAGTTTCAAAGATGGGTTGCCCAATCCCCGAGATCAGACAACTGATCATCGTGACGAAGAAAAAAAGCACAGAACAAAATACTGTAATTAGTAATGAAATCAGAGCTTTTCTCTACGTAAAATAGTTTCATGTTCAAGTACTGCGTTGTGGATATATGTGATTGCGTGATGAAAAAGGACATTTAATCGAAACCTTAGATTTTACGAAGCCCAAAAAAACCGCATGCTGTCACCGTGGGAAGTCGTTGGTCTTTGATCCTCCTCGGCCACGGCATTGGAAGTGTGATTGCTCAGAAGAAGGAAGAGCAGCCCGGAATTGGTGCATTGGGACAAGGAATGAAACAATTGGAACAGAAGAGCTCGAACTCACACTTCTCTAGGACATGTTTTATATACTGTGGATTTATATTAATTAAGTGTACGGCTGACTACATCCACTTAACATTTTGCTCAAACAAGCATTAATTTTATTATCTTATGTGATGTCAAATTGTCAATCACCGAAAAGGAAATGATAAATTAGTGCAGACAGCATATTGTTTAATGGTTCCTGGTCAGTGACATTTAGAAATTTTCAATTTTTTTTTTCTTTCTTTCTTTTCCTTTGGGAATGGATCCAATACGCTGCTAAGGTTTTAACTTTTCACTGAATTAAAAGGAATTTGTAGTGGCAGATTGAAGGACCACAAATTATATATATATGGATATATGCCTCTGTACGAATGATTTACTCATGAACTAGCTAGCTATATAGGCTATGTCATGCTTTATATTTGATCGGTAAGCTGAGAATTCAATACAATCAAAACTAAGAGAGTTGATCAAAGGAAATGATCTATATATTTTCTCATAGCATCTAAATTCCCTTAATGCATTCAAACTGGACAATCTTTCCTAGAATATTAGAAAGTTACCTGGCTGGCCTCATGATCAAAAAATAAATAAAATTAAGGAGGTGGAGATCAGCCAAACAAACACTCTATAGCTAGCTAATACAATAAACATGGTGAATGTAAATAAAGTAAATACAAATAAACGGATCATTAATATAGACACAATAAATTGATCCCGGCCAACTCTAATTTTCAACGTTTCTTCGTCAAACCATGGAGGAGTACTTGCCTTGATTTACGGTTTCAATACAATCCAATTGACAGACTGCGATGCTATGGATCGCGGATGAAGACTGCTGTAACGAGTTGGGATGCACTATATATACTTTGATGTTTACGAAGGTCCAATGGAGATATCCATATTAATTCTCTTCCTCTTAATTAATCCCTAACAAAGGAGAACATATATAGAAGTTTGTTTCTCATGCCGATGATATTGCAAAATTTCTGACATTGGTCAATGGATCCACTGATGTTGGATTTGAGGGGACGACACGTGGTATTGAAAATGGGTTGACGGCCGGTATTAGATTGGTCTTCCTTCCGAGATTTTTTTTTTTTTTTTTTTGAAGGAAAGATTGCTCTTATTCATACTAGAAAATCAAAGAATGAATACATGAAGGAATGTCCTCCAACAAAATGCTCTCCTCATAGAGTTTAAGTGCATTCTTTGCAAGTGCATGAGCCACAACATTAATAATTCTAGGAATGTATCTAACAGGCCAATGAGACATCTTGCCCGACAGTTTTTCACATCTCTAATAATCAACCCTGTTGAGGCCCACTTCTCTGAGAACTATTAATGTCATTTACCATTGACTATGCATCACCCTCGAGAATCACTTTTTGCAATCCTAACTCTTGGCATAGAATCAAAGCTTTAAGAGCTGCATAGGATTCACCCATGTGTGTGCATCAGGAAATATATTCCTTTAAGATTCGAGTGTTGCCTAACAGATGATAACGAAAATCATGCACAACAAATCTTCCGTGATCAAGGCTGAGCACCATTCCTGGAGTCAACTCTGTTTTTTACTTGCCTTATTTTGTTTCTTGTAATATTCTGTACAGCAAAGCAACATTAATGTGTTCATTCCTTTTATGTTAACATTAGCTGTGTATATATAGTCATTACTCAGGAAATACAATATGTGACAGTTTCTTTTCAAAACACACAACTGTGTTCAATATTCTTTTATGGTATCCAGAGCCCTTTCCTCTTAAACGAGTTGATTTTGTCTCTTTTTTTTTTTTTCACTTCCACTATGGCTCAAACATCTCCCTCTGTCACCAACTCCAACAGTCCCATCTCTCCTACCGAAACCAACATCATCTCCATTAACGCACATGCCCAGCTTCCCTACAAACTGACCTCCTCCAACTTCCTTGCATGGCATGCTCAACTTGCTAGCCTTGTCATTGGGTATGACCGACAGAGTTTTATCAATGGTTCCAATCCTTGTCCCATACTTGGGAGTAACCCCACTGCAGAGGCTCTTGCTGCTCGCAATTGCTGGATTCGCCAAGACAAACTTCTCCTCAATGGCATTTTCGCTTTAGTTTCTGAAAGCATCATGCCACTTATTGCTGCTTCTAGCACTTCCAGAGAAGCTTGGCTCAAACTGACCTGGCTCTATGCCAATCATTCCAGAAAGAGGGTCATGCAACTCAAGGACACACTCACGTCCTTGAATCGTGGTGCCAAAAGGGTCACAGATTATCTCCAGCAAGTAAAATCCACTATTGATGAACTAGCATTAGTGGATTCTCCTCTTACCAATGATAATCTCACGCTATACATTCTAAACGGCTTGGGATCTGAATACCGTGATATTGCAAGATCCATTCGCACCCGTGAAAATCCCCTCACATTTGAAGAGTTGCATGACCTACTTGTCAGTCATGAGACCTATCTTCATCGTCTTGAGACACTGTAGCAAACCACCGTTGCTACTGCCAACTATCACCAGAAGAAAACTCATTCTTCTTCATCCCATCGAGGAAAACTCAATAGGAGCAATCACAACTCGCGGTCTCATCCGCGATCATCACAGCAGCAGCACTCAAATTCCTCTTCGAACAGGTCATCTATAGTATGTCAGTTCTGTGCTACTCTGAGTCACACGCTCGCCAATGTAGAAAATTTTGGAATCCATCTTCTCCAACCGCAAACTGTGTTGCTACTGGCTCTACTGCAAACAAGTCTTGGGTGGTTGATTCTGGAGCATCTCACCACATCACGTTTGATATGTCCAAACTATCTATCCATTCAGAGTATGATGGAACCGATGAGATCATAATAGGTGATGGATCAAGTTTGCAAATTTCACATGTTGGCACCATCAAATTTCAGTTACCTACTTGAAGTGTTGTTTTAACCAATACTCTTTGTGTTCCTGAAATCCATAAAAATCTCATTTCAGTGCAAGAATTTACCAAAACCAAAAATCTTGTTCTTGAATTTCACCCTTATCACTTCTTTGTGAAGGATCCGACGTCGGGGGCGACACTAATGCAATGGCCATGTGAAAAAGGCATACACACACTACCAGCATCTTCCTGTCATGTTGGCAATCCGAAGGCAACCTTCACAACTTCACATGTCTCTTCTGAAATTTGGCATCACCGTTTGGGGCACCCCTCTAGGCAGTTTGTCACTCATTTAATCAAAGCTTTTCAATTACCAGCAAATAATCATATTTCTACTTCCTTGTGTTCTTCATGCTCTATTAATAAAAGTCAAAAGTTACCGTTTCATGTCTCTAGTATTTCGAGTTCCTTGCCACTTGAATACTTGTTCATTGATGTTTGGGGTCCTGCACCTCACATCTCTCTTGAAGGATATCGATACTATGTTTTGTTTGTTGATCATCATACAAAATATTGTTGGTTTTTTCCCATGAAACTAAAATCTAAAGTTTCCACTATTTTTCCTCAACTCAAAACAATACTTGAAAGCAATTTTCTCTTCCCATCAACATCTCTACTCTGATAATGGAGGTGAGTTTGTTGCGCTTAGAGGCTATCTTAGCCAACATGGAATAAGTCATCTGACCACTGCTCCTCACACTCTTGAACAAAATGGGGTGGTTGAACGCCGTCATCGGCATATTGTGGAAACAGGCATGACTTTACTCCACCAAGCACATCTTCCTCCCACCTACTGGAGTTTGGAATTTCAGGCTGCCATCTATCTAATCAATAGGATGCCCACACCTCTGCACTCTCTCAAATCTCCCTTCGAAGTTCTATTTCGCTCCCTTCCAAATTATCTGAAACTTTGGGTGTTTGGATGTCTATGCTTTCCATGGCTCAAACCGTATTCTTAGCGCAAACTGGAACCTAAGTCCCGACCTTGTATCTTCGTTGGTTACTCTCCCAAAGTGCATATAAATGTCTCGATCCCAACACTCATAGGATCTTCCTATCACGCCATGTTCGTTTCGATGAGTCTGTCTTTCCTTATTTTTCAAACTCACAAGCTGCACCAACACCCTCGTCTGTGTCTCCAATCCTGTCACTACTGACACTTGTCCTCTCTGTGCCTCCTATCTCCACATCCTGTCCCAATGGCCCACCTATCTCGGGTTCCATACTGGAAAATGCTAGCCAACAACAACTGTCGTCCTTGCCTTGCACTAGTGTCACCCTTGGGGTCTCTTCTTCTAATAGTGATACCTCGCGCATGGTTCTGCTCTCTCAACCACTGACCAAGTTGTTGACCCAAGACCTCCTCCACCAACTCGCATGGTCACCCGCTCCATGAACAATATTTATAAACCCAAAAGGCTCTACCTTGCAACCAAGCATCCAATTCCATCTACTTTGGAACCAACTGGTGTCTATCAAGTCCTCAAGGATCCTCATTGGTGCCAAGCCATGAGTGAGGAGTTCACTGCTCTTGTCAAACATGGTACCTGGAAGTGGGTTCCTGGCAACTCACGACAGAACTTAGTTGGCTCAAAATGGGTTTTTCACATCAAACGTAAACCAGATGGCTCTATTGATCGTTATAAAGTGTGTCTTGTTGCAAAGGGATTTCATTAGCGCCCTGGACTTGACTACACGGAAACATTCTCACCTGTTGTGAAGCCTGCAACTATTAGAATCATTTTGTCACTTGCTATAATGAATGGTTGGTCCCTCCGTCAACTGGATGTGAACAACGCATTTCTTCACAGTTGTTTAACTGAGGATGTCTTCATGGCCCAACCATCTGGTTTTATTGGTTCCACCTATCCTCATCATGATTCCATCTCGATACCAGGCACCGAGAGTCTGGTATCATTCTCTGCATGACTGCCTTTGTGGCATTGGTTTTGTAAAATTAGCTTCAGATCCCTTTCTGTTTATCTATCAACAACACAACATTGTGGCATATTTTCTTGTATACGTTGATGATTTGATTCTTACAGGAAATAATTCTGGTTTTATCACCAATATTATTACGCAGCTTGGCGCTCATTTCTCTCTAAAAGATCTCGGGCCACTTCATTTCTTTTTGGGAGTTGAAGTTATTCCCACCTCCGATGGGTTATTCCTTACACAGCACAAATAAGTGCATGATCTCTTGTACAAAACAAGAATGGAAGGCGTTAAAGAAGTCACCACACCCCTAGCCACCTCAAATCGACTTCAGCTTAATGATGGTTCAAGCCCAGCTATTGGCACTACCTATAGAAGTGTAATTGGTGCACTTCAGTACCTTGCTCTAACTCGACCGAACATTGCTTTTCCATTCAATAAGCTGGCTCAATTCATGCACTCTCCTTCTGAAGTTCATTGGACAGCAATCAAGAGGCTCCTACACTATCTCAAACATACCATTTATCATCGTATCCAGCTTCGTCGTTCGACTGCACCTCATTTGCTCGCATACTTCGACGCTGACTGGGTAGGGAGTATTGATGATAGAACATCTACCTCAGCCTATATTATTTTTCTTGGCGCTAATCCTATTTCCTGGTGCACTAACAAACAACGAGTCGTGGCTCTTTCATCCTCTGAAGCCGAATACAGGGACATCGCTAGTACCACATCTGAACTTGCATGGCTTAATCTCTCTTCTGTGAACTTGGGATCACCATGAAGTCACCACCAAAAATTCTTTGTGATAATATTGGTGCCACTCAGCTGAGTCTCAATCCTGTGCTTCATTCGAAGATGAAGCACATTGCAATTGATTTACACTTTGTGAGGGACTACGTCAGCAAAGGACTTTTGCAAGTCGCTCATGTGTCCACCCACGACCAGCTTGCCCACTTAATGACCAAAGCCTTATAATGGCCACGTTTTCAATTTCTACGGTCCAAGATTGGCGTCACTGATGGGAGCACCATCTTGAGGGGGCATAACGGATGATAATGAAAATCATGCACAACAAATCTTCCATGATCAAGGCTGAGCACCATTCCTAGAGTCAACTCTGTTTTTTACTTGCCTTATTTTGTTTCTTGTAATATTTTGTACAGCAAAGCAACATTAATGTGTTCATTCCTTTTATGTTAACATTAGCTGTGTATATATAGTCATTACTCATGAAATACAAGGTGTGACAGTTTCTTTTCAAAACACACAACTGTGTTCAATATTCTTTTATTGCCACCACTTGACCTTCCCAATTTCAAACTATAACTCCCACTCCCACTTTGCAATGTGATTTATCAATGGCCGCATCCCAATTTATCTTGAAGGTATTGAGAGGAGGTGCACTCCACTGTTGCTCAACTGGGACATTAAGAGCTTCTCCACTAGGCAATTTCTTCACAGCATCCTTGTATTCAATAACAGTTTGGTGGGCCAACTGTGCCACTTTACATGGAGGCATAAATTTTTCCTAAAAAAAAAAAAACTATTCATTCTCCTCCAAAATTGATAAGCTATGGCTACCAATTCTTCAATTTCCTCTTCATTGAGGATAGAAAATAGATATGACAGTACTTCATTGAAAGGTTTCTCCATAACCAACCCCTTTTGAAACCTTTTAGAACAAGATCCCCATACATCCTGAGCTGAGATATAAGACCACAATGCATAAGTAACAGTTTCTTGATCTGTGTTGCACATTGGACAATTTGAAGCGTCTAAAATCTTGCTCTTAGATAGATTCAACTTTGTAGGCAAAAACCCGTGACATGCTCTCCAAAGAAAAACCTTAACTGCATTAGGGGCCTACAACTTCCAAATCTTAGACCAAAACCCTGTGGTAGAGGAACTCCTGGAATATTGACCCCTTTTTGCTTTCTTGAATGTCTCCTAACAAGTAATAAGCACTTGTAACCAAGAATTTTTCATTACCTGTGCATCTCCAAGTGAGCTTATTCGGGGCATACAAAGACTGATGGGGATTTTGCTAATCAACTCTGCTTCTTCCTCAGAAAACACTTCTTTCAGCAAAGATACCTTCCATTCATTACAATTAGTGTCAATTAATGTTTTAACCAGAGAATTATCCTCCAAAATTCTCACTGGTGATTGAATTTTGAAGGAAGTTGGTTGAGGGATCCACCTGTCATGCCATATCTTCACAGACTCACCATTTCCAATCTTCCAAATTAGGCTTTCTCTAAGTAACTGCTTAGATGCCATAAAACTTCTCCATAAGAAAGATAAATTACTGCCCAGCTTGCCATTAACAAAGTCTGATCTATAGAGTACTTTGCCTTGAGAACTCTAGCTACCAAAGAGTGAGGATGTTGAATAATTTTCCATCCTTGCTTAGCTAGTAGGGCTAGATTGAAATTTCCAAAGTCTTGAAATCCAAGTCCAGTTGCCAATTTAGCCTTGCTTAGGTGCTGCCATGACAACCAGTGAGTTTTAGATTTGTCTTCCCTTTGCCCCCATCAAAACTTTTGCATAATTCTATTGATCTCATTTAAAATGGTCTTTGGAGTCTTGAATATACCCATCTAGTATGTTGGGATAGCCTGAATAACAGACTTGAGAATGACTTCTTTGCCAGCCTGAGATAAGAACCTTACTTTCCAGTTGCTCATTTTGTTCTTGATTCTGTCCAGTATAGGCCTGAAGTAATTAATTTTTGTTTTCCCACATAAGAAGAAAGGCCCAAATATTTCTCATAAGACTTGGATACTCTCAACCTTGTAGTAGAAATGCTGGACTCCTTTGCATGTTGTCTTGTATTCCTGCTGAAAAAGATTGAAGTCTTGTCTAGGTTTAATCTTTGACCTGATGCTATTTCATATGAATTCAAAAGCCTGAATAACCTGCTCTATTTTAATGGATTAACCTTGCAAAACAGAAGGCTATTATCTTTAAAAAAAAAATAAGCAAAGACACTCGAGCAAAAGGAAAGCCAAAAATGTGACATTTCTTCTCAGTTTCATCCAGCACATGACTTAACACCTCTGAGCATAGGATAAAAAGATAAGGGGAAAGAGGATCCCCTTGTCTTAAGCCTCTAGAGGGTGAGAATTCTTGCTATGGTGCTCCATTAATCAAAATTGAATATCTTACAGTGCTCACACACTGCATGATAAGCTCAACCCATGGCCTATCAAAACTCATCCTTATCATAACAACTTCCAGAAAACACCATCTCACTCTATCATATGTCTTGCTCATGTCTAATTTAAGTGTCATGTATCCCTCTTTCTTCCCCTCATTCTGTGTTGCATGGAGTGCATAGCTTCGTAGGCATTTGCTAATTAATTATAGTTACTTTTTCTTTTCTACACATTAGTTAATTAATTAACTTGATCATCAAAACATGTCATAAAACTAATGATCATGTCAACAATTAATCGGTTTTATTCTTTTTACTCTCTGTTATTTATAACTAATTTTGCTTATCAGAATATCACTTTTTCCAATTTACCCCTTTTTTTTTCGCTTCCTAGCTTTATACTGCACATTGTCCCTATTATTTCACAAATTAATTTGTTTCCTTCCTTTTCTCGCACACTTGTTAATTCGAGCCTTTACTATATATTACTGTTGGAGTTGAAATTAGCAATATTGAACCTCCATTCAACCCATGAGTTACTATATAAGTGTTTAGTTTGTTTCGACTTTTTCAACGGTGCTAGCATTAGTTTTTTGAAAAGCCAAAATCATCGGCATCGATCTCCTTTAATTTGGTAAATAAGATTTCCTAGCCTTAATTTGTGCTTTTTGGGAAGCAATCTGATATGTAAAAGATAAGGAAACTCGTGATCACAAGAAAATAAAGAAACAAACTTTAAGATCACCTAATTAATTAGGAGGCCATAGGGGATTAATGGTTCTAGCAAGTGGTGCTAGCTTTATGATAAAATAGAATAGGGAAAAACAGATACAAGTCTACTGGATGATCACAATTAAGAGAAATACTCGGTCCTTAAAAAGAATTATAGAAAATAATTTTATAAGAGAATTACTCTGGCCACAAATGGATTACACAAAAGTAATCCCACAAACTGACGTAGATTGATGTGATTCATGAGATTATAAAATTATTTTTATTGTAAAGTAGATATAATGGATCATATAAAACCATGTCAATTTGTAAAATTATTTTTATGTAATTCCTTTGTGGATGAGTACTCATTTTATAAATTAACATGTCTCCATGTGGTATGGCACAAGATATAAATTTTTTTACTTAATAAAAAAATTCGCCGTCTCACATTAAGACAAGTTAATTAGAAGTACCACTATAAGAAAAATGAACATTTAAGACGGATTATTTACGACAAAAATAATTATTTGAGACGAAAACAAGCTCATTTTATAAGAAAATAGTTATTTTTGTAAGAAATATATTCTTGTAATGGGTTTTCCTTGTAGACATAACACTTTTATAGTACAACTATTAATATAAAGTTCTGCTAGTTATATATGCTAGTCTAGAGCCTGGTCATACTATATATAATAGTCGTAACATTAGAACAGTACTACTTTGTAAGATATTAATTGATAGTGGAAATTGAAATTAAGAGGAAGGAATTAAGGCAAATCACGTGGTTTTCTCCAGATTGGAAAGGGGACAAGTTTTCTTCGTTTCAAGGTTCTTATGCAAGCTAGCTAGGTAGGCTGTTTAATTCTTCGTCCCACCATCCACGAAAAAATTCCCAAGAAAAATAAAATACCCTAATTAAACAATCATATCCTTATTTACTTTTTTCACTCATACTTTAAAAAGAGAGAACATAATCATTTGTTATAAGGTGTTAGGAATCAAAGGTACAATATGTAAACTGATGAGAATGATTCTCCCCCGGCCCACATGTGGACATTATTTTTTTAATTAATTTCACAAAAGTTATATAAGATATCCAATATTTACAATATTAGATGATGAAATTTATTAAAATTTACATTAAGAATTGAACCATACAATTAATGCTTATACCGATTCGCAATTAAATTTCAGATAAAATTAAGATTTTTAGCTATATATAAGAATGTCATGAATTGCATACATGCATAATTTTGATCAATATATCATGTAAATTAAAGATAATTAAACTATATATCCAACTGATCATGCATGCATGCTACAGTTGATAGAATGAGAAAATTGCCTGCGTTGCTCCAATATTGAATCATTCATGGGTACGTACTGATCTAATTTATTAATTAATTTCCATGTTTTTTCAGTACTAATTAATAAAGCTGAACTTTTTAGTTATGCACCACCTAGCTAGCTTGCTAATTGTATTTTATGCTCATGATTCAGTCCAGTCATTCTTTTTCTTTGTTCCTTATTTTTCTTTCTCCCTTTTTGGAGTTTATTATTATTTTTTGTACGTGTAATAGACAAACGCTTTCCAAGCTAGGTGGCTATTGCCCCTATATCATAGCTTGCGAATCCCATTCATTCTGTTGGTTTTAGCTGTAAGCCAATACTATCCATGGCTGGAGTAGAGGGGACCCGAACTTGTCTACGCAGAGGCCATAACTGGAAAAAAAGAATCTTTCTATATTCAACCATCTTCTTCTCTACTTGAATTTTCTGATAGTTGTTGATACACACATTAAAAAATAAAAAATAAAAAAAATGGTCATTAGTGGATCACTCTGCAGCTTCACGATTTTGGAAATTTTGATAAGCTGGATCTTTTTTAATGTCAGGCCAATATCTTTGATTAATGACTTTTACATCGGCAAACTTCTGCTTAATTAGCACTTAATTTGTTGTGCGTGTGCTCGTGTTATATGAATTCCAATAAGCAAATATATATAGAAGTTATATCACTACAAAAAAATTATTTATTTATGGTTAATTATTTTTTACGAAAATAACTATTATCATCGCAAATAATTGATCACATATGCTCACTTTTTTTATAGTATATATCAGAGTGATTAGCTATTAATTAAAGAGTAATGTTATATATAATTTTAAATTGTATAAATTTGACACATTTTTAAAAAATAAAATCAAATCAAATTATTAAAGAAATAACTTTTTTTTTTTTTTTTAATACGCGAAGCGGCCTTGACACCATAATTTTTATTAATTTAAATGTTTGATTATTTTAATCACCGTTTCCCTTTTTTAATGTTTTTCCACGGCTTCAATTATTTGTGGAATATGGAATAAATTGGATTGATGGTCTTGTCATGTCCCCTCGTTCCCCACACAGCTACCTGATTGTGTATTGAAAGTCTACAAATCAAGAGATTATTAAACCTGTCATCTTGTCCTTAGTCTGGCTAGCTTCATTCTAAGCAACAACGACATAGATCATATACTTACACTTACCCTCCAATAAGAAGTCTATCATGTTGTAGCTTAATAATGGTGTCAGCAGTAGCTAGCATTTAGTTACGACCTTTCTTTTATTTTATTTATATAGCTAGCTAGGTGGATCATCATTAATGATCGAGTTCCAATATTGCTATTCATTGCCCCGATTCTATATAGATTTATTTTTATATATCTATATATAATTTATAAATTTTTTTATGCTATGTATATGTTCTATGATTGGGTTCTTTCATATTATTATTAATTCCTCTTCGCATGTAGTTTTGATGGTCAGCATGTATCATGTCTAGGAGAGACCCATCGACAAGTAGGACAATGCTACCCTGCCCTCAGCATGCACGACATATCCTTTATTGCAATTATATCTTTTTTTTTTCTTTCTAAATATTTTTCAAACATCTTAAGCATTTAAAAAAATACAAGAATTTATTAATAATCACTTTCTTAATCATTAATAAAAAAATAAAATAAAATAACATATACGGCAACTTAGATTTTCACAACAACTAATGGTGTTACTATTTTATTGTATGATCACATGTATCCAGATAGAGGGTACTATTAACTTTTCTTCTCCTCCATTTAACCCTTTTTGCCTATGTGGTGAAAAAAAAAAAAAATTCAATTAATTTCACAAGATCATCAATACAGAAATTCACGAGAAAAACATGTACATATATAAGCATAGTCTTGGAATGTTCATAATTTTATTTAGACAGCGATGGTTGAGAAAATGATGCTAGAGAAAAAAGAAATATAAAAATCTATGTAGCTTTTTAGCCGGCCTATCCTAATTAATTGTAAAGAGTATAACATTAATCATGTCAAGAGTAGCAGCAATAGTTATCATTCCTCAAATAAAATACAAACCGCCATCAGGCGACCATTGGACGACCTTATTGATTTAGCCGGCCTTGTAGAGAAATTAATATACTACATGATCCTCTGTACCAATTAATTACTCAAAACGAAGCAAAGTAGTACGTAGTATATATTGGAGATCATGATCACGAGGTAGAGCGCCTTTCTGCAATTAAAAGAAATAATTTCTCCATTCATTATTGGCTCTAGTTTTAACTCTCACTACAATAAAAAAAAATTTTTGAGGCGATTTTTTTTTAGAATGAAATGAAAATCGTCCTAAAAGTGAGATTTAGAGACGAATTTCATTTTTCATCCCAAAAAAATAACGAAAGAATAAAATCGTTTGAACACGTTCGAACGAGATAATTAGGGATGAAATATTTTGTCCCTAATAATGATACCGTTCGAATGTAATATTTTAACGTTCAAAAGGTTAAATTTAACCGTTTGAACGTACATTTTGACACGTTAAGTAATATTATTATAGCGGAAAATTGTTCTACTATTCAAACGTATAATTTTCACCGTTCGAATGATTAAAGAGGCACTGTTCAAACGTACATTTTGGCGGGTTAAGTATAATTATTATAGCAGGAGATTGATCTACCGTTCGAACGTACAATATTCAGCATTCGAACGTTATTTGCATCTTTCGAACGGTGATCATATGTTTTTTTTAAGAGAATTATATTTATACTAACTTGTAATTATAAAAAATTTATCAATTAAATAATAGGAATAATATCAATCAATAATTAGTTTAGAAAATATAAACTAATACTAATTCATAATTAAATACTGAATTTACAAAACACTAAATATTGTCCATTCTAAAAACAAAAAAAAAAAAAACAAATAAATAAAAGATAAAAAGTACTAAGAACTCAACTATTTGCAAATTTCCTCAACTGCAGCTAAGCGTTCCTCTATGTGTCAATCGAGTACTGATGGTGACCTAAGTCGCAGACATGGCATTAAGCTTCGTACGTAACTCAGAGATGGTACCAATAATCTCTGTACGAAACTCAGACACAGCAGAACGGACCTCCATACGCATTGCATCGATCGACATTGATGTCTGTCCGCTGATCGCTGCACGCACGACCTCGACCATGTCCTCACGAGTAGCGCTGTGTACTGATGCCTCGGTCTGTCTGGATGTCCCAGCAGCCGATACTCCATGATCTCCCAGCTGTGCATCTCTCTGAGGATCAACCGGGTCTGGAACATGTCCACGAAGACGTAGTCTCGAGTGTCCCGTGTTGTTCTCTATATAGTCTAATTAGATGACCCTATATATGATACTATATATATGTTCTCTATATAGTCTAATATATTAACATAATATATTTGTGTTTATGTCTAATTAGATGATACTATATATGCTAGTACTATAGATGACATTATATATAATACTATATATATGTTATATATATAGTCTAATATAGTATTATCTATATAGTCTAATATATTAACATAATATATTTGTGTTATAGTCTAATTAGATGACACTATTGATTATATATTATAATATGATATTACTATGTTACTAAACTATAGTATCATCTAATAGGTCTATATATATATTAATGTTGTTCTTTTTTTTGAAGGTATAGTATAAAAAAAAATATTAGTAAACATTTACCAAACCGTTCGAACTGTTAATAATAAACGTTCGAACGGTTAATGTTCGAGCGGAAATGCATCCATTACTGTTCAAATATACTATTTATACGTTCGAATGTGAAAATTTAGGAGGAAATTTTTTTCCGCTACAAATTTTCACGTTCGAACGGTTAGTGAACAGGAATCTTCTGCAAATACACGACAGAATCTCACAATCTCGCTCTCCTCCGGCGCGCCACTCTCAGTCTCTTACAAAACAGAGACCCTTCGCGACACCAGGTATAATTCTTCCTCAATCTAGCCCCCAAACTCAAAAGAGTTTTCATCTCACTCAATTATTTTCGGATTACTACTTGTTAGAGAGCTTCTTCGCATGGCATTTAATCTAATCTCCTTGCATTTTCATCTCCAAAAATTTAGGTATGTCTTTTATATTCTTATTTTAGTTTGAATATAATATTTTACGATATTGGAAATTTGTATGCTCTTGAATCCTTGATATTGTTGCTTGTGTTGATGTGAGTTCGTGATTAATGGGGTTTTCCGTTGTTAAAGACGATTGAAATCTAGAATGAATCCGTTCAACGTGTTAGTCTTACCGTTCGAACGTGTATGTTATGTTCGAACATAATTTAGCACCGTTCGAACGTAGACTATACCTCAATGTCTTTACAATTAGAATACAAATATATAAGGATAGTTGTAAATTATATGTACTACTAAATCTTTAAATTAAAATACAAATAATTAGGATTTAATAACACTTAAATAGTTAATTCTAAATAAATAAAATTAAGTATTTAAATTAAAATACTATTAAATCTTTAAATTAAAATACAAATAGTTTAGATTTAATAATACTTAAATACTTAATTCTAAATTAATAAAATGAAGTTTGTAAATTAAAATACTACTAAATCTTTAAATTAAAATACAAATAGTTAAAATTTAATAATACTTAAATACTTAATTCTAAATTAATAAAATGAAGTTTGTAAATTAAAATATTACTAAATCTTTAAATTAAAATACAAATAGTTAGAATTTAATAACACTTAAATAGTTAATTCTAAATTAAAAAAAAAATACAAATATTTAAATTAAAATACTACTAAATCTTTAAATAATACCTAATAATTATGTTTTTGTTGTATTGTTGTATAAATAATATGTTGTTATTATTTGACATATATTAGCATATCTTGCATTGTTTGTTCATCAAAATAAACCTTAGACCCGTTCAAGAGTTATCAATCCGGATGAATGCTTGATTGATAACTTTAGATCATTCTCGCAAACTATTGAACTATATTTGTTGTCGTCCAACATTATGATTTTGGTAGATTCATCCATTGTTCTCCAGATATGCAGTTTCAGTGATGGTGCAACGACGTGTTAATCATCAGTGCACACAACCAAACGAGCATATTTGGATAACTATGGGGAGATGCTGCCGAAATTTTGTTGGACGTGACAGATAATAGATCATCGGTTGGCGACTATGATCTTACAATTCTGAACGGGATAGGACTAACTACCCTGTGAAAGGTGGCATACTTCTTGATTGATATATGATACATGCTTGTTTGCTGATGCACACGTGATTGTTTGTAATGAATATAGTCGGTATGGATAAGAGTTAGATGAGAGTTAGCGATCAATTGGGTCAGAATTACAATGTCTATGCCGAAGGTGTTAAGAAATTCTTGGAGTTCGCATTGGGTATATGCGATGGTGATGGGCGTATTGGATGCCCATGCAGAGAATGCAGGAATTTGCATTCTCATAAGATAGACTTGGTGAAAGAGCATCTGTTTGTCAAATGTATTGATAAAGGTTATACTGATTGAGTCTTACACGGAGAACCATATCCAACTTCATTTGAGGCTCCACATGAAGAAGAAGAGATCAATGAAGATGTACAATCAGAGGTTGTTGGAGATGAATACGATGAGGATATGGAGCAAATGTTAGGTGATGTCAGTGTGAGAATGTTTATGGATGAAGGTGATACGGACACATCAAGCTCAAATGATGGGGGCCATAACACTTTTACACGATTGTGGAATGATTTATAGTGTGAGCTATATCCATGATGCAAAAGACACAGTAAATTGTCATTTACCGTAAGATCACATAAAATCAATATGTTGATTATCTATTAAGGCAGTCAATATGTTACTTGAGTTGTTTAAAGAGGTATTGCAGACAGACAATACTTTACCTCGTAATTTCTATGAAGCAAAGAAGTTGAAACGAGGATTCGGATTTGATTACAACGTAATACATGCATGTAAGAATGACTGCATATTATTTTGGCGAGAGGATCAGCAGTTGAACGAGTGTCCCATATGACACGAGTCAAAATGGACATCGAACAAGCAAAATGTTTTGCAAAAGATCGTACCCCACTTTCCATTGATATCTAGATTACAATGATTATTTATGTCATGCGCAATGGCTGTAGACATGACATGGCACTCATCAGACAGAGTAAGGAACTATGATATTTTGTCACATCCTGCTAACTCCCAGGTGTGGAAGGAATTTGATCAGGAACACTCATGATTTGCTGAAGAACCGCGTAATGTAAGACTTAGGTTGGCAACAAATGGATTTAATCCGTTAGGGAACATGAGTACTAGTCATAGTACTTAGCCAGTTGTATTTATACCGTATAATCTACCACCATGGAAGTGTATGAAAGGTCTATATTTCATGATGAGTTTGCTCATTCCAGGTCCGAGATCCCTGGAAAATGATATAGACATACACTTACAGCCATTGCTTACAGAATTGAAAGATTTGTGGGAGAATGGGGTTGTCACATTTGATTCATCAACAAACAAGTCGTTCAAGATGCATGCTGTAGTGTTGTGGACAATAAATGATTTTTCCGCTTATGAAAATTTGTCAGGTTGGAGTACTAAGGGGGAAATGACATGTCCAACTTGTAACAAACATACCAAATCTGAATAGCTTACATAATGGAGGAAATTATGTTTCATGGGTCATCATCGATTTTTACCTGGTGACCATAGATGGCGTGGATATTCTAGAATATTTGATGGAACTATTGAATGGGGCCAACCTCCACCATATTTTTCTGGCGAAAATGTACTTGCACAATTTATAGATGTTGGTTGTAATGAATTTGGTAAAAAATAACGAAAGAGAAAATGAGCTACGAATGAGTTGAATTGGATAAAGAAGAGTATATTTTTCGAACTCCAGTATTGGTCAAAGTTAAAATTGATGCATAGTCTTGATGTTATGCATATTGAAAAAAATATCTGCGAATCCTTATTGGGAACATTGATGTCAATTGAAGGAAAAACAAAGAATACAATAAACTCAAGGAAGGATTTGAAGCGGTTGGGAATAAGACGGAAAATGCAATTGCAAGAAAATGGTTCGTCTGTCTACATGCCGATTGGGTGGTATACATTGTCAATGAAAGAAAGTGTTACATTTTGTGAGTGGCTAATGAAGATAAAATTACCGGACGATTATGCCTCAAATCTAACAAGGTGCGTGCGAACAAATGATTGGAAAATAACTGGATTAAAAAGTCATGATTGTCATGTGTTCTTACAGCGTATCTTGCCTATTGGTATCCGTGAGTACTTGACGAGAGATGTGCGCGTGGCTTTGACTGAGTTGGGTGCATTTTTTAAAGACTTATGTGCTAGGACGTTGAATGTAGAAGCTTTGAATGAATGGAACGAGAAATTGCCATAATATTGTATAAGTTAGAAAGTATTTACCCACCGTCATTTTCGACGTCATAATTCACCTAGCCATTCATTTGCCACGTGAGGCTCGACTTGCAGGACCAGTTCAATATAGATGGATGTATCCCATTGAATGATTTCTTAGAAAGTTGAAACGTACAGTGGGTAACAAGGCCCGCCCAGAAGGATCAATTGTAGAAGCATATATTGACAATGAGTAGCATACCTTCTGTTCCAAATATTTCCACGGATTTGACACTCAGTTTGATCGGCCGGAAAGAAACTTTGACGTTGACCAAGTAAGACAACGGAATGTGTTTTTTGTGTTTTTTCAACAAGTACGTCCAATTGGTGTAGTGCGTGGTTATGACTTGTGTGGAAGAGAGTTCGAGAAAGCTCAGTGGTACGTGCTGAACAATTGCCCTGAGATAGAGAACTACTTGAAGTTATAACTTTTTCTTAATTTAAATTCACTCATTTACTTAAAAAAAAGTCTAAGAATATAAAAGATTTGTGGTAATAATCAATTTTAGTGATCATATTAACGTGCTCAAGGAACTGGGAGTAAATGATATAAACCAGAAACATGAAGAGGAGTTCCCGAGATGGTTTGAAGAACAGGTAATGACATTACATATGCTTTACTCAATAACCAATGAAAAAATATTGATTTAAATTTTGATATAATATATTCTTTACTCAATATGTAGGTTGTATAAATACATGTTAATAATCCAAATGATATATCGGATGAACTGTATGCATTGGCACGTGATCCATCGAGACGCATTGCTCGATATTCTGCATGTATTTATTGGGGAAGTAGGTATCATACAATGGATCGAGATTGTTATAGGAAAATCTAAAATAGTGGTGTCCTAGTCGAAAAAAGTCATGATGGAGAAAATATTGATTTCTATGGAGTTATTGTTGATATAATTAGAATGAAATATTTGGGAGAGCTTGCGGTGTATCTGTTTAAGTGTGATTGGTGGGATTTAAGCAATCCTCGTACTGGAGTCCGTGATGATGAATATTTCTTTAGTGTTAATATATCAAAAAATGGTATGAAGATGATCCTTTTATTTTGGCTTCTCAAGCATCTCAAATATTCTACTTAAATGACCCGAAATTAGGAAATCAATGGCGAGTAGTACAAAAATATTTTCCAAGAAATATATATGATGTTATCCCTCAGGCAGAAGGACAAAATGAAGAAGAAGATAACCCCTCTACTCAAGAAGCATACTAAGAGAGTCAACCCGCCTTAAATTTGTTTGTGAATTTGAGTCAGTATGAGATGATTCCATTAAATAGAGAAGATATTGAAACTGAAATTGTTGATGCGACAGTTGAGAAAAATGTTGAATCATCTGAAGTATCTACAGATGATGAGAGCGTATTGTCAAATGAATCTGATACAGATTATGATTAACCAATTATATGTTAACATTACACTTGATGACAAATATTTTACTTATTGAATGTATTAGTAGTTTGAAATTATGCCGCCAAAGAGGAAGGAAGTTCGCAACCCATCTCCACATGTTCCTAGCTCTCCTTCAGACTCACCTTTAGAGATTGACTCTACAGAATAAAGTAAAAATATAATACTCATAAAAGTTATTAATTAAGGTCCTATAATAGATATATAAATGAAATTGATTACAATGTTATATTTTATAGAATCTACAGTACAATCTCGTCAAGGTCGAGGCACCACTAGAAGGGTGACGTTGGAAAAATATCGTAAGGTAGGTAAGATTAAGGTTAACATTCCTGATGAACAAACCGGGGGCGAAGGACAACCAGTAGCTTGGCTTGCATCGCATGTGGGTGTTCTTACACAAACTTATGCACCTTTGGCAACGACTTTATGGAAGAAAGTCCCCAAGATGTTAAAGAGTTTATCAAGAAGCGTTGTTTGGTAATGTTTAAAACATTGATTTAGTAGAATAAATTTCTATATTTTACTTAAATTTATAATATTATAAATGATAATGTGTTTGTGACTATTTTTTTCAATGATGATTTCGAATTAAATTTTGGTCGGAGAGAAGAGCGTAAGACTGTGGAAGAGTTTATGGGTAATGCATTCCGAAAATATAAAGCGAGGTGTCATGAGCATTATAATAAGTTTGAGAAGAAGGAAGATGCAGGCCAACATCTTTTTCAGGATGTCCGACCTTCTGAGTGGGAAAAACTTTGTAACATGTTTGAGGATCCATCATATCAGATATAATTAAATTTAATTATTTTACTTGTCCTATTTGTCATTTTGCTTTATAATATTTTCAATTTTTTTGCAGGAGCGAAGTTCTATAAACAAAATAAATAGATCAAAATTGAAGATTAATCATCGTGCATGGTCAAGATCTTTCCATTGCCTCTCTAAGAAATTGGTATTGCTATTTTTTTTATTGGATATAGTTAATTATTTGGATAAATCATAATGACTTTATATCTTAACACATTTATTGTAGCAAGATTCAGATACCAATTATGATCTGACAAAATTATATGCTACATCGCTCACTTATCGTAATGGAGAGTGGACTCATCCTTATGCCCGTGAAAATTATGTAAGTATTATAACCTGTTTTAATTAAATATATTAGAATATTTATGACAATATTAATTTTTTATCTTATATATGTCTAGGATAAAATGGTTGCCCTACGTGCTGAATCTACGTCAGATCAAAATTTATCAACAAATGATATTGATATTTTTACACAAGTCCTGAGTCAACGTTCAGGATATTTGAGGGGTTTAGGTCGCTGTGTAAAGCTTTCTCCCTCTTCTTCTTCTTCTGAGAATGCATCTATGACTTCTATAGCGCTAGAGAATGCGAATTCCAAAATCGAAGAATTGACTGCAAGGCAGAATGAGTTAGAGGCTCAATTGGCAAAACTAGCAGATATGGAGATGCGCCTCAAACAACATGAAGAACAACAAGAAGAGTTCAGAAGACAGATACAACTCCAAATGCAGCAGCTTATGCAACAGTACAGGCCTCCAAGCAGCTGATGGTCTTTTGCGTACAGATTTTGGAATTATCTATTTATGTACGAACAATGCCAGTCTCACGGTTATGTATTTAGTTCGTACTTATTATAAAACTTTTGTGAGTATTAAACGGTTTCTAATATATTTTTTCAAATATTATGAATGTCTATTTGGTTTTCTATTATTGATTTTAAATAAAATAGTTATCGTTCGAACGACCAAATAACGTTAACATAATGTTCGAATGCAATTTATTTTCGTAGTGTTCGAACGATCACACAACGTTTGAACGTCATTTATTTCCGTAGTGTTTGAACATAACTTATACTGTTCAAACCCATATACCATTCGATCTGACCCTTTAACGTTCGAACGCAAAGCTAAATTCTTACTGTTTGAATGAATTTATTTTTGTTCGAACTTATTTTGCAATCGTTCAAACACGTTACTACTGTTTGAACGTAAATTTTTTTTCGTTCGAATGATATTCTAGGACGAATTTTAACCGTGATAAAAGAAATTTTCGTTCGAATGTGTTCGAATGGTTTCCTTCAATTTCGTCCTAAAAGATATTTTTTGAGACGAAATGGTGATTTTCATCTCAATATACCTTTTAGCACAGTGTTGTTGGAACGAGCTCGGGACGACTTTTTTTTGTCGCAAAAATTTATGGCTATCTTTTGGGATGAAAATTTTCATCCTAAAAGAGCCTTTCTATTGTAGTGTATTTAATCTTGCACCACTTAAATCCTTCATATATAGACTTAAACATGGTTAAATATTCATCATCTAGCTGCTACGTATAACTTAATTTATTATAACTTTAATGTGTGCTGTATGGAATATTGCAATGCGGTACGATCTAGAAATGATCGATGTTTATCTTTACCAGCTCCTCAGAGTACTAGTAGTAGTACTACTGCAGTTCCTGATGGGAGCAGAATGAATTTTTCATTTAACAAAGCAAAGTGCGGGGATTGCCGTACATAGGCATGCTACCTTAAAACTGTGTCCACATGTGATCAGACAGTACGTTCGAAGATGCCAAAATTAAACTAACTAAAGCTAGCTTTGTCATATGCATTCTGGCAGTTTCAACTTACTAATTATAAATGCATGCAGTATACCCTCTGCATATGTATATAATCGTGATCTAATTAATATTATTGTTTGAGTAATTTTCTCTATATTAATGCTCCATCTGATCCCTTTCTCTCTTTTCTTTTTCTTGCTCTTTTCATTTTCCACAACTGTATGCTCATGAACAACTTTTCCTTTTGGTCCCTGCAAGCAGCTTTAGATTGGTTCGGTTCAGAAAGAAGGTAACATCATGTTCAGCCAATGACCTTGCGAGAAGATGAACTAGTAGCAGCACTATATATATATACACACACACACATAGGGCTATTATTGCTCGATCCCCTTTAGAGGAAAAAATAAACTCGAGATCAAGACATTTTTAAATTCCATTTTAATTATAACTTATTTATTTATTTTTAAATCAAAGTGTGGCATTATTTGCTATAAGACTAGTACTGGGAATTAGGGGAATTGATCATGATATTCAATTGCTTGCATTAATGTAATTAGTCATTGCGGGGGACAAGGGAGATTTAATATGTACAGTAACCAAACCACATTATCACATGAAGTACTAAACTCCCTTTCTCATTCTTAATTAGTTTGCTTGTCGCCTCAGCTTCTTGTTTATGAAAACGACGTGCATTAGATGAACAGATGATTATTATTTATTTATTTATAAATTACGAGGTTGTAAATTATGAATTTATTTTTTAATTATATATGTGGGATAATTATATTTATGCCTCGATCTCTTCCTTCCTTGGCCTATTATAAATATAAATATATATATATATATATAATTTCTTTTCATTTTTTATATACGGTATGCATTAGTGGGGAGAAACACTGTGTAATGATTCATATATATGTCCCTTTTGATCACCTGATTGTTTACCAACACTAGATGATCAGTATATAAAAGTTTAATTATATTAATTAATATTTGTGTACGTACTATATTCTTAGTCTTTAACATCTTTATATTATATATAGCACAATACGAAGTACTCGAAGTTGTAATCGTAGGGGACCATGAATCTTAGTTTGCGGGGACCAAAAACCAATACACTTCTGGCCTATTACAAGCATACTCCCAAGTTGTCTCTACAACCCGTCGACCTAAAGCTCTGATGATCTGATCCAGAGCTACTACATTAATTTACACAAAAGTTTCTGCGTGCTTAATTAAAAGCATACATATATATATATATATATGTATGTTATATGCTTAACAATATGGATTGAAAGGTTAACATGTACAGATCCTGTAACTCAAAGTTTAATTTTGTGGCAAAGTACATTTTTGGGACCTCACATGCATGTTGGCCTTGATATCAGAATAATATATCATATCGACTTTAACCCATGCGTGCTTGAACTTCAATAATGTGGCGACTGCTTTGCATTTGAATACTTCCGTTAAAAGCTTGCTAGGTTAATATTGTGACTCCAATTATGTTAACAACTATTATTAGATCAAGAACTACTACTCCTTCCTCTTTTCGTGGCGCTTTTGGCTTGATAAGAATATAATACAAATAAATATTAAATATACATCTTTCTATTAGTTTAAACTTTTGAGATAAATGATAATTTTACATAGTATCATAATAGAGGTCCTGAATTCAAACCATAACTCTGCAATCTATCCTATTTAATTAAATATTTCAAGCCACTTATTGAGAAAATGTCTAATCCACATACAACTTAATTAACCTTTTAGGATAAGTGATGATTTCACAACTTGATCTTCTACTTTTTCAATTCTCCAAACTTTGAATCCCGACATGCCATTTTTTATGTAGGGGAATCTGAATCTGATGATGCTCAGCTGACAGATTTGACGTTAATAGCACTGGACTACCTCGAGAAGGTAGATTAGCGCAAAACCAACGGGAAAATATAAAAATTTCAGTTAAGTGAGAAACACCATTCCTTGATTGGGTGAGGAACGACATTCCTCGTTTGGCGAGAAAATGAGAGTGATATTGCGCACGTGCTAGTGTTTTGGCCATAATTTTGGATACAAGTGTCAGAATCGTGCATATGATCTTAGTTTAGAAAGTTCTATTCGGCATGCATGTTGTGATCACCAAGCTATGCCTAGTGGTCCCAATTTTGAGCCAAAAACCAGCCGTTTTCCCTTCCAAATCATCATTTTAAGCTATTTTTCTATTTTTGGTTAATTTTTATTTTATGGTAATGTTTATTTTGAGAAATGGTTTTATTCTGGATTTTAGCAAGATACTTATTTTCTTTCATATTTTATTATTTGGTCATAATTGTAATTTTGTCTCAGCTTTTTCCTTAGCTATTTAAGCTCTGCTTGTGGGCTTCAGAAGATATATTCGATTTTTATAAAAAAAATCCTAATCTCAGAGTTTATTTTCAGAATTTTCTCTCTGTTTGCATTTTTCTCAATCTCAATCTCTAACTTTCATTGTTTAGTTAGCTGCCAGAATACATTCAGCGTCACATTTGTAGAGCAAAGTGATCAGAAACCTAGCTAATTTTATTAATTAAGGATCCATATTCCCAGCTGGCAATATTCACATGGGTCTCAATTAAGGAGGTTAATTTGAAGTATTAATTCATTATATTTTTAAGCGGAGAGCATTATACATATAATCCCTTGAAACTATCACTCGTTTCGTGATTTGATCTCCAAAATATTATAGTTGTCTCAACCTGGCCGCCACAGTATGATATGCATGTTGCAATAATCTTAATACCGGCTTTAAAGGGGAGTTTTAATTCCCTGATGAAAACATTATCGTCACTGCATTAATTAGAATACGGGCAAAAGGACTTTGGTTTTCCAGAGATCTAGATCATCAAATGCGTTGCTCACGAGAAGTACGTATAATCCCTTGGAAAGTGATTTCAGTTTCACCAAATACTAGTGCAGGCTTTGATCACATATGAATATTCACACATTGATCAAATGATATTTCTATATTATATGGTGGAGCAGAAAAATAGAGCATATTATATATTATAGAAGTTGTGTTGGCAGCTTGCGGATAGCAGCTAGGACGTACGTGTTGGCAATTTAATTTACAGATCTCATAGACTTCAACGAATAATTTCAAAACAACTAGCTAGCTTGGTTATATTAGTTTATCTTGATGGACAAGTCAAGCCATATATGTACAAATTGATTAGATTTCAGCGATTAGTCGAAATCCTGATCGTCACGATTGAGCCAAGCTTCTAAGCCAAATTAATTACATGATCATCTTGATCTACACCCAGTCGAACATATTCGTGTCGAGCAAGGAAACGTGATTGGCCTTATTTTTGGAAGACATACATACATAGATACATATAAGATAAAATTTGGGGAGCGGTCCGGCTGCTCTCCCTCGTTAAACAGCCCTCCAATGATTGTGCGCCACGTAAGTAATTTATAGTGCTTAATTTACACTTGCATATACATGATCAAGACCCATACAGCCCCTCCATCACTCCTTCGTCTTCCATGCCAGTAACCATCCCAACCCAAACGAAATCCCACCTCACACTCATCCCCGACAGCACTTGACCGATCGCACACGTCGGAATAGAGCACAGACCCATCACTGCGTAGAGCCAAGCCATTAATGGCTGACTTGTGCTTCTCTAATGTAGCCACTAGTGAATGCTTTTTATCTCCCGCGCATTTGCTTCTTCCATACCTTGATTTTCATATCTGCCGAACCAGTGTAAACAAGTCCATCTCCGGAAAATACTAAAGCATTAATTGCATTGTCGTACACATTCCTCAGAGACTGCAAGCACTTAAAGTCTGAGGTTCGCCAAATCTTGAACGTCCTATCCCATGAAGCTGAGTAGAGAAGAGAACCATCCCTGGATATAGCAAGTGCCGAAATAGTATCAATGTGATGTACCCACGTGGGCTTCTTGTGCCGCCGCAACTCTACGTATTTCTTGGGGGAGAAAAGCCTTCAAAAAAAGATCATTAAGCGTGGGGATAAGAGCGGCTATGCATGTGTATTTTTGGTTCTGGGTATTGTTATCGGTCTTCCACACACAAATTGAGAATGAACATAAGGGAGACTTGCTTGGGAAGAAAGGGAGGAAGTTGATGATTTTGAGTTGGTCGGCGTCAAACTCAGATGGTGGTGGTGGAGGAAATGAGCTTCGTCTTGGGCGGCGGTGCAAAGAGACCCAGACAGGAGCTTGGAGACGAAGATGAAATGAGGAAGGCATTGCCCAAACAACGATTTCGGCCTCTTTTGCGTGTGGTGGGATGTATCTAGTCTATTGTGTTTTTTCTACGTGTCACTGTCTCAATGGAGGGCTGATTTTCTATCTATAACAGCCCGACTGTCTTGCAGCACTTCTGTATATATAATTGGTCACACATAAATTTTTATCACAAATTTTGGTTTTTGTCGCATGTAATATATATGAATATAGTTTACTATGTGCGGCGAACAATATTTGTCACAAAAAAATAGCGTTGAACGCGCAACTAAAAACTTTCCAAGTTAACTCTTTATATACGTTCGACAAAAATGGTGAGGATTTGCGGCGCTTGATACCATATTAATTTGTTGCATGCAGCTGCTTTTACATGAACCAAAGGACCGTCTTTATAATTTGGAAAACCTTATGGATACAGACAGCTCCAAATGTAAACTGTAAACATGCAGTCATAGTGAAATTAGTATTGTTCATGCGAGGAGTCCGTATACTCCCTATCAGCGATCGATATTCTAGAATGGACGTACTATATACGAAGTGACGCATGCACTGTAAAAAGAAGTAACATGCATTTGCAACGTCGATCTTAGAGTAGTACTGGGCCGGTAAAATTCTCGAGAGAAGGCCATAAATTATTGAGATTATCCATCCTGCATGCATGCATGTTGAAGTAGTAGTACTGTCGTCGATCGTATATACATTTACGACTAAATGTATCATATATATATATATATATATATATATATATACACAAGGTGGTGTTACAACTAAATTTAGTTTCTACTGCCGTATATATATAGAGGCCTTGTGAAGTATGACTAATTAATTTTTATTTCCAAAAAAATTAAGTTTTTATTCCAACTTGCAGTGAAATCGGATCTTAATTAATTTCTATCCCCGGCCTTATTATAAATAGGATGCTTACAATTAAATTTCTAATTTATGATCGTTCAAATTCTAGTACTTTCATTTTTTTTTTTTTTTTTTTTTATGGAAATAGACTTCATATCATTCAATTAATTCTAGTACTTGATCACATTGTATTAATACTGTACGTTGATGATATTATATTATCTATATAACGTGGCAAATTAATGAATTGTAGTCCTACTTTGATTAGGACTAAATTAGTCGCTATGCACAGTGCTATATATGACAAGACTGCCATGGCCGAGGGGGGGTGGAATGCTAGCCAGGGCATGTATGGGGTTGATAGCAGAGTGGGAAGAGAAAATTAGGGATGCTAATCAAACATGCAGTTCTCATTAATTGAAAATTAATTCTGTAGTCTTTTACATGTAGTATTTATATGCTAGTAACACAGCATCACATAATAAGACACGTGTTTCTTTACTTATATAAGAGATCAGACATTTTCTATATAAACTAATCATGTAAACTAATACTCCCCCTCAAGATAGTGTACAAATCAACAACACCCATCTTGTGTAAAAGAAAATGACTAGCATCTAAATGGGGTTGCCGAGGCTTATCTATAAATTGGCTAAGGACTTGAACTGAGTAGGCCAAGTCAAGCCTAGTAATAGTCAAATAAATCAATCGACCAATAAGGTTGTGTTTGGGTCAATATTTTGCGATATGAAGAAGCATCTTGTAAAAGAGGATTATCTTCCTTGCTAAGTCGCAAATTTTGTTGCATGGAGAATTTAAGGGGCTTTGCATCAAGAAAACCAGAATCTTTAAGAATATCAAGAGCATATTTGCGCTGATTAAGGGCAATGTCCTTGGTAGACCGAGCTACTTCCAATCCAAGAAAAAAATGTTAAGTCTCCAAGATCTTTGATTTTCAACTTTTGATCAATAAAAAGTTTGTAATATAAGGAAGATGATTGCCAACCATGATGATATCATCAACATAAATCAAAAGTATGGTGAAATGCCCTGAACCATGTATGGTGAACTGTAAATAATTAGCTTGAGATTGGATGGAGCCATAGGAAGTGAAAGCTGAGAATAGTTTGGAAAACCACTGTCGAGAAGCTTGCTTAAGCTCATATAAGGATTTGTTCAGTTTGCATACTTTATGCTCCCACTTTTAGGAAAAACTAGGTAATATTTTCATATACACCTCTTCCTCCAAGTCACCATGAAGAAATGCATTATTCACATTTAACTGGTGTAGAAACCAGTTTTGAGAGGCTGCTACAGCTAAAAGACATCTCACAGTTACAAGTTTAGCTACAATAGAAAAGGTTTCTTGGAAGTTAAGGCCTTCAATTTGTGTATAGCATTTAGCAACTAGCCTTGCTTTGTATCTTTCAATACTACCATCAGAGTTATATTTAATTCTATACACCCATTTGTAGCATATGGGTTATATTCCATCAGGTAAAAAGGTGAGGGTCCAAGTATGATTGAGCTCTAAGGCTTTTATTTCAACAGTCATAACTTCAAGTCAATGAGGATGTTGGACAGTTTGTTTGAAAGTTTTGGGCTCAAAAAGTGTAGAAACAGATAAAACAATTGATCTATAGGAAGGGGATAGTTTCTTGAAAGAGAGAAATGATCTAATTATGAGGGACAGCTGATCATGAGGAGTCCACACCAAACAATCTCAGAGAACGAGCACAAATTTATCTCCACTATTTTCCCTCTGAAACCATGAATAAGATGAAAGCAATATTATTCTAATATACTATTCGTATATTTTCTTTAATTTTTTCACAGGTTAAATAATTGCATGGTGACCAATATTGTAGGCCACCAGGAGTGTGGATGACAAACCAACTAGTGGATTTTGATTGAGAGGGATAATTCAATTGTAAGAAGAACTAGCATGGGAGTAGGATAATTAAATTAAAATGAGAGACTCGAGAAAATATGTTCTCTGCCTTGTAAAATTACTTTGATCACCCCTCGACATAACCTATAATATACTCAGATTGAAATCTATAAAAACAAAAGCCACTGCTGCGTGCTTTTAAAGTACCCTTGAGATCTGTGAAAAGACTACACAGCGAATACAATCACCTAGGCCAGTTTAAAATTAGTTGTACAAAAAGTTAATCTCAGTGCTTAATTTGGAACTACTTCCCAGACCATTGGGGACTTCAATTTCGCTCACCAGCTTTGATGCATTAGATTGATCCTCGAGGAGAATGATATACTTGCATGGAAATAAGTACTTATGCTTGCCGGCAATATCTTCCTCAACAAATGCCTTTTTACTTCTTTAAGATGATTAATTTGCACTTATGGATGCTGTATCGGCACTTTTTAGGGTTCACATTATTCAACCTTTGCCACTTCTCCTCCGGGAATGCTGCTTTCTGCAACAGTTTCCCTTACAAACCTGGAAAGAATAGAAAATCCCATTCTTAAGAAAACTGAAAATAATAATAATAATAATAATAATAATCACATTAACACTACAATGATAATACAACATCTTTATAGGATAGCCCAAATTTAAGGCCTTATCTTCATAGTTGATAAATAGGTGAGTGACTTAAGGTTTGCCATGGTAGGTAGAGCAAAAGGAATACCTTGCTAGTTTGTCCCGTGATGATTGCAAGATGTAGATTGACAGAATAAACGACAGCACAAGCCCTGGTTTATGCATGAGGATTTTTAGTAGCAATTCTGAGAATAAAGTGCATACACTTCTACTAATTGCAAACTCATGAAGATTGTGCTGTTTGAAAAGTTGGTCCAAATTTCTTATTGAGTTAAATCCCTCAACCAGAAATCATATATACTGGCATTTCTTTTATGGTTTGATCGCATGCATAGCTTGTATACTAAAGATTCTGGAGAGGCAAGCTTGTAGACCACCAAAAACATCTAATCATATCAAACACCCCCCCGGCATGTTCTTTTTCCCCTCAAATAAAATGAAGTATCAAATAGCCATTGCATAGGAAAAGAAAAACATATTAGTAGCAACGCATCACACACTCTAAACAACTGGGTCTAGTTCCTAATTCAAAATAAATTTTACCTGACCCAAGCAAAGCATAGAATCCAGAAGTAACATCTATCTCTGATTCCTCCTCCCTGAAATATGTCAGAATAAAGACTCAAGAGAAACCTCTTATAATCTGCAGGAAACTGACAGCTGGACTTCCAAGATGTTCATCAATTTTTATCAGTAAATAAGAGCTTTATTAAAAATAGGCATAGCCAAGTACACGGGACACATACAAGAGCAACAACTATGCATCAGTTTCTAAAGATACAAGGGAAATCATGTACATCCATGCCATTAAAGTCTATTGCAATCGACCAACGGAATAAAGTCTATTACGATCGACCAAGATGTTCATCATACACAGGCTTAAATCACGAACAAGCAATTATATGCCCCTTTGTTTCAGAAAAGAAGAAAATACAATTTGACCAAGCCTTGAAACATGTTGCACAGCTCCAATAATTTGTGAATATGGCAAATATAAAGTTTCAAAATGTTTAAATATTTTTTTTTATTGGCACAGGGTTTCCAGGAACAGCATCCCGACAAATCTTGGGGGTGCACAGGCCCTCGGCAAGGAGTTCCCGCAAGTGCACATCGGGTAATTCAAGGGAAAAATCTCCAGTCCGATGGCCCCTAGAGATTGTTTGCACCCAAGGGGATTTGAACCTTAGACCTAGGGGGAGCATACCCCAAGTCCAAGGCCTTTACCACTTGAGCCAACCCCTAGGGATTTCAAAATTTTTAAATATAACACTAACATATAAGTAACACTGGCTAAAGCAGATCTGACCAATATTACTAAGATCTTATCCAACATTTTTTTTTTCTTTTAGATAGTAGCACCTTATAAACTAATATTTTCAAAAACAACATTTATGCTGATGTGAGTAATTCACCACTACCAAAAAGAAAAGAAAAAACAGAACAACTCCCCAAAAGAAACTGTCATGAGTGGTTCAGCTCAGTTGTCCCACAATTGTTTTTTTTTTTTTTTTTTATAAGTAAAAACTCAGTTGTCCCACAATTGGTGGGGGTTCATGACCAATACCAACACATTGGAAAGGTCCAGTAAACACAAGAAATAATATATGGTACATTTTACCCAAATGCTCAACTTAAATCCAGAGAAGCTGAGGGAAGCAAACAATTCCAAGTTTAATTGCACAAGAGCCAAACTTAATATTAAATAGGTAAACAGAAATATTGAGCACCACCAGAAAAACATCGCAAAACTAGTGACCAATAAATAAACCGGTAAAAACACGTAATGTTGGTATACTAACCATGTGTATCTAACAAGCACATGCTTTGGCCAATGTTGAGGATCCCAGAACTGTTTAGAAATGTTTGGATGGGTTTCAAGATCTGTTAAAGACACAGATATTTAAACGTTTAATCCCAATATTAAACTACACAAAGATGAGCAAAATGAACTCTTACTATGTACTCAAACACAGCATGATATTATTCAGTCAGACAGGATAATTTTATATTAGAATTCACAAGTTTGAGGATGCTACAGTACACAATTAAGTATTTGAAAATCAATCTTTTGACAGCATTTCTTCTACCTCATATGATGCATATCCTCCGCTAATTCTTAAAACTTGACCTAACTGTCATAAGTTCAAGATGCTCTCTTACCCATTAAAGCGTAAAACAATAGAAAAGGGCCATAACAAACATGGGACAGTGATCCAAAATAGTAGCAGACAACATTTCATGGATCACATTTGGGAGTACTCTTGCGAAATTATTCAACATAAAAATGGTCATCTTGAAGACAAGGTCACTAGAATTTCTTCCTGACATAATTCTAAGGCAAATCAAAAGGTTCAAAACAACTTCCAGCAAGATATAACAGATGTTATTGTGATGGAGGCATTGAGTAGAATGACCTCAGCCCTGGTTTCTAATGGGTTTGTGACGGGTTTCCCGATCAGATCCCCGGGTAGAGGACCTATTAAAATATCCCATTTGTTGTTTGCAGGTGACACTCTTTTTTTCTATGAGGTAGATTATAAACAGGTCCGTGTATTGAAGGCACTCCTACTTTGCTTTGAAGTAGCTTCCGGATTGAAAATGAACTTAGACAAATCAGAGATAGTTCCTATTGGAGGTGTTCAGAGGATAAGACAATTGGCTAGCATACTGGGGTGCAAGATAGCTACGCTCCCTATGACATACCTTGGGCTTCCGTTAGGAGCCGCCTTAAGAGCGGCTACATTATGGGACACAGTGATTGAGAAAGTAGAGCGTCAATTAGCAGGATGGAAGAGAATGTATCTGTCAAAAGGTGGTAGGATTACCTTGATAAAGAGTATATTATCAAACCTATCGACCTATTTTTTATCCCTCTTCCCTACCCCAGCAAGTGTGGCGTTCCGTATAGAGAAACTTCAACGGGACTTTTTATGGGGTGGAATAGGCGAGGAGTTCAAATTTCATCTAGTCAGGTGGGAAAAGGTATGTAGTCCTCTCTCCACTGGTGGTTTGGGAATTAGAAATTTAAGAATTTTCAATCGGGCTCTACTCGGGAAATGGTTGTGGAGATACCATAAAGAACCAGAAACTCTATGAAAGTTGGTGATTGAGAACAAATATGATAGCTCATGGGGGGGGGGGGGGGGGGGGGGGGGGATGGTGTACTAATGAAGTGAGAGGGGCATATGGAATGGGGTTGTGAAAACATATAAGAAGAGGATGGGAGGTCTTTTCTCGCCACAAAAGACTCTGTCTAGGAGAGGGGGCCGGGATCAAATTCTAGTATGATACTTGGTGTGGTAATTGTGCCCTAAAGGAGTCATTTCCTTCACACAAGTGCCAAAGATGCATAAGTGGCGGAAGTCATGGTGCTAGTGGGGGAACAAATTCAGTGGGACATCATTTTTAGTAGGGCGGCACAAGACTGGGAAATGAACAGTTTTGAAGCCTTTTTTAGACTTTTGTACTCAACAAAACCAAGAAACCAGCATGAAGATTTATTGTGGTGGATACCTACAGGGGAAGGCATGTTCTCGGTTCGATCGTTTTACAAGTCCCTTACACAAGAGTCTCTTGTTCAGTTTCCATAGAAAAGACTTTGGAAACATAAGGGGCCTCCCAAAGCAGCATTTTTTGTGTGGACCGCTTCCCAAGGTAAGATCCCCACTACTGATAATTTGAGGAAAGAAAGGGTGATCATCGCAGATTGGTATTGTATGTGTATGATTGGGGTAGAATCTGTGGACCATCTTCTTCTACATTGTTTGGTAGCCCGAGGGTTATGGAATGAGGTTTTAAGCATACTAAACTTAATTTGGGTCATGCCAGAGACAGTAGTGGCGGTATTGGCCAGTTGGACAGACTTAAGAGGCAATCAACAGATAAAGGTTGTATGCAAGATGATCCCCATCTGCATCATGTGGTGTCTATGGCAGGAGCGTAATGAACGAACATTCGAGGACAACTGGAGAGATCAATGGAGGAACTTAAAGCTTTATTTATTAGAACTCTTTGTATTTGGGCCAGCACCGTTAATTTTAATGGCCTAGACCTTCATGATTTTCTTGTTTCTATTACTTCTACGTAGTTAGGGCATTCTTTGTTCTAAACGAGGCTTTGCCTATTCTTTGATTAATATAATTTATTTACTTATAAAAAAAAAACATATAACAGATGAAAGTGTACTTTGAAATTTAAATAAGAAACAATCAAAATTATTAGTAGAAAGATGTCAAAGGCTGCTACTTATAAATATATATATATATATGTCAAAGTCTGCTCTCTTTTGCAGTCTAGGTAGTTTTTGACTTAACTTGGGCCCTAAAGGCACAGCAGAATAGTGAATCATAATGCCAAAGAAAAAATATTCACCCAAAGCATGTATTGGGTACTAAGCTCTATAAAGAAACCAACAATAACGTCTTGTTATTTTCAACGCACTGACTTGTGTATAAGACAATACCCACCACTGGCCCACCAGACTTATTCAACCTCAGAAATCATAAAGACATAATCAAGACAAGATAGTCGGGCTATAGATCACAACACTTTGAGAAACAACTAGTTATATGCACATTTTTAATAGAAACAATCAAAATTATTAGGATTCAATCAGAAATGAAAAATAGAAATTTCTTCACGAGTTTCTTTTAGTTAGCAAACTTATATAGAGGAAGACACAATAAATAGGGACATCTCATTTGTTTTTATAAGTAATATATACAGAAATCTCATGATAAGTAACTATGCCAAAATCCATACAATGGTGAGGCATATCCACAACTTTGGCGGTGATGCCATGCAAATCACTTCCCGAGTACCTCTGCATTGGATACAAGTGAGTAGCATGAATTTGTTAGAGTTCATACAAATCCTAAACATTAAGTTTTATAAAACGGTTTAAATTCTTCTATATCAGCATACAACTTCTTGAGGTACAATGAAATATTCTCTAAACCAGTAAATAGCTAGAATGGCAAAACCTGAAGTATTTTATTAAATTTTGATTATTGATGTTTCAGAATTCTCCCTTAAAGTTCCGATAAAAAAAAAAAACAATTCTACTGTAAAGTTGTCATGAAAAATCTAGAGGATCATGTTCATATTTCCATTACAGCTTCTTAAACAGTCACCATCTATAAGATGCTCAAAATGACGACATAGTAATCATGAGAACTGCTGATTTAACTAGAGTACATTCTCACCAGATGCACATCGATCATAGGAACCTCAGAACTCTTACGATTTACCACAAGAAGCCATGGAATCAGAAACTTTTCTCTTCCAACTTGAAATGATCTGCACGCGAAATTATACTTTTATGAACATGAATTCCCGCATCGGTTAAGAATAACAAAAACCAAAAAAATAAAAACCCAGAAAAGCCTATTAATTTTCTCACATTTTGTACGGATCAGCTCCAGTGTAACCAACCGGCTTCTGTATCGGAATCAAAGCCTACGCAGCATACAAGACAACGTAACATTTTAAAATACCGAATTATGAGTCCAACAATAAAATAGGAAACCCTAAATGAAAAAATTCGAAAGGTACCTCACGATTAACAGCGAATGTTGGGCAATGTCGACCAATCACATCTTGCCACACAGTCCTCGACTGAAATCAGCAATACGTGGATGCATTGAGCATTAAATTGGATCAAAAACCACATATAACATATATATGATCATAAGGATGTATTGATGGGGTGGGGGGGCTAAGAGTACGTACAGAGTGGTATTGACCCATCTTGCTCATGGGAACGATGTCTCCGGGCCTGTAAGCAATGGAGATCGATGACAGTGACAGTGAAAGTAACAAAAACAACGACAATACCAGTGCTTTACGTCCATTTCCGGCCATTCTGCAACTTCTCCTCTAACTCCTCCCGAGGTTCCCCACTCGATTTTCTCGAGTTGTCTTGCTAAGGTAGCCTACTATTACTAGTTTTGAGTCGCGTGACCGTGGACCTTCTCGGGCTCTAATAGTCTTCCTATCCCAGCGGGCCAGCCCAGACCTTGCTCATCCCTACTCGGCCCTAAAACTTTCCATTTTTCTATTCTTTTCTTTTTATTTTATTTTTTAGGGAGTGAATTTAGTTGGTTGGTCGGTTTATAGGTTTGGATATCAAAACTATCTCAACCCATTTAATCTCATCTCATCTCATCTAATAATTATAATTTTTACAAATTTTCATATAAAATATAATAAACAATTCAACTTTTTCAAATTTCAAAACAATAATAATATTAAAAAATATATTTTAACAATATTTTATTCAACTTTCAACTTTTATCTAAAATCATCTCATCTCATCTCAATATCTAAATCTCACTTAATATTACAACTCATCATCCGTTTTACAATCGTTCTTCCATTATTTCATGATGTGGAACTAAATTATTTGAAACTATTTATTATATTTTACTTATAAATCTAACATTTAATGTCACATCAAGAGATATTGAGATGATGATGATGATAAAAATGATGATAAATCAATTTTTATGACTCAAAATCAACTACTTGAGTTGTAGGTTCTTGAGTGATATATATATATATATATATATATATATATATATAAATATATAGACACACACCAGTTCTGCTATAAGTACCTGGCGTTAGGTACTTGTTGGGGAATCGGCTGACATGGTACGATTTTAACTTTACCATTCCAGACAGCGCCAAAATGGGGTCTCAGAGGCAAATCCTCAATCCCAAAAAAATGGGGTCTCAGTCTCAGAGGCAAATCCTCCATCACTTCTCTTACACGTTTATAAGTTTTATTGTTTTTTCCTTTTTTTTTTATTATCTTCTATGGCCTAGTATTTGAAACTATAGAAAGCCATGGACAAGAAACAGTCTCGTAGGCTCGTGCTGCTTCTCCATCTGAATAAGAACAAGTTCCTGTAACAATGTTTGGTTGTAGAGAAAACAAAGGGAAATCACGTAATAGTCCGTAATAGTCAATTTGGTTGCTGAGAAAACAGAGGAAAATCACGCAATAGTCTGTAACGGTGTGTTTGGTTTGCTGAGAAAACAGAGAAAAATTTACAATAGAATATCTTACAAATATGAGATTTGATACAACCGTGTATCTCTATTCATTGGCTTCGTGTGGGTGTTTCTATGTGCATGTGATTGGAAAAAAATGGATGAAATAAAACAGATCTAGAACTTGGAGGTATGCTGCTGAAATCACCAATGTTATCTGGTATGACAGAAATGAAATCATTCCTTGAGAAATCCAGAGAAGAAATATTGAGTGAAGATTTTTCTAGACTCTACAAAATGATGGTGCGAACGCACCGGTTCACTAATCCCATGTGTAACCACGGGTATGCGGGGATACTCTTGCCGGATACAAATAGCATTTTTTGATACACACACATACATACACAGAGTTCTTCTACTTGGAGTTCTTACACCGGCCAACTCGGAATATCTTTTTTCTTTTGTAACCTACATGACACATTTTGGAAAGGATAGAAACAAATATTCATTTCAAATTCGTCTCCCCCCAAGTCATTTGCCTCTTCTCCCCTCTCCAAAATCTCCTCAGACGATAGCGTCTGTGGCGTTCTCCAGACATTTGTCATGCAGCATCCGGGCTTACAAATATATTTACATTTATACATTTCTTCAATATTAGGGAGATGGATATGCGGCTTCTTCGAAATAAAGCTTGGAAATGGTCTGAAATGATGTTTACCATTGTATAAAGATTATATAATTACTTCTACTTAGTTCCTAACGATATGACCATGTTCGATTGTAAACCGGGTATAAGGACTTCAGCTTCAAAAACGAAGGAAATTGTCGTTTGTGAATAAACCCCAAGCAAATTAAATAGATAATAAACAGTAGCATCTTCAATTAAGCATGCAAAGTTATAGGCTCTCTAATCTACCGGCCATGAAATTAGCAACAATTAATTCAGTCATGCATGGGTTGTGCAAAAGTAGACCTTTACTATTTTTTAAAAAGTGTGCGGCATTTGCAGAGACTTCATCAATTGCAACAATTAATTCAGAATTGTTACGACAACTACAACAATCTTTCACTGCTTCCATAGAAATTTTGGACAAACCTCTTCGAAAACTGTCTAAAAAATTACCTTTATAGTTGGTCTTTTCTTGAACCATACTGCAATTTATTGGCCAAAAGAGCATGGAACCTAAGCTACTCCATTAATCCCAATTACCACTCCCAATATTTTCTTTTTACACTATTTAGCACAAGGTTTAGAAATTTTGGAGTGATGGTCGTAACTCCCACCCATTATAGTTTGAATTATTATCACAAAGAAATAATTTGTTTATAAAAAAAAAAATTCAACTATTTTCTTTTTTTTTCTTCCATAATTTTTAAAGTGAAATTAAAAGGATTATAAAATCCTCCTATACTGCCCGTTACCTTTTCCAACTTTGGCCTAAATACCCGATCAAAAAAAAAAAAAAAAAAAAACAAAAACAAAAACTTTGGCCTAAATACATTATCTTTCATTTTCTACTTCGTTGAACGTAATGACTTTTTTTGTGGTTGATGTGCATGGGATGACCTATACACTATGGTTTTTTTTTTTTTTTGGCTATGTATATTTACTTCTTCTTTTTTTATTTTCTGGCTAAATATACTGATATTTCATGTCTTACTTTCATCGACCGTATTAAAGTGAAATTATAAGAGTTTATTGTCTTACTTTTACAAGTACAACTATAATTCTTTTACGACTATTTTACTATTCATTTCAAATCAGTTAATATAATTGTGTAACTTCATTAAAAAATATTTTTAATTTAGATAATCCCCCCCCCCAACCACTTTTTGAAAACACAATATACCCCCTAGATTTTATACATAATTCTATAAATATAGAAAATCCCCCCCCCCCCCCCCCCCCAAAAAAAAAAAATTTATAATCTCCATATACTCTTTAAAATTTCAATATACCTAAAAATGCATCTTTCTAGTTTTTTTTCTTATAGTCCCAAAATTTTATTTAATTTCTATATATTATTTATTTTCAAGGATGTGACCTCTTCAAAACTAAACTTAAAACTAAGTTTAAGAGAAATAATAAACTTATTAATATGGATCCCAAAATTTGTTATTATATAATATTGGGCTTCTTAATATGGAATCCAAAATGAAAATATAAGAAAAATTATTTAAAGTCGATGATCTATATGAAAAATAGTTACGAGATTTTATCCTCTAGACTTCATTGAGTAAGAAAAGAATTGACTTAAACTTTCAATTATAGCATTATATGTTTAATGTGATATGTTAATATCTAGATTTTATACGAAATCTGATAAAGTAGCTTATATACTAGAATAAAAGATGATATTCTAAAAGATCTCTTGATAGTTTATATGAAAAAAATAAATTCTAAATATTTTATTACAAAAATAACAATAGATGAATATTATTCCTCGAAACATGTGTTTTTATAATTTTATTTCTACATGTAAGTAGCAAATTACCGAGATATATATATATATATACACTTTTATATGTAGTTATATTTTATGATTTGTCAATCTATTTTTAATTTACATAAGAGAAATGAAAGTTGGCAGTCCTAAGATGTGCAAGCCCCACCTACTCCTTTTGAAAAAAGTAGGTAATTCTATAACTCACATGAAAAAAATTATTTTTTAATAATAGATCTTACTCTTTTTTCAAAGAGAGTGTGTAGTGTTTTCACATCCTATAACTGTATCTATTATTACTCTTAACTTAAATGTGTTACACAGTAAAAATGTTGGTCCTCCTTCAACACAATTGCTGGTTCTGTCACTGGGTGTGCAAGTCTCGCATACTTCTTTTTAGAAAAATGATCAGGTCCACCATTAAAAAAATTATTTTTTCATGTGGGTCCTTGATTTGTCCACTTTTTTCAAATGAGTGCGCATGGCTTGAACACCCTAGAACTAAAAATATCATTTCTCTTAAATGATAAATTTACAAGTAAAACATAATAAATAATCTCAAATTATTTAATATCATATTATAGAATGATGAGAGGATGACGAGTAGAATTATTTATATATATTGTATAGGGAAAATGCTAAATGTACTTAAAAAAACTTACTTATCCACATATCAGTTATTAATATGCTGAAAATTATAAAATTCAAAATTCAAAATCTAAATTTTAAAAGAAAACTAACAAAATGAGTGATGTAAGTAAAATTATAGGTAAAATGTAAATATATGTAGCACTACTCTATATATGATAAGGTGGTTGAATGAGGTATGTGAGTTGGATTTCCGAACATCTCTCATAAGAGAAAAGGTAAATACTATTAGTTGCAAAATTATTGATTATAAATTTATATAATGAGAAATTATATTTGCAGTCATAAAGTGCACAAGTGTCGCACGCTCCTTTTGAAAAAAATGAATAAATATGTGGCTCTCATGAAAAATTAATTTTCTAATGGTGGACTCTACTTTTTTCCAAAAGGAGTGAGCAACATTTGCACAACTCATGACTGTATCTAACATTAGTAATCATTCAATATCACATCAATAGATGTTGAGAAGATGATGATAAAAATAATAATAAATACATTTTTGCAAATATTAACTCAATAGTATGGGGATTTTCTTAGTAGGTTTTATATGTGCTTGAACAAAAAAAGTTTTAATAATTCGATATCAACTTTTAGCATTCTTTCTTGATAAAAAATAATAATAACCTATAAAAGGGGATCTATATATATATAACCAATTTATTGATCTAGTGGACATATATATATATATATGTATATACACACACACATATATCTATTCGATTATAATAAGCGGCTATCAAGCCACTACAGTAATGAACAATACACTTTGTCCATCCATTTTTTTCTTCCGTTTATGTTTTTCTTGCCAATTTTAGCATTCTGTTAATTAAGTTAGTGCATGTGTTTCCATGTAGTTTAGGGATATATTTGTCTTTTAGTCATCTGAAGGGAATGGTTTTATTCTGTTTGTGTGCTAGCTCCCTCTTTTTTTCGTCTTCCCTCTTCCCCCCTCTCTCTCTCCAGACCCAAAACGCCGCCCCACGTCCCCTTTCCAACTCACGCCGATGTCCAACTCTTGTATGGCCATTTTTTTCGAATGCTTACAGATCTCTAGATCTGTAAAAATCGTCACGTCTATCTTTCTTTTTATTTTCTGATTTTTCACAAGTTTCTTTTTCGAAACTTGTGGGCTGGGGAAGAAGCTGCAAAGGGGTTTCAACAATGGGGTTTGGTCGCTGGCATGAGGAGAAGCCGATGAGGTGGTCGGTGACGCCATAAGGTGGCGCATGACGGCGCTAGGCTTCTTAAGGAAGGAGATCGGGTTAGGGGAGAGGGAGGTCACCGAGTGTGGAACGAGGGGTGGTGGTGTTGGCCAATAGTGGAGGGGTTTGCCGTGGGAGGCACGAGGTGAACGCTGGCTGGTGAATGGTGGCGTTGCAGTGCTCTGCGAAGGAAAAGGTAGAGGAAAGGAAAAAGAAAGAAAGAAAATAAAAGAAATAAGGAAAATGAAGAAGGGGCAGCAGCGCAACGGCGTAGCAGGGGAGAGGGAAAAAAATGATGAAGTCCTAGGGGCTTTTGCCTAAACGGCACCGTTTCACCACAACGAGTTGACCTCCCTCACTCACACAGGCTGAGCAAGGCTATTTTTTTTTTCAAATGCTTGCATATCTCTAGATCTCTTCTTTGGATCTAGAAATGTTAATATTTACTTCTTTTTATTTGTATATATTTTTTTTCCTTTTTTTTATTCAATATGCATTTTCTCAGACTTGATTTGAGATATTATTTCTCAGATATGGAAATGTTATTTTTTTTTCATTTTATATGTGGACTTTTTTTTTGCTGTTATCTTTTTCTCAGACTTAGAAATAATATTTATTTTTTGTTTTATTTTTCTATTCATCTTAACTCATCATTATAATTTTTTCAAATTCAACATAAAATATAATAAATAATTCAATTTTTTCGAATCCCAAAATAATAATAATATTAAAAAATAATATTCTAACAATATTTTATCATCTCAACTTAACTCAACTCAATTCAACATCCAAACGCAGCCTTAAGTTATATTTTTCAGATTTGGAAATTTCTTCTTCTTCTTCTTTCATTTGATATATATTGGTATGTTCTTCTTCATTTATTTTATCCCTCTCTTTGTTGTCATTTCTTTATTTCTTTGTATTTTCCTTTCTGAACTCAAACAGGTGATCTGAGATGTTATTTCTGCCTTCTCTTTTTGTTGTTATCATTTTTTTGTTGGATATTTGGTTTTTTTTTTTTTTACAAATCCTTATAGATCCGAACTTCTATTCTCCACATTTGAAAATTTTGTTATTTTCTCATTTTTGGTTTTATATATATTTTTCTCAAATTTGAAAGTTTTTTTTTCTTTTGTAGATTTGAAAGTTGTTTTTTTATTATTGCTGTTTTTATATTAATTTTTCCCTTTTCTTTTGTTCATATTCAACTTAAAAAGTTGCTTTGTTCTTCTCTTTTTGTTGGAAGTTTTTATATATCTACTTTAGTTTAGTGTATTTACATTTTTCAACCTTGGTTCAAATAAATGGTGGTGTTTTTTGGTTGGGTTTCTGAAAAGAGTAGATGTTTCTTATTTACTTTTTTAATTGGATGTTATGATCTTTTTGGATTTTTTTTTTAATTTATTGTTGATGTTTGGGGGAAGGGGATGGTTTGAGTCTTGTGACAAGGGATCGACTGATGAGATTTTTGTATCAGTCGATCAGGTTGAGTGTTGGGGATGAGGATGGTTTGAGTGTCTGTGGGTCAAGGTGATGGCTTTATTTGTGTCAGTCTGATTGTTTTTTTCTTTTTTCTCTTTCCTTCAGTGACCATTGACCCTTAGTTTATATAAATGGTAATGTGTCTTTTTATTAAAAAATAAATAAATAAATTCACCCAACTAGACAAACTACCTTCCTATTATATATAGGAAGGGCCGAATTGAGTTGGAGCCAGTTTCTATTTTCTAAATTTTGTATTATATGATAGGACGTTTTCATATTGGTTATGTCAACTATTTTATTTTCTTTTATCTAAAAAAACTAAATGTGTTGTCTTATTTTTCTTACAATATTATAATGTATAAGATGCAATTAAAAAGAGTTTTGAAGTTTTCCTATACTGGTCTAATACTTAACTATCCCAACTTGGGCTTAATGACATTTTCTTCCACCTTTTTCTTATTAACTTAATGACATTCCTTTTTTTTCCTTCCCTAGATATTAGTGATTTTAATTTCTTTTTTTTTCACTAGTTAGTCCTTACAACTATAGACTTTTCTTTTATCATATTAAAGGAAATTAAAGAAGATTGTGATCATCTTTATTGATGCAACTTCTAAATATGTCTGTGGCGTGCCCTAACGAATTACAACTAGAAAAGAAAAAACTCAAGAGATCTAGTGGGGAATGCCTCCGATACTTAAGTTAGCGAGGTGTTAAACTTTTCCAATGACCAATAAAACTATGAATCAATAGTATATATCTACTAGTTTATTTATAAAAGTTGAGGTGACCTAGTGTGGCAAAACCTCTCCATAAAGACAATTTTTAGTGTCCAGTTTGGTGTGTTACCTTTTTTAGTACGATTCAGTTGTTGATAGCACTCATCCGATGCGAATATCTCACTCAGGGCTATCTTCATAGATCCGTATCTCTTCGGGATACGATTAGTTATGTTTCCACTTTCCATGTTGATAACGCTTTTCTAGGTTTATCTTTATGGATTGCTCCTAATATTAGAAAAATATAGGTAGTTAACTTTATCACTAAACTCATACATTGCGTTTAATGCAACGTAACCCTTAAATCACCCTCTGTCATGTGAGTCTCACTTGACCATGGCCATTAGTCGCCGACAACTATTTTCTCGCCTACTAAGTGTATGGTTGGGATTGCGGTGTTTGAGGGCTTAGAACCTTATAGGTTCAGGATCTATAACTTATAGCTTAAGGGCTTGTTTGAGGTTACGTTAGGAGTTTTAAAAAGTGCTTAAATAGTTTTAAAAACTCTTTAAGGGAAAAATTAGGTTGTTTGTGTGTTTAATATTAAAGTACTTTTTAATCTCAAATAAGCTAAAAAGTACGTTTGAAAAAAAAAACATTACAAATGCACTTTCCGAATAATGCGAAATGTAATTCAAATTTTAAAAAGACTATGAATTGGTGAAAATACCCAAACAATTTTCAAATAATTATAACTTTCAAGGATATGGACATAATAAGTTTTACCATTAAAAAGTTACTTACTATTTGATAACCATATATTTAAATCACTTTTAAGCATGTTATATTTGTTTGGAAACAAATTAAAAAAGTGATTTTGAGGTAGAAATGAAGATCATTTGATTTTTTAAAGATTATGACCATATCCAAGTTTGAAAGTTGTAATTATTTAAAAGTTGTATAGGTATTTTTGCTCATTAACAATCTTTTTAAAATTTGAACCACATTCTGGATTATTCGAAAAAGCGCTTTTGAGAAAAAATATCAAAATCTCAAATGTACTTTTTTAGCCTATTTGAGATTAAAAAATACTTTAATATGTAATATTCAAACAACCTAATTTTTTCATTAAAGTGTTTTTAAGGCTATTTAAGCATTTTTTAAGAATTCTAACGCAACCCCAAACAGGCCCTAAACATGTTTATTTCCAATAGTTACCCGACAAATTCTTATCGCGCGTGTTGGTGAGAATTTCATTTTTTGATCTTTTCTTTTCACGTCATTTATTTCAAATATGATCCTTTTCTTTTGGACATGTGTCATTTTCTTGTAGCGCACGCAATTCGTGCATTTCTTCTGTTTGACAGACTGACAGTTCACCTATCACCCCACAATTCAGCTTATCATGCAACATGATATTTGTCGACTCTTTTGACAGCCATCTCCTCGTGCAGCGTAGAATATAGGATTTTTTCGGCATGTCATTTCTGCTTTTGACACACGACGCCCTTCATTTAGCTTCAACTACTCCACCTTCGTATAAGTGTCATCACCACTCCTCTTCAACCTCTCTCGTTCTCTTTTTTTGCTTTAAGTGTCTACTTAACTTTAGATTTTTCTCTGCTTCCAAACTCTGTATCTGCTTTCATATCTCCCTCCTATCATCGAATCTTAACCTTCCAATGCTCAAATGGCTCCAAAAAATACTTCCAATGCTCAAATGGCTCCAAAAAATACTTCCCGCTACGCTCCTTTGTCTTCTCCTCCACGTCGATCCCAGTTGGTCCCGACTAACTCTTCGCAGCCTGTTGCCTTCATGGGAAGCTGCTGGATAGCCACCACTACTTAGGAGAAGTTAGATTCTGTGAGGGACTGGTATGGTATTCATGAGTCGGTGAGGATCACACTCCCCAATTCTCATAGTGGCATTGTCAAAAATTGGGACTTGAAGTTCTTTTTCATCTTTGGAGTTGGATGGGAGTTTCCCGTTGGTGAGATCGGTTGTCGTTAGGGTTGTAAATTTTAACAGGAAAATCAGACCGAACCGGACAGGCCCAAATCGGTAGGACCGGTCTGAAACCGGACCGATCTAGTTCGGAACCGATTTCTAAAATGCAAAATTTAGCCGGAACTGATCCGGTTCCAATTCTATGACTTTTAGGACCAAACCGGTTCACAATAATATATATTTAAATTAACTTTTTTAATATTATATATATTATTTTTTATATTATATAATTGTCACTATGACCATATATTATTATCTAGTATTAATATCACTATTAGTATAGTATATAGTATTAGTAATAATTTAGTATCAATGTATTATTATATAATATATAATATATATTCCATAATGTATAACATATAGTATTGGTACATTGATATACTCTAAGTTAGTAAAAAATTAGCAATTAACATCATAAATAATTTTCTTTTTATTGCAGATTTTTTGTATAACATTTTGTTTTATAACAATTTTTGTTTTATAGCAGAATTGTTTTTACATAATAGATTTTTTATAGCATATTGTTTTTTACATATCAGATTTTTTTTATAACATTTTGTTTTATAACAATTTTTGTTTTATAGCAGAATTGTTTTTACATAATAGATTTTTTATAGCATATTTTTTTTACATATCAGATTTTTTTTATAAAGCAGATTTTTGTAAATAGTAACAGATTTTTAATAAAAAAGATTTTTTTAAAGCAGTTTTTTTTTTTTATAAACAGATTTTTTATGACAAATTTACAAATTATTAATTTATTTAAACCAGAAAATCGGACTGAATAGGACCGAAAACCGGTAAAATCAGAGTTACTGGTTTAGAAGAGTAACCGATACGTAATCAGTTTTGGAAAATATGAAACCAGTGCATACCGGTTTGGTCCTAAATTTTGTTCAAAATCCCCTAGCTGTCGCTAGTCTCCGTAAGGGCCTCTTGGCATTTCATTCCAAACGATCGTGATTCTGAAGTAACTCACACCAGTGGAGAGAAAGCATTTGGATCTTGTTTACTCACAGCTAGAGAAAATCCAAACTCTGTTAATTCTGACTTGATCCTTACTTGAGAGAACATTGATCACTTTTTGGTGACACCAGATCGATCACGAGATGTAAGCCATCAAATTCTTGATTTGGTGGATCCAAGACCCTCTTGTGCATGGAAGAGGTATGCTCTTGCTCCGTAGTACCCCAAAGCGAAGAGCCTTGTACAATGGGATATGGCGTTCGAGGTGGGTCATGTGCCCGTCGTGACCTCGCTTGCTCAGAGGGGGCATGGGGAGTCCTCAACCACCAACTACTCATTTGTCTGGTATCATTCAAAAAACTCAGCATTCCCTTCCAATGTTGTATCCCGATCACCTTGTGGATGTGATTAATCAAGAGCCTAAGACTTGAATTCACTGTTGGATTCTATGTTTTTCAACTCAATTCTCGATGTCTTCCCGAGCTCCTTTTTTCCGAAGACTTGTGTGAAATATTTGAGTCGTTTTCCTCCTCTTTGATGATGAATGAATCCATTTAAGTGTTGGAGATTGGCAGGGAGAGGCCTACTCCCGTCGTCCCCAAGATTGTGGTAGATGGTATTGAAGTTGCTGTTAACTTGCCTATATTAGCACAAGCCACTATCTCGAACAGGGAAACTCTTGAGATTGCTAAGGAGGCAACTTCTCCAACAAGTGAATCCTCGGCCTTTGCTACTCTTGGGGGTTGTTGTTGTTGTTAGCCCAACCCATTCCCTGTCTGTCATTTGGAGCAAGTATGCTTCTATTGAGCTTCCAGGGAATCAACTCATGATTCCCTTGCTAGGCTTAGGAGCATCTCCTGTTGCGCTCCCCTCTAATGGCTTCACAAGTACCTTATGCTGAACTAACGAGCCATCTTTTGCTCGATGCATCTCCTCAGGATCATAGTCCTTTCCCAGTGGTTTTCGGTTCCTCTCTGATTCTTCTCCATTTACCTCGTGGCCGCAACCCTATTATTAGGTTGGTGTGACCTCCTTGTATTTTGTTAATTAGCTTAAGTTGTTCGTTGCAGGTTTTACAATCTTTGGCCCAATGGATTGCTCATTGCCAATCTAGCTTGGAAGAGCAAGTCTAGTCTTCCAATTCTTTTATGGAGGGATCCTAACAAGCCATCTTTGAGACAGTGATTAAGAGGAAACAATGGGAGGTTGTATACTCTCCATTGGGTTCTCGCTCGTGTGTCTAAAAGGTGGGGATTGCCATGCTAAAGGTTGAGGTATTTGGACTTCAGGGCACCTTGGCTTCGGAAAGGTATTCTCTGGAAAGGGTGTAGACTGACATGGATCAGATTTTGGAATGTGAGTGGGAGGCTAGCCATGCCTAAACACTTTTGGAGGACGTATTGAAGGCAAAGCATCATCGTAATGACAAACTGGAGGAGGTGGTGAAGTCTATTGCCAATGCAAGGCAATGGAGCATTGCATCACCTACTCAAAAGGAGCCGTAAAGGGTGAGGATGCTTGTTAACGACTTTACTTAGACCTTGACGTGGTTTATCTAGATTTGGTCCAAGTCGAGGTCAACCACCGAGCTAATAGAGAGGAGCTTAGCAAGGCCGACATGCATTATCTTAGGCTCCAAGGCATAACAGAGACTTTACGGAAGAAACTCACCAAGTCTAAGCATCATGTTAACGAGCTAGACACCGAACTCTGGTCTTCTCAGATAAGGTTGTTCGCCTTTTCCCTTAACTCTTTGTGGGTCCTCGGGCTTAACATTGAGCATGGGGGGTTGGATAAACCTTAGGCTCAGGACGTTAAAGAAGTTTCTGCTAACTTGCCCTAAGGCAGATTTCAAGGCTTTGTAGTTGAGATTGTCCTCCCTGACCCAGCAGCCTTAGCCTTCTTGGATTCCCTTGGAGTTGATGTGATGTCAGACGCCTTATTGACCCAGTTGCCTCCCTCTCCTCCTAACAGTGTCTCGACCCTTTTGGCTAGAACTTGTTCCTCCATTTGCTTTGTGCTTTGTTTTGTTTTGTAACTCATAATATTTCATTTTGGATTTATATTGATGAGTTTGTAACTTGTAAGAGACTTACCATATGTTACATACTTTCCGTGTTATGTACATATTCATTTGAAGCTTGATAACTGTTGTGGCATTTTGTTCTTTTCATCGCCAACTTTATTTTTATCCTATTGGCTGATTTGGCAGCTATTCGGGTGAAGGCTAACCCTGATCTCATGTGTGTGGTTACAACACGCCTTCGCAGTATTCATCTTCGAAAGTTATAGGAGTATGGTTCTAATCTCACCTAGAGATTGATTTGGCTTGGCAGGGCTGCGGTAGGGGAACGTTCCCTTCTCGTGCTCTTGCTCCTCCTCGGGCTCTCGCTCCTATGTCCCTCTACCACTCTCTCTCTTTATTTTCCAGCTTGTTATCTTGGTGGCGGGTCATGTTCAACGAATCGCTCCAATTACCCATTCTCCTACACAACTTCTATCTGATGTTTGAGGTTGCAGCAATCCTCTGTCATGTGCCCCCATTCTATGGTAGACTCAGTAGTGATTAGTTCTTCGACCCTTTGAGTTCTGGGCGTTGTTTTGTCACATTCGTGCCTCCTCATTCTCTTGTACATTCATGCTTAAATGAGCCATCCTAGAACCTTGATTGCAGGAGTGGGAGCCTTTGTCCTTTCTTTGCTCGTAGTGGCTATTTCTCGCCCTATTTTCCTTCTCCTTGCCTTTGCTACACTTGCTGGCCTCCCCTTTTTGTTCGCCTCTTCTACTTCAGCTCTTCACAGATTAGTCAACGTCCTAAGTATGTCCTTTACTTTGGCTCTTCGCAAATCAATCAACGCCCTATCCATAAATTCTAGAAACGTCATTTACGTCTTCCTCACCAATTTTGCCATGAAGGGACTTCTAGGCCAAACTCCACCTAGGAGCACTGCCAGTGTTATTTTCTCATCTTGGTCGTTTTTCATCAAGCGCTCCTTGTTAAACTGAGTAAGGTATGCCTTAAGGCTATCATCCTCCTGCTATTTCACTATGAGGAGGTACACGGTGGGCCATCGCTGCCGCCTACTAGTCATGAATTGCATTAAGAATAGTCTATTGAGCTCTTCAAAACTAATAAAGTCTGGTTGTAAATTTTTCAACCACCCTCTTGCCATGCCTTTGAGAGTTAATGGGAATACCCAACATGCAATCTCTCCTAGAAACCCATATAAGGTCATGTGGGCCTTAAAAGTCTCCAAATGTTCAACTGGGTCCGTAGACCCATCATAGAGGTCTATTTGCGGGACTTTAAATTTTAGGGGAGGAGTACTGGCATGATCTTTGCATTTTATGAAATATTGGTATTGTTAAGCAAGTTATTGATCGATGATGACATTCTCACTCGCTTTACTATCTCCTTATACTTGTCCAAGAGATCGCATAGGCTGTCATTCATCCTTTTCTATTCTTCCTAGTCGTTCGAGTCGGCCCTAATTTGCTTTGACGCTCTTCATTGAGTTGTTTGCTATGACCTTGGCCTATGCCCCCTTCAGACCCCGCGTCTCTTCACTTTAAGGCCTCGTTCTCTATTTGCAATGCCTCCATCCCTAGAGTCTTCTTCAGATTCTCCTCCATCTCCAGGAATCTTCTCTCCATCCTATCGCTCACATGTTCTTCCATTGCGATTGTTTCCTGACCGCGGATCGTATGAGAGCGCATAGTTGCAAGCATTTGGAAAACACTTCACGAATAAATCAATGATCTCACAGATGATGCCAAACTGTTGATGTAATTTCTAGGTATGTCTGTGGCATGCCCTAACGACCTACAACCAGAAAGGAAAAACTCGGGAAAACCAGTAGAGGATGCATCTTATGCTTAAGTCAGCGAGGAGTTGAGCTCTTCCAAAGACTAATGAAACTATGAATCAATGGTACATACCTATTAGGCTATTTATAAAGGTTGAGGTGTGACTTACTATGACAAAACTTCTCCATAGGCACGATTCTCAGTGCCTAGTTTAGTATGTTACCTTTTGGAGCACGATTCGCCTGTTGATAGAGCCCACCCGCCACGGATATCTCGCTTGTCCTTATCTTCATAGATCCATATTTTGTTGGGATACAGTCAGGTTTTCATGCTGATAACACTTTTCTAGGGCTTATCTTTATGCACTAATTTCGATATTAGAGGGATATGGGTAGTTGACTTTATCATTGAACTCATATTGTGGTGCTTGATGCAACTTAACCATTTAATCGCTCTCTGTCCCAGAGTCTCTCGTGACTGCAGCCTTTAGTCGCCTGCAGCTCTTTCCTCGTCTACTAAACATATTTATGCCCAACAATCTCTTTCAATTTTCGAGATATTTCTCATAATCTTGTCAAACTTGGTTCGCCATTAACAATAATAGGATCCTCTGTGTTAGTGCAAAATAGATATATGTTACGAGAATCCTAATCTATAAAGTTTAAAGTCTATTCTTAAATTTATTTTTTGTGCTGAAGTCTGTGGTGAGGTCCCCATCTAATAACAAGGATTTATAAAACTTAACTTAGTAAACAAATAAAATGAAAAAGAATTTAAGTAACTTACTGGGGCTTCTACGAAGATTATTTAATAGAAAACTTAGATAGGGTATCATAGTGCTGAGGTTTCCTAGTCACGTTGACTTTAAATGAATGTTACTTGACCACCTACTACTAGCTCGAAATTAGCTAATTGTACTCCTAGATTCTAGCATGTAACACAAACTCACAATCCTTTCTCGTTCCATTGTTATGGTTTTTCTGGAACTTGAAAAGTAGTTTAAACTTTGGCTTTGAAATTCTAGGAAATGATGATGACCCTACCTGCCGATGTGTCAGCCTCCTATTGGGTGGTGTAAAAACATCTTGATTTAAGGTTTTCTCTTTCTTTACACCATGTATGCATGAAATTGATGGTGAAAAATATCTATCTTATACAATATATTATGCTTTTAACAATACATCTTTACTAGAAAAAATGTGGGATTTTTCTTTATCACTTCATAAACAACCCCTTCAGAAGTCTGTTTTGCTTTCCCCATTTTCAATCTACATCAGATCCTTTATTACTTCTTCCTCGATACATTTTAGCTTTCCTCTAACTTCTATTTTTTTCTGATCCACTAGTACAATTCCATTCAATAGTTTTTATGTTTGGGTGTAATATTAAGCATATCTAACATGTTAACTTTGTTTGGATATATTTTAAACCAAATGTTAACTCTAAAACTAACGCAACAGGCCGAAATGAGAGAAATAATCATTCTCAGCTGGGTTGAGACTGTTTGGGCTTCAATCGGTACTGTGTGGAGTCCTGGAAGGTGGACCGGTACTGGTATATGGTGTTCGCGCATACGTCTATGGCGGTGAGCAATAAATAAATGCAGAAAAAAATGAAGAAATGAGGATATACAAATTTACATGGTTTAGCGTAATGCTTATGTCTATGAGGTTTGAAGAGGGGATAATCTATTATAATATGATTGTTTTATAGTCTTTCATCCTCATTGTATAATAGAGATCTAAGCTCTATCTTTTGGTAGAGATATCTCCATTGGAGTTCTTGTCTTGAGGTTGAAGAAGTTGGAGAAGTTGAAGTCTCCTCCCCCTGAAAGTCATCTAGAAGCCCAATTTATCCTTTGCTCATCCCTTGCTTTATGTCCCATCTTTTCTTTTTTACGTCACATCTCCACTTTTTCTCCTGACACCCTTCTCCTTCCTCAGCCTTTTGTCTCCTCATTCATTCTTTTTTTCTTTCTCTAAAGAGACCCTCCCTCTTGGGCTAGGCCTAGAACCTATTATGGGTCTGAGATATTTTATCTCCTCCACAAACAAAAAACCCACTAATTAAAAGGGTTAGTAATTATGAATAAATTCAAATCGTTCAAATTAAATAGATAAAAAAATAAAATATTGAATTCTACATATGTGATTCGAAAGTATAAAATAATCCATATAGAAAGGGAGAAAGCAAGGACAATAAACACGGAGGCCCCGATTGGTTTCACAGATGATCTTAACTCAACTCATCTCTCCTTATCTTAACATTCAAATATCAACACTTTTCAATTTTCAATTTTTAATTTTTTCATCTAATTGTTACCTAATCATTACAACGTTTCCAAACTTACAAACAATATACAAAAAATAATTTAATTTTTTCAAATCCTAGAACAAAAATTATATTATAACAAAATTTTAATTTTATAATATTTTTATTCAACGTTTTCTCTTTTTTTTTCCCAAAACTCCATAAACCATCTTAATTCAAATTATTTTACTATTATTTACAAATTTTTCATCCCATCTATGTAACCAAACAATGCCTCATAATAGTAGGGTATTATTTATTTGTTTTTGGTAAGTAATAGAATGGTCTTGACATTGAAGCAGAAGACTTAAGGATCCGTTTGGCAACAAAATCATTCTTAAGTATTTTCAGATGTTTTCTTCCCAAATATTACTTAAACATAAAATACTTTTCAATTTCAAATTTTTAACTTCTTCACTAATCATTATCACTTTCACAAACTCTCAAACAAAACACAAAAAACAATATAACAAATTTCAAAACAAAAATTATGAGATATTCTAAATATCCAAATGGGAGCTAAACATATTACAACCCTGCACTTCTAAGTGCCTCTCTCTCAGTGAACAATACCTCCCTCCTCGCCCCATAATTTGAAATCCTAAAAGAAAAATGATTTACATAACATTTTTTCATAACACTTTATACAAATATGTTTTAAACGAACGGTTTTTTTATAAAATAATTATAAAAATAATATTATTTTATAAAAATATCCTTATTTCAAAATATTATTATGAAATATATTGTGAAATGTGATGTGTGCATATCATTATTTTGAAAAAAAATATTACTCTTTATCAATTAACCACCACCACCACCATCACGTGCCTCAACAACATACCGGAGGCCAATTGGACTAACGATCTCTACCACCGATAAACTACACCTACAGGTGCACGCACCACTCATTCTAGCTGTACGTCCTTGGTTTTTCCACCCTCGTCGAGAGATAACTTTTTGTTTTCCCTTTTGCCAAAAGAATGAGTAAGCTCTTTTTTCATTTTTCGATGATATGAAGGATGAGCTGCAAAAAGTCCTACAAAACATCTTGAAGCAAGTGTATGCAGTGCAGCTTTATCCATTGTAGCTTCTAACCACACCATCAAAAACCAACATTTGACAATCCTTTTATTGGTTTAGTTGAGGAACATGGGCTTGACCAATATATTGATTACTGTTTTAGCGATCAGAAACGGTATTTATATGCACTGACCATTAGATTATTTTTTGACCCCAAATTTAGATTAGACTATTTATAATTTATATATATATGTATTTATATATAATTTATTCATATATAAACTATTATTTAAGAATATAATTTATATATATATTTATATATATAATTTATTCATATATCAACTATCTCGAAACGGTACCGGTATCGAAATATTTCGTTCCAGTATCTTGACCGGTACGACATCCGGTACGGTATTCAAAACATTGGGCAATCACTCTCAGTTGCCACCCTCTTGAATGGAGAAGCATATTGTGAATTCGCATTTTTGTTGTGATGGTGGATAGAACAACAATATAGGATTAAGGATTTATTGTGACATAATCTTGACGATTAGAGCTTATTATAAAGTTATAAACTATGTATATTATAAAGTTATAAATTATGTATTAACATTGTATTTTGTATACATGAACAAGGTTCTAGCAACTCGGGCTGGGATCTTTACCTGCGAACACAAAGAAGAAAGTGAGCGTGGGGTGGTCTGGAGAACCTCCAATGCCTAAGTTAGTCTTGTGTATTTTCGTTATTGGCTTGGGAATAATTGAGTTCAAAGAATGTTCTTCGTACTTGAGACGTGGCTTTTATACTAAGTTCCGAGGGAACATTATGTTCCTCGTGTTAGGGTTAAGCCGTCCCACTCACATCTATCTTAGTCTGGGTATTTAATGCGACGTTTCATTATGAGGTAGAGCTTTCAATGCGATGTGGATCCTGGGATGACGCTTTTAATGCGGCGTGGCTTCTAGGGCGAGTCTTGGCGGTGGGTGAATGATGCAATCACTTCTGATCACCTTTGTCAGAGAAATGAGGGTTGTTCACGTCTTCCATTTGTTTGCTAACGCATATCCCTTAACGCTAGGTGTAACAGGGGATGTCAGAGTCAGCGTGTCTCATCTGTCCCTTGTGTTTGGTTTCCCGCGCTATGCATCATTCTTTCTCTAATACAACCTTGAGGGTTGGATCCCTTTGGCGACTCTGTGGCCTCTGAAGAACGAGACTTGGGCTAGAACGAGACTTAGTGTTGGGCCCAGGCCCAATTAGGATGGGCCTGGTAGGAAATACTCCTCCCACTATGGATTGTAATCTGTACTTTGAATGAGTTATGCTGCAATTCACACTCTTATCTTACTTTAATCTCATGATGTAAAATGTGATACTTTTTATTACTAGTAAATCATTATTTACGTTTTTAAGAGAGAGTTTCAAAGATTGTTGAGCTATCACACCTCATCACAATTGTGATAACAATAAAATAAAAATGTATTTTGTGGAATTTTGTACTTTGAATTTATCCATTTTATATTGTAAAACGGGTAAATAATTTAGGAAGAAAATATGATTTAAAAGTAGGAAAAAAGGGCCGATAAAAACCAAGAGGGAGGAGAGAGGTGGTGGGGAATGTACCCTCAGGCGCGACGCCACTAAAAGGAAAGAAGTGGGGCGCATGAAAAGGGTTAAAATCTGAAACCAGCGGCACGGTAACAGAGAAGAGAAAGAAGAGAAGAGGAGGCAAAGGTCAAAAGGTGGGAACTGAAAGAGGGAAAGAGACACCTGTGCACTGGTATCTGCGTATTTATGCTCTCTGTTCTCTTCTTAGTTTCTCTGAAAACACTACGACATTTGTAATCGCCAATATTCCCTACTCTTTAACTTCTCTCTACACCTCTTTGGATCTTCCTTTCCCCCACCATCTCCACCTGCTTCTCCTTTCATATCCTCCCCTCCCTCTTTTAGTTCCACTTCCTCCGTCGTTTCGTCTCTTTCGTTATTAGCCCGTCCGATCGCCCGAGATCAAGTCTCGTTTCATATCAACGACACCGATTTTGCGTTTGATTCGTGCGTTCATTCCAACCGCGGTTATGTTTACACCGTCGATTCCTGCGCCGTCGGGTTCCGGAGCCTTCGGTGGCGTGCTGTGTCTTTGAGGGATTTCGCTGTTATTCGCTGGTCATTTAGCGGAACTTGGGTCCTTTTATGGGCGATATTCGGGATTGGTCGCCTGAACCAAACGGCGCCGTTTTGTATCAGAGGCCGCCATCGTCTTCGTCATCGCTGTTCTCGTCGAATCAAACGGCAATTGGTGCCGTGTACTGGCAAAGAGCCGAGGACGCTACGCAGGGGGTCATAGCCCAGGTTCAGCCCACTGTTGTCTCTGAAAATAGGAGGAAAGCGGTTATTGATTACGTGCAGAGGCTCATTACAAGTTGCCTTGGTTGTGAGGTGAGCTACCAATAGCTACATATGTTTGCGTTTGGATGTGTTGTGTATGTGTGTGTGTGGATCCCTGTGCATATATTTATACGTGTATATATATAACTTCGTAAATGAATAATTTTCTAGAAGTACTTGTATTAATTAGATTAATTTGTTAACTACAATCGCTTTTTGTAATAGGATTTCTGACTCTGGCAATGAGAACTCAGCTCACTTAGCCGGCAAAAGAATCACAATTATAGAATGAGTTTGTGTGGTGAACAGATTTTGAATGAACTATCATCAGGCTACAGCCGCTGCACGGCTTTTATATAGCAAGATAAAAAAAAAAATGTATTATTCACCGTACAATTTTAGGAGTTGGAAACTTACTTGAGTATGCGTCCACTGATTAGTGCATGCCAATTGTATCATCACCTAGAGTGGCCAGCTTCTCTATTTATGTATCAAGAAGATGTAGAATTATTATCTAAATAAAATTAATGGGAACGGCAAAGTTTTCTCTCTTCAATGGAAAAAATAGTGATAAACTTAAACCATCTGTTGAAGCAATTTTTTATTGAGAAAGTTTTTGAGGTATATGTTTATTGGAGTTTGAAAAAGTAGTTGAAAACTTATAAAGATATTTGGGGAGAAAATTCTTGTGGCAAGTTTATTTTCCGACTTTTTTTTTGGTGTTTTTTCACACAAACCAACTCAAATGAGTAAAAGATAATTGTTTTTGAGATTTTTTTGGTGTCTAACGAATATTTGGATTGAAGGTGAAATGTTTAGAGTCGGAGATTGTTTTCTTAAATATTTCATCCCCAAACAGGGCCGTGGAGTTTTATTTTTCAACCGGTGCAAGTGTCATATGGTTTGGGTGTTTGGGGCATATTTTTGCTGTAGGCCAAACAATAGATGAACATGTTTTCTGTTTAAGGTAACCGTGTTTTCTGTTTATTGATGTTTTAAAGAAGATTGAGATCTGTTTGCATCAATTTTTCTTTCTCTTCCAGAAGTCACCCATCATATATTTCTTGTATACTGGGTCATTGTGAAGGTTATGCGGTGTGACTGCCATATGCAATAATTTTGGAGAGAGATTGGACTATTTGGATAGACTTAATTCTTATGTGAATGTCCTAAATGAGGGTTTTTCATGGGGGAGACCAGTTATGAACTTGATAAGCTGAGAATGAGTTTTATGCCATCTTTGGGTATTGGAGTAAGCAACTTGTTTGCTTCTGGATTTCTTCATTTGTGTGTTTTTTAATCTTATTTTTCTCAATCTTCTTCCATATTAGCATCGAGATCTGGTTGCAGACTAAAATTCATGTAATGGTATTTGATCTGAGGGAAAACGAATCTTAATATTAGATGGTGTGAATTCCTGTTCCCATTCCCTCCCTAACTAGGGGTTATCCCCAGTCTACTTGGGTAGCGCCCCTTGCTCCCTTCAGTAAATCGCTGTGAGGCTATTTATCAAAAAATAAAAAGGGATAACCTATTCTAAAAAGTAGATTGCTTTCTAACCCATGTTTGTTGCAGGTATTTCCCTTTGGGTCTGTACCCCTAAAGACCTATCTGCCTGATGGAGATATTGATTTGACTGCCTTTGGTGGTCTAAATGTGGAGGAGGCATTGGCCAGCGAGGTTTTTTCTGTCCTTGAAAGAGAAGATCAGAATGGGGCTGCAGAGTTCATAGTAAAGGATGTCCAATTGATTCGTGCTGAGGTTTCTAGATTAAATCCATATCTTTACCAAAGATCTTTCTGATCCATATTTTCATTAAGTTCTTTGATCACGTCAATTAATTTGAGACTTTTTTTGCTTAATTGTTGTCCATGCAAAACTTCTGTTATTATAATTTTTTTTTTTTTTGGTTTCACTTGTTTGTATCATGGAAGTAGCATTCTTAATTGTTACCCAGTAGCAAAAAGCAGGAAATCTATACAATATTGAAATTTGTTGAATATTATGTCTAGGATCATTTTATAGTTTAAAGCATTTTTCATTATAAAGGCCTGGTTTGCTTGTGAAAGTTACTTGATCACCTTTCTGTTTGCATTTGTGGATATGTTTTGTCATCATTTTGTCATTTGGCTTTTGGATAATTCAATAAAAGAGTATAATGGCAGCTCCCATCCCCCTTGTGGCAAAATGAAAATTTGATTGTGAATGCTCGATTTTATAAAGCCATTATATATTATTTTTATGTTGAAATATCTATAAGTTACATTCGAAAAGGGTTGAGAACCATTCCATTCTTAGAGGAATTTCTTTATTACATGCATATTGGCTGAGAAGATTTTTTTTTTGATAAGTAAAAATAAGTATTATTAACAAGAATGGGCATCAATTGCCAATTACAAAGAAGTATGCCCTATCTATAAAGGCACATTAGCAGCTAAGAAATCATGGGATTCATGCCATTAAAGTCTACAGCAATGGCCCAAGTACAAAGAGTCTTAAAAAAGAAAACTTTTAGCTCCACCATAGATCTCTCCTTGTCATCAAATGTCCTTTCATTTCGCTCCTGCCACAAGCACCACATAATACAAATGGGGATCATCTTCCAAATCGCTTTGATCTGATGCACACCTCGGATAGAAGTCCAACACGCCAATAAATCCACCACGGAATCCGGCATAACCCATGATAAATCCATTATTTTAAACACCTCATTCCAGAGAGTCCTGGCTACCTCACAATGTAAAAGTAGATGGTTCACCGACTCACCCTCTCCTTTACACATACAACACCAGTCTGCAATGATTATCCTCCATTTTCTTAGATTATCTATAGTAAGGATCTTGCCTAATGACGCTGTCCACACGAAGAAAGAAGCTTTGGGAGGAGCCTTGTGTCGCCAGAGCCTTTTCCATGGAAACTGAATCTCCGGCACTTGTGTAAGGACCTTATAAAATGAACGAACAGTGAAAACCTCTCTGCCTGCAGGAATCCACCACAAACCATCTTCATGCTGGATGTTTGGACGACACGAATACAGGAGCCTATAAAAGTCTGCAAAAATCTCCATCTCCCAATCTTGTGCTGCCCGATTGAAATTAATATTCCAGTGAAGACCTCCTCCAGAGATTCCCATAGCCTCCGCCACTGTGGCATCTTTGACACTTGCTAACAGGAAAAGTAAAGGAAACACATCTTGGAGGGCACTGTCGCCACACCAAACATCCTTCCAAAATCTGAGAAGATAGTAGTAGCTGTAAGATACATTTTCTTGAGTCGGCATCTCTGTGTATGTAAAGGTTGGATCAGAAAGTGCAATTTTGTCTGTCATGGTTGGTTAGATAATGTAGGTAAGGCTGAAGAGTGAGGCAGTAGCATTTTAGTAGCTATTCATTTGTTATTCTTGGATACGGAATGGTAACATCTTTCACCGCCACAACTAGCGTTCCTCCACTTCACAGCCCCCTAAAAATCCGGATGACTTCAGGCAGCAAGTTGTAGCTTCAAGTATCTAAAGCGAAGCTCGATATGTGGCCAAATGTTTGTTGTTGATTGTTGTTCAGAGGGATTCACTAATTTTGTTGTTTTATCTACTCATGCATATAAACTTGTGTAGCTTTATGCTACTCCATATGGTCATCAAGTTGCTCATCGGTTTAGATCCTTTGCTTTAGCCTTTAGCCACTTTATACACCATAGCTTTGGCCTAAATGTGTGCTTTTATGCAACTCCTTGACAGAATGGCATGAACATATTCAATGTTGAATTGAGGCCCACAGTAAAAACATCATGAACAGCCCCGGGATTAGTCGGAGCGCTTTTCCTGGACACCCGGTGCCAATAAAAAAAAACATCATGAAAAGTATGGGTCAATTATAACAATAGGTATTGAATGGGGGAAAAGTTACATGAGACTAGTATTTTACTTATAAAAAAAAACAAAGATTACATGAGACCAGTATAGTTGAGGTGGCCATTTTTGTAGACATGTTAGCTCTCAACTAATGGTATGCAGGGTGTGTGTCTTCTCCTAAAGTAAGAGTTTCTCTTACCATTGGGTTGGTTGTTGGAATGGAACTCTGCATGGAGGTGGATTTTTGTTCAAGTGGATAATCTGAAAGTCTGTGGTGTTACAACCCTATTTTATGCTACAATCTCTTCTTGTATGGTTAATCTGTACATACTCTTTTCCAGTGAAGTCATGGCCACCCTGTTGGGGGGTTGTGGCTTGCTGAGGCAAGTTCAAATCTTTAGGGTTCCTGTTTACATATTCATGTTTTTCATTTGACCATTTCCTTCTGAGAGTCCTTTTAAAATTTACAGTCAACTATATTGCATGCAGGATTTTGTTGACCTATACTATTATTCTCCCTCTCATTCTATCTCATAAACCTGGTCACTGCACCATTGTATAGAGGTTCACTGTCCACAATGAATGTATGCTTGCATCCCTTTTACCTCTACATTTTTGCTGTTTCTATGAGATATGCTGTGTTTAGTGTATGATTTTTAAATGAATCATTGTTTTTCTTCTAGTAAGTTACATCTTAGTCCTATATAAGATGTATAGTGTTTCATGTTGGCAGGTTAAGCTTGTAAAGTGTCTTATACAGAACATTGTGGTTGATATTTCATTCAATCAGCTAGGAGGGCTCTGTACGTTATGCTTTCTTGAGCAGGTAGCCTTCTCTGAAAAAGTTGTAATATAAACAAAGAAACTTATAATATAAATGAAGAGTGCTTTCTTGCTTAATAACTGGATGCTTGAGTATATGTAGTGAATTGGTCTATATAAATACATACTGAAAGAACTTAATGATTTATAGCTTTTAGATCACAAAGCTGTTCATTTGAGGGAAAGAAATATATGGATATTTACAACCATTATTTTTATTATTTACTAATCTTTTATGCAGAGAGGAGTCTGCATATTTAATGTATTCTACTGTCTTATCTTATCAATGTTTTCTTTGGTTTTCCTTTTCTTTAGTGACATTTTTACTGGCAATTTTGGGTACAATACCCTCATTTGCTTTTCCTAACTTTTTACAGTTTCCATGCTCAGCAGATGTGAATTACTAAACATATGCAGGATAGTTTACAAATCATGTAATAAGAAGTATACGCTATAATAGAATGTGGAGCTCTTCTATGTTTGCCTTTGGTCTTCTGGAGTTTGTAGGGTTAGGTTCTGCTTTTCGATTTTGACATTCCCGGTGCTGCTGAATGCACAGGTTGATCGCCTGATTGGCAAAGATCATCTATTCAAACGTAGTATTATCCTGGTTAAGGCTTGGTGCTACTACGAGAGCCGTATTCTTGGTGCTCATCATGGCTTGATTTCTACATATGCCTTGGAGACTTTGGTTCTATATATTTTTCATCTTTTCCATGCATCCTTAGACGGTCCTCTAGCGGTAAGTGCTTGCCTGAATTGGCACTGGTATGCAACTCAATGTATGACATGAACTTGACCATATTTTTCTCTTCAGGTTTTATATAAATTTTTGGACTACTTTAGCAAATTTGACTGGGAAAACTACTGCATCAGCTTGAATGGTCCAGTCCGCATATCCTCACTGCCCAACCTCATGGGTGAGCAACATCTTTTTGCATGCATGGCACACTTTTTGGTTTGGATGCCTCTTAGTCATTGTTTAGTCCTTTTTGCAGCTGAGACACCTGAAAATGATGGCAGTGATCTACTGCTTAGTAGTGATTTTCTCAAGCGATGTTTAGAAATGTTCTCAGTTTCCTCAAGGAGCTACGAGCCTAATTCAAGGACATTTCCACCGAAGCATCTTAACATAGTTGATCCATTAAAAGAAAATAATAACCTTGGCCGTAGTGTAAGCAAAGGTGAAGTCATTTTTCGTTTTCCTCTCTCTCATTCCATTGGGACGAAATATTTGAGGTTTGCATTATAGCACTAGTGATGAAAACCCAGTGAATTCCTTCTGGAATTTTGAAATTTACCTTTTGTAACTTTAAAAGCTAGATAAGTTATCCAAAAAAAAAAAGTCGATTTTTTCCTAGGGGAAATTTTTTACATGAAACCCAACATATTTTGGTGACGTCACGTGACAAAGGAGAGATTAACAATTTGAATATTGTTATAAGTAAGAAGATTAAAGTGCGGTTTGGATAGTGAGATGAGATGAGATGAGATGGTTTTAGATGAAAGTTGAAAGTTAATTAAAACATTGTTAGAATATTATTTTTTAATATTATTATTATTTTGAGATTTGAAAAAGTTGAATTGTTTATTATATTTTGTGTGAGAATTTGGAAAAATTGTAAAGATAAGATGAAATGAGACACTTTCACTATCTAAACGGGGCCTTAGTGTGAATGTTTTTGTGTTTTGAGTTGGGGGCGTATGTATAGTCATAGAATGATATGTGAGTTCAAATTTTAGACATTTTCTTTTCTTTTCGGCAGTTTCATAAACATTTGACATTTAGAAGGCTCCAAACAATGAGGTTGCTGTTACTTTGTTGATCAACTATTACCTGGATGGACTTCTGTAGGAAACTTTTACCGAATAAGGAGTGCTTTCACATATGGTGCTCGGAAGCTTGGGCGTATCCTCTCCCAGCCAGAAGTAAACATTGACGATGAAATCCGTGAGTTTTTCTCTAACACGCTGGATAGACACGGAAGTAGGCAGAGGCCTGATGTTCAAGATCCTGTCCTGGCATCTGGACATGATATGTTTGGCACCACATCATTATTTTCAGATACAGATTCACAAGAAGATCAGACAATTCATGAATCAGAACATTCTTATGTGAATGGCATGACTGTGGAGTGTAGGTTGGGTTGTGAGGAATTGATACATAGTGGGCTCACTAATATTAAGACATCAGGGGCCAGTATGAGCTTTGGCAGAGCCTTGAATGAACCAAAAAGAAGCACTACAAATGCGTCAACCTCTTCCATACCAGAATCTGATGGTTCAGGAAATGGGATTATGGTTTTAGAACACCATCTTTCAGGGGATGCCAAAGACGTTGCTGCCTCCAGAATACAGGGTCTTACAATTTCAAATGATGCTACCAAATCCCCCCCTTCAAGTTGTGAGAACAATATATCCCCTTTGGATAAAGCACATCATGCACCTTATGGAGAGGGACATGAAGGTAAAGAATGGCCAGAAAATTCTGGTTATGCTGAGAATGATTTTTCTGGGCTTCAGCAAGCACTGCCCAAGGAGAAACCCTTGATTATTCCTTGTGGCCTGGATGATAACCAGTTGGTGAGTGATAAGCACAGTTTGTTGTCTGCTGGGTCGAAGCACCAGCTTTCATGTTTGAGCTCGGTTGCTTGGTCCTCAGAAGATCTTTATCCTAATCGTCCTGCTTACCGGGCGTTAAATGGCACTTCTGGGAATCCTGAAGCTTTGAACTCTTTGTCAGATCTCAGTGGGGACTATGAGAGTCACCTTAACAGTTTGCACAATGGTAGGTGGTGCTACGAGCATGCCTTGAGTGCATCTATTACTCCCATGTCTCCACTGTTGGTTCCACAGCTCCATGGCAAAAAGCCATGGGATATAATCCGACAGTCTGTCCAGCTAAATAGGAATGTGTTTTCCCAGATGAACGCCAACGGTGTTGTCCCAAGGTCAGGATTCTACCGAATGAACCTACCAATATTACCCAGTGGTGTGGTATTTGGTATGGAAGAGATGCCAAAGCCACGAGGAACAGGGACATATTTTCCAAACACGGTATGCTCACTTTAAGCCTCTTGATTATCATTGTTTTTTGGGGGTTAATGAAATTTTATGTGGAAACCTTGTGTTGTTTGTGGGGGCCATGCCTTGGTTGGTTTTCAGTGTTGGTATGCAGCTTTTTTCATTCAGTGGTGTAGCTGGTCTAATTATCTTAAAAGTTCTTTTATGCATAAATTTTTGCAGAACCATTACGGGGACATGCCCTTGACAGCAAGGGGAAGAAATCAAGCACCAGTAAGGTCTCCTCGGAACAATGGACGTGCCATCTTAACCCCTGAATCTAATTGGTCTGAGAGAAGCAACCACGAGCTGGCACAAGCACAATTTCCTGTTTATGGTAGCAGAAAGTCCCTGCCTTCATATCACACCTCTGGTTCTCCTGGAAGGAACGTATACTCTACTGCCAATGGTTCTTTGCATCCGTCCGAGAGAGCTGTTGAATTTGGGTTGATTGAGAACCTGCCAGTGGACGGATCTTTGCTAGAAAGGAGCGGACAAAAGAACTATGGCTCAGTGCTTGCTCAAAACTCTAGTGGAAGCCTTCCTTTGCCAGGGATGCAAAGCCCAAAAGCTGTAGTGGATATGAATCAAGAGAGGTATGGGTATATCATCATATTTGAAATTTTTTATCTGGCACTAGTTGACTTACATGGGACTCATTATGTAAGCTTCTCTGTTTTGGACGTAGGATTGGTGTACAATCATACCGTTTGAAAGATGAAGATGATTTCCCACCTTTATCTGTCTGACTGCAGCGAGAAGGAATGATGGTTTGTATGTATGGTTAGATTTTGAATGATTAGAGAAGTAAACGCTAACAAAGCATAACCTATGCCTGGGCTCTCTACATATATGGCTGCTTCATATTCATTTGGAAGCTCAAAAATGGAGTCCCTTTTCCGTTTTCCTCTTTGTTGCTCAAAAGCATGTACATTCTACTAATTGTTTTTTATGCCCTCTCTTCAATCTTGGTAGCTGTGATTCACCGAGATTCTAGAATATAGAATGTTTGAGATATGGCTTTGCCCCAGGTTTTGTTTTCTATGTAGTTAAAAATTACAAACAAAACAAAAAGGAAAAAGAAAAAAAAAATGTTTCTGATGTCGGATGTAACTTAATATAGAAATTGTTTTGCGCAGTTGTAATTATGTAACCTTTTGGTTCTTATACCATTGGAATTGGGGTACATCCGAATTTTCTTCTTCCTGCTTCCTTTTTCTTTTTAGTACGGTACTCTTTGCTTTTACAAGGATGATTAAGATATTAATTATTCTAGGTACAAGTCCATGCGGAGAATGATAGGATTTGATTTGCAAGAAGATTTGTGTATTTTGTTTAGAAGTTTGAGAGAAAGTTGTGATGATTATATGAAAAAATTGAAGATTTGAAACTGAAAAGTATTTGCATTTGATTGATGTTTGGAAAAAAGATGAGATGATATGGAATGAGATGAGTTTCAAATGAGACTTTAATCATTTAGAAGGCAAATCTTGCTATCTCATTTATTTTTATCCTCGACATCGACATGTATGTATAAATTTACTTTTGTGGGTAGTCACATTATTTTTGCATCTGGACAGAATGTGGTCGACTTAATGTGGGATATGCTTATGCTTATTATATGTGCATAATTGTAATGGAGGAAACTGTTGGCATTGACATGGTGGCGGGCAGAAATGCGATCACAGACTGGAACATGTGCTGGAGATCCTTCGCTAGAGGTCCGCTCAAAAGTCGAACTATTGGCGAAGGTATTTTTGTTTGACCATTATATGAACTTTTCCTGGTGATCTTGCTGTTCATGGTGATCTTTCTGGCTATCTTGCTTTCATGTTAAAATTTACAACAACAAAAAAAACCCTTTGAACTTTGTGTTAAAATTTACTTTTGGTTTTATAAAGGCTTCTTAATTTACTTCTTAAGTTTACAAAATTTATTAATTAGATCCTTTCTGTCTGTATCCCGATCAAATAAACTAATGGCAGCCTTGCCACCTAGCCATCTCCCAAGTCATATTACACCTAATGAGTCAACTTTATATAACTAACCAAAAAAAAGTCAAAAGGGTGTACACGTAAACCAACTCCCCAAGGCAAAATATACGCAGAGTAATAGACCGGATCAACCCACACAAACTTAACAAAATAATTATATAAACCGGAAATAACGAAAAATGTTAATATTGTCAGTGCTAAATGAACATATATAAGATTGGTAACTTTGATGAGTTTCGATTCTATCTAGTGAATATATATATATATATATATTTATTTAAAAAGTGGATGACACTATAATTGATCTCGCTCTTTCATTTGTATAATAAGGCCAATGAGTGGATGACACTAAGGTCTGTTTGGATGCTAAAAGAATATCTTAGATGATCTAAGTTTGTTTGTAAATAGTAGTGAGTTAATATGTTTAAGTGGATTTTATGTCTTATTGAGATGTGTTAGGATGTATAAAGTAGGTTGATATATGTTTAACATTTTATGAACAGTTAAAAAAGTATTAGATCACATCAATGATTAGTTTGTTGTCGTAGTGATGAAATAATTATTTTATTTACATGTTTTACAAATAAAAATCGTTTCAATGAACAGTATTGATTTAAGACGAAAAAAAAAAAAAAAGGTTATTTTAGATGAAATAAATTGTATGTATTTAAACAGGGACTATATCCATCCGTATGAAACTATCCCAGATGATTTGATAGTCTTACAATCCAAACGTAGCGCCAAATTCTATTTTTATTTTGTGTTGTCTTAAGTACATTATAAATCCTAAACTTTGGGCATATTTAAGTGAAAGTTTAGAAAAAAATAAACCTGTGCCGTATCAAATGTGATGATGTGTACACAAGACCACCCATGATGATGGGTCCACCTATTTCAATTGCCAATCCTTTTTTTTTTTTTTTTTTTTTTCTCTATTAACACGTGTACTTCTTGACAGCATACTCTCTCATGAATTATTGCCCACTAAACGAGTTAAAAAAGTAAATCATTTAAAATTCTTATCAAGTCAATGGCATCAACATATATAAAAACTTTATAATATTAATTTCCATTACTATATATATTTTGGAGCAATGATAGATGGCTTTTCATATGTGAATGCGATCGTTGAAATTAAATCAATTAGGGCCGGGCGTCACGTATATATAGTACTGAGAAAGGATAAGAATAAAATAAGTGGTGGGACTCTTTCCAAAAGCTTTGTGCATTTTTTGGCAAGTAATTAAAAGTTAGACTAATTCATTAAAAAAAAAAAAAAACTAAAATTTAGACCAAGATTCATATATATATATATATATAATAGTTTATTTGAAATATTTTGACGAGAAATAAATATATTATATATAGATTAAGAGACACATATTATATCTATGTGTATGTCTATTTATTAATATACATAACACAATTAATGTAGATGTTCTTGTCTTCCACATCAACTCGTATAAAAAATTATAAACTTTGTAATTATCTGTTTTATTACTAATTATAAAAATTATTCAGACCATAATTAAGGTATCGCTAGGAAGAAAGACTTTGGATATTATTATTAAACATGAGAATCCATGAAAATGAACAATTGGTGTTTGGTCAACTTATTACCATGTATAGGTATGTCTGTACAATATATATCAATGAATCCACAAAACGTAGCCAAAAATTAAAAAAAGAAAATAAAAAGACTCCACAAAGCTTTCGATCGGCTCCAACTCACGAGAAATGTAATCAACTTAAAGCTCCATTTGGATTCGAAACTCACATCAACTCATCTTATCTCATCATTACAACTTTATTGAATTTTCACACAAAATATAATAAACAATTCAAAATTTTTAAATTCTAAAACAATAATAATATTAAAAATAATATTCTAACAATATTTTATTTAACTCATCTAAAACCATCTCAACTCATTTCTGAATCCAAACGGGGCTTGATGCCATTTGGATAGTGAGTTGAGATGAAATCAGTTGAGATAAAAGTTGAAAGTTGAATAAAATATTGTTAGAATATAATTTTTTAATATTATTATTATTTTAAGATTTGAAAAAGCTAAATTGTTTATTATATTATTTTGTGTAAAAATTTAAAAAAATTATAATAATGAGATGGATGAAACACTTCTCATATCCAAACAGGCCTTAATTAGCTAGCTAGCCCCCGGTGAATGGAGTAGCTGAGAATCCATGATTCAACCCTTCAATCTCCTTAATATTCTTGTGCCTAAAACTCCATATTCATGCTCCTATAAACTTGGGAAAAGCATAAAAACTTGTAGTTTATGTTGAAATAATTAACGTCATGTATAAGTAGTACTCTACGTGATTGATCATATCTAGCTATCTAATGTCATTAAGAAAACAAGTGTAAGGAAGTTTTCTTACGGCAAAAGAATCAAGAAGAAAAGATCATAAACATCATAGTCATAATAAATTGCCAAAAGATTGCATCCACATATTCGTTTTTAGGCAAATAGATGCTTGGGCTGAATGGAAACTTAGTTTGGTAAAAAAAAAAACGAAGAAAATTAAGAAACAGAAAGACAAATAAAAAGAAAATGTGAAAGGGATCGAGGTATACCCAATTTTAACAGTAACTTTACTTAGTTCTTAATTTTTATTTGACGTCTAAACGTAAGTTTTATTTTTTGAAGAAAGTTGGTTGTATCTCCTAAAAGTTATAAGTTATAAACGTGTACGTACAATATGGTTTTTCTCTACAAAAATTGAGAGGGAAGATCATAAATATATAGATTTAGGGTTTCTTCCTCTAAAAAACAAAAGAATGCGATTTTTGTCGATTTATTTTGATTAACAACTTGGTAATTAAAATGCACACTCACTCATACATTGAAATGTTAGTATGAAAATAAATGTATGTATGCATATACGACACACGACATGTTATAACTAGTATAGATATATGACAGTATATCTGGAATCTGCATGCATATATGCAATGAGTGAAATAACTCTTCTTCGAATTTAAGACCTGCTTTCTGAGCTGAGCCAGCAGATCAGTTGATCATCGACCAATTTTACCGCAACATCAGTTCGTCTCATATATACGTCCCAATCGATAGATAATTAATGACTATATATAAATAATTAAATGACATGATTGACGTACGGATGGCGTTATCTTATTTATTCCAACCGGTGATTACTGTCATTTGCGGTTTGAATTCGGTTAAATTATTTCTTGTACTCTATACAATTAGACGTGGATCACAACTGTCGAATTTGGGTTCCGTTGAATTAATCAACATTCTACGATTAAACAATGTATCAAATGTAACAAAAACTCCCTTTAATGTTATTAAACACCTAATTATATATGATCATTAATTATAGTTATTGTTTAGGGTTTGGAGTACTACTACGTACTGCTCTGTCAGCTCCGTTATCTGGCCGAGGAGTCGATCGAGGACCCCACAATCCCACATACGATATAAACATCCACACCACCACCTCTTTCATATATCCTAACCCTCCTTTTAATTTGTCTTCAAACACACATCTATCTATCGATCCAAACTTTTCAGTCTCTATATCTCTCGATCCTCATTTTCTTCCCCCCACAGATTTCTGTCTCTGTCTCTCCTTGGAATCTAATTTTCGGATTGCTCCCACATCCACAAATGGTTATATCAAAGCGTGGCCACAGATTCTTCAAATTTAGACGTCCAGTGCTTTCAAGCCCAAGTCCCATACACGATCATGTCAGTTTCTAAAAACCTTTACAGATCATTTTCCTCCACAAACATCTTCTCAGTTTGCACTCAATAACACCTTAGTCCACATAAAAAAAGAGAGTTTTTTTTTTTCCTCCTTGTGCTGACAAGAAAACAGTCTTTAAAAGTCTTCCCTAGCTACCACAACCACCCAACTTTCTTAGTTCCTGCATAGTTTTGTTCCTGTCCGGAAGAAAGCAAAAAATCTAGGATATATATCTCCCACACTCTCTGTCATTCTCTATGAGACAAATGGTTACTAAGGAATACGAGTTCTCACGTGGGGTTGTGGAAATGGCTTGGATTATGCTAAGCGTAGATTACTCGAGACTTTTCTGGTTGTTGTTCGGTGTCTTCTCCTACGAAAACCATGAAGGAAAGCCCCGGATCTAGCATCCATCTCAACTAGCTTGCTCGCTTGCTTTCATCTTTTATTGTCTAACCCTATTACATATATCAGTACCATATATAGAGAAAGTTTTCTAGGAAATTAGCCATGTACAAGGCACGGATAGGAGGATCATCATGTGTTGTTGATGGAGCCGTGGATGAGCAGCTTGGATACGTTGAAACTGATCCCTCTGGTCGATATGGACGAGTAAGTATCATCTATATTATATATAATTCTGGATTTATTTTATGAATGATATATATATTTGAGGTAGAACATATAATCTATCATACAAAATATATATAGATTTTGAAGAAACATTATATGTGATAACTGGTGCACGGGTGCCTCATGTACTAGAGAACTATGGTGGACGTCTGATTAAAAAGAAGATCAACTGTAAATCATGAGTCTTGTGAGATCAGCACGTACAGGTTATTTCGATTTCCTTTAGAAACGAGTACTGATCGATCGTTGACGTCCCTTCATCTCCAAAAACAAAAGTCGAACATGCATCATATTATTAGTGTGAGTTTACCATGAATGGTTTAATCGTCATAAGATTAATGATATCAGCTAATTAATTAATTAATTATGTGTCGTGTCATATAACATCCATGATTATTTCACTGCTTTTTATATGGTCCATTTGGATGCATATCGACCAGCTTTTTCACGCCCACTCTTTCCTGTCGATTGGGCCAAAAAGTCCACGATCCATATTCATCGCTTGTGAAGTTGCTTTTATTTTTTTAATTAAAAAAAAAAACTTTTTTAACCGTCATTTTTATTCATCATGTATTAATTTGACATGATCAAATAATTAGAAATTTATTTATTATTTTTTACTTATTTATTAATTATTTAATGTCGTATATGTCAAATTAAATGATGCCAAATTACGAAATCACTGTAAGGTAGAGAATTGGGGCTTACTAGTGTGAAAATTTGGGATGCAGTTCAGGGAAATTCTGGGGAAAGGTGCAGTGAAGACGGTGTATAGAGGATTTGACGAAGTACTTGGACTGGAGGTGGCTTGGAACCAAGTCAAGCTAAAGGAAGTCTTTCATTCGCCGGAGGAATTGCAGAGGCTTTACTCAGAAGTTCATCTTCTCAAGAACCTTCATCATGAATCCATCATGCGATTCTACGCTTCTTGGGTTGATATTGCTCGCAGAACTTTCAACTTCATCACCGAAATGTTTACTTCCGGTACACTCAGAGGGTACGTAATATTATTTACGTACATGACCAGCTAATTCATCTTAACACTACTATATAATTATTCATATAATTTATATTGTAATTTCATATAGTATTAAAATAAAAGTCTTGAATCAAATTCTGAGTGTACCTTTTTCCAAAAAAAAATTACGCTAGAGTTGCATAACTCATGCTTATTATAATTACCTAAAATTAGTCATACATGATGATGAAAGACTAGGCAGCATACAATGCACAGTTGACCTGATTTTCTGGATTACCCAGGATGCCTGCTATTAAAATATATATAATATTAATTGTTTAACAATAGACTAATAAATAATCATTAATTTAATGGGATCTGACGGCAGGTATAGGCAGAAATACCAGAGAGTAGATATTCGAGCTGTTAAGGACTGGGCCCGTCAAATCCTACGGGGTCTTGCTTATTTGCACGGCCACGATCCTCCTGTCATTCACAGAGATCTCAAATGCGATAATATCTTCATCAATGGCCATCTTGGACAAGTCAAAATTGGTGATCTGGGGCTTGCAGCTATCCTTCGAGGCTCCCAACATGCCCACAGTGTCATAGGCATGCATGCAATCCCTCCCCAGCCCAGGCTCTCTATTTACTTGAATTAAATTTACTGCCAAGGGTTTCCATTTGATTTAACCATAGATTTTTTTTTTTTTTTTTACTAAAATATTAAGATTTTAACTCTTAGTACTTTTAAATTAAGTGTTACATAATCAATTAATAATTCTAATGAATGAATCAGGGACACCTGAATTTATGGCACCGGAATTGTACGAGGAGGAATACGATGAACTAGTAGATGTATACTCCTTTGGCATGTGTGTGTTAGAGATGCTTACATCCGAGTACCCGTATACCGAGTGCTCCAACCCTGCCCAAATCTACAAGAAAGTTACTTCGGTAAGCAGCTTGCTTGGAACTTCAGCACCATACCTCTATAATTTCCTCTATACATGTTTGATGTGTTAATTAACATACTTGCAAGTGGATTTTTTTCTTGGAAATGATAATCTTAAAATTCAGGTAGATCTTACCCATGATATATATTAATGTACAAGCTTGGTTCAGTACTTATGGGCATGCTGATTGACCAATTACTAGGGGAAGCTGCCCAATGCATTCTACCGAATTCAAGACATGGAAGCTCAAAGATTTGTGGGTAAATGCTTGGAGAATGTTTCAAAGAGGATGCCAGCAAGTGAGCTTTTGTTGGACCCATTTCTAGCGTCTGATGAAGGTGGATTGTTGCCCATAACAAGGATCCAAACTCCCAACTCACTTTCCAACACAAAAGTTGTCGATTTGCCTCCATTGGTGTCTCATCCAACAAAAAGCACAGACATGACAATCACTGGGACCATGGACGAGGAAGACAACTCCATTTTCCTCAAAGTGCAAATCACGGACAATCACGGTATGTTAATGACTAGTACTACAGGCCGGTATATCCTGGTTTTGTTTTTTGCCATTGTCATTTTTTAAACATGTATGGATTTTCTATGCATTGCAGGTCATGCTAGGAACATATATTTTTCCTTCGACATCGTACAGGACACTGCCATTGACGTTGCGATTGAGATGGTCAAGGAATTGGAAATCAATGACTGGGAACCACTGGAGATAGCCGGAATGATAGAGGAAGAGATATCTTCTTTGGTTCCAACTTGGAAGGATTGGGGCCCATCCCAATACCATAATCAACATAGCTTTAGCTATGAAGAGGAAGATGAAGACGGCATCCACCATCCTTTCTACACATCGTCTTCCTGTTCTTCCTCTGCAGTTTGTCTCCCGGCTCTGAGCTCTTCCTGTAAGAGCCATAATCGTGGGAACAATGTTTCCACTGACATCGATTGGCTTCAAGGTACATACTGCATGCTCAATATTATTTTTATCGTAGTTTCGTAATCTTTGTATATGGCGGTTTTAATATTCTTTCTAATATGATAATTTACGACGCAATGCAGAAGATTTGTTTGCCAATGACGATGCTAGTTCCCAAAGCTCCTTGAACTCCTTCAAGTACTCCAATTTAAGCTACTACTCGAGCAATGAAGATGATTATGATTCCAGTATTACAAGAGGAGGTGAACCCATTTGCAACATTGGAAAGGGTCACATTTGTACAACAAGGTTCAGTCCTGCAGAGAGAAAGAGTGGAAACAATTGCAGACACTATGATGACCGCTCAAATCTGCCAAGGAAGCTTACTAGGATTCGGTCACTGGTGGATGTACGTAGCCAGCTGTTGCATCGGTCTCTGGTGGAGGAGATAAACAAGAGGAGATTGTTAAAGACCGTGGGAGCTGTCGAGAACATTGGGTTTCAGGATCCGGCCATCGAGCTTTAAGGCAAGGTGTCTCTTAAGTGGTTTCTTATGAAAGTTCGAGACACTCATTAAATTTGCAAAATGATGGTGATTGCCGCTCTTCTTTTTAATCACAGAATGTTTAATTAAGCAATGATTTTGGGTGTAGTAAACTACGAATTAAGTTAAAAAGAGAGTGATTTTATAATAATCATGGCAGAGATGAGACATGTCTTGGACTCTGAAACATTGTGGCATGAAAGTCTATAATGATGTAAAATGCAGATATTCGAATGTTAAGCTATGTAGCAGATCAGTTTGATATATGAAGCCATTAATTGTAAAGAGCTTCGTCCTTGATAAGAGTTAAATTTTACAGCCATCCTCGTCCTCTTTTATTCTAACTAATATACATGGCTTTCACATCAATAACATGTTAAATATGTCAATAAGCGTGCCTATAAATAAATTTCTTTCAATTGAATTTTTTTGAGATGATGAGAGTTTTGTCCATCAACCCCGTGAGAATGATCCACAAGCTAGAACGGGTGCGTGGTTGCAGTGGTTGGCTACCAATAGAAGTAGATGGAGTACTACGCCAAGCTGCCGACTACCACAAGGCCAAGAGGTGGTTAAACACCTAATCACGAGACATGAATTATTCACATCGATTTAATGGATGTCATTGTAAATGCCACACAATTGCCACTACAATTTTTTCTTATATATATATATATAAAAAAAAAAAAAAGTAGTAAAATTTGTATTACAATGTAGTTTACCCTAGCAATTAATAAGTGGAGAAACCTATTTTTTATATTGGCAGATCTTAGAGTATTAGCATTAGATTATGTAAATACAAATGTAAAATTTACATAATATGACATGATTTTGGCTATTCCACTAAAAACTTATTTTCACATTGGATTATCCATCTATTAGTCAAAATAATAATAAAATATTATAAATGTAATAATATTTTTTTTAATTTTTTTTATTCTATTATTTTTGTTTTTTAAATTAAGAGCTACATGGAAATATTAATTTTTTGTTCTCTTGGACTACGGTCAGTTGATAACCCTGGGTGAGTTTATGAGGTTGAGGCATGTTGTATGCTAGCTACCATTAAAGAAGCCTGGTTGACCTTCCATCCCAACTGTTTGTTCTGGAGACTTGCTTGGTCTTCTATGTCAATCCCTATTATTCTTTAGGAAGTATATCAAAACATCACTCGAAATAAAAGACAAATTCAAACCGATAAGCAAACCAAGTCATCCAACATATGGCCAAGCAAAATATACGAAATACAAAGTGGTGATTAATAGTGCAGCATGTTCATGGCTCGACCTGAATGCCAACCCTGAATTTTAAGCAATGTCAATCCTAGAAAACCAAGTAATATAAAAGATCGAGAGGGAGAAACAAATGGGAGAGAGAAATTATTTTTTATTCTATTTGGTCTAGCTACAGTGAAATCCAAATATGACCCACAATACTAATTTACTGTAGATAGAAGTCATTTTCTTTTACATTTGCATAATCCAATACAGTGTATTTTTAGGTTTTATAATCCAAACTCCTCATTTTTTTGGGATTTACATAATTCAATGCCAATACTCTAAGCCTCACCGGCTATGATGAAGAGGACCTATGAAATCGCGGCACCCAATGAATCAGTAGAACACGAAGGGAAAAAAAAACTCTAAAAACAGTGTTGAGGGTTTAGACCATGGGCCAGAAGGGAGAAAGAGGAAACGAATCCAAAATTGGTGTGCAGCCCAAGTGGCCCTTTTCTCTTTCTCTTTTGCTGTGCATTTTTTTTTTTTTTTACCATTTCGCTCACAACGCATTTGGCAAGAAAAATGAAACACTCATCAATAGAAGAAAATGAGTAGCAGTAGACCATGCACGCAAATTTTAAGAGTAAAATATCGAATCATTCTCTCGGATAACAATTTAACAATGCTTTTTCAGCACAGACTAGACAACCCCAAGAGTTTGTCCTGTGAAGGAATAAATAAAGAAAACAATGATTTAGTAGATAGGTGTACGTGATTTTAGCTACTCAATCACCTATCCCCATGATTTAAGTAAACAGCCATATGTGAAGACTGAATTAGAACCATAGTCACATATATTTTGGTTTGCAAGTTGGGAAATAGGCACAAAAGATTAAATCAATATCCAAATTGACCACTTAATTAATGTGAGTTTTGGGTTTAATTGCTTTTCTCAGTTTTTCTTCTAGATGATTTGCTTCACATGCTTTGGCTTACTCCGACCGATGGCTCTGGTTCCAACTCCAATTCTGAACATGTGGAGCAGAATTGGAGTTTTGCTCAAACTCAGAAAGAAATCGACTAGATTTGGAGCCTGACAGTAAGATAAAGAATTCCAGCTCATCAGTGACTCATAGCTCCATCTCAGCAACACACGATGACAACAACAAGGAAAGAAATCACTCTAAAATACAAGACTCTTCTAGAAGCAATTGTTCTTAAGGATTTTATTGTAATTCTCTCTAGAATATTGTTGGGATTCTGTTTGTACAAAAAGGAAACTTTTCTGTTATAGCAGCTTGGTACAGCTAGCTCTAGGATTCATGCACACCTCATGCTTGTAAAAAGGCCTAACCATCTTCGTTACTCTCAGCTCTATAAATAGAGAACACTGTAAACACTTTATAGAATATGAGAAATGAATTCCTCAGAAATTTAGATTTCTACATGGTATCAAGAGCCATTCGAAGACTAGCGTGTCACCATGGCTAAAGAAACTTCTCCAAAAACCCCTTCGAACCCACCCTCTCATTCCCTCATTTCTCATCTTTCTCACCTCGTTTCCATAAAACTCACCAACAATAATTTCTACCTATGGTGCACCCAAATGATATCCTACCTCAAAGGACAACAGCTCTTTCACTACGTTGATGGCTCTGTCCAACCTCCTTCTCGTCTCCTACCTGATAACAAAACTATCAACCCAACCTTCATCACCTGGTCCCAAACTGATCAACTCATTTTCAGTTCCTTAATTTCCTCCCTCTCAAACAATCTAATCACTCAAATTGTTGGTCACACCACTGCCCATGATGTATGGGCTGCTCTGGAGAGGCTCTTTACACCAAAATCCCATGCATGCATCATTTAGTTGTGTTATCAACTCAACACTGTTTCAAAAAGATCGAGTTCTATTTCTGAGTACTTCAACGAGGTAAAACATCTATCCGACACCATGAGTGCCTCGAGTAATCCTCTTTCCCACCCAAAATTCATCTCTTACCTCCTTGCTGGCCTAAATAGTGACTATGATGCATTTGTAACCTCCGTTACTGCTCGCATTGAACCTCTATCTCCAGAAGAATTATATGGTCTCCTGCTTACCCATGAAATTTGTCTTTCTCATTCTAATCACCTCCCTACTTCTACCAATTTCTCAACCAGTTATACATCAAACTCCCGAGGTCGCGGTTCCCCCTCTAGAGGTGGTTACCGTGGTCGTGGTCGTGGTTGAGGCCGTTCACTCTCAAGTCCTCCTCCATCATCCTCTCCTTCTACCCTTCCACACAACAAACCCACTTGTCAAATCTGTGGCAAGGTTGGTGACCGAGTCCAAGTTATGAATAGAGTTTGGGCATGAGAATGAGCTTTAGGAGTCAATAGTTGTTAGTGAATCTATTTTCCATAAGTCAAGAATAAAGGGATAAAATCCCTATGTCGTCGCTTATATAAGTTATCGTTTGTTAGTCTTTATTATTGTATTGTAGTTGAACTTGTTTATTGACGAAGTCGTTAGGATTAGAGTCTATTTAAAGAGTCATGTATGGCAATAAAGGGAACTTTTGAAGAATCAATAAAGTTTATTTTCAATCATAAGACGAGAAGATCTGGGTGAGATGCCTAGTGTGTTGTGTGAGTCGCAATTTTATTTACTAGTTGCTACGTCCTGCATCAATTTTGGTAATCAGAGACAGGTTCCTACCGTTTTTATTCACCATGCATACAAGAAACACCAATTACTCTGCCCGCTTAACACCACAACAACATGATGATCTCCCACTAGAAGTAATTACTCAATTGGGTTCCCCCAATAAGAAGATCGAGGTAGTCTGGAACCATGTGTTCGATAAATTGGAAGGTTCAGGCGTCAAACAGGAGGATACACCAGAAGGTAAGGAGTCCAAACTACATTTTGAAAGAGGCAGCAATGTAGAAGATCCATCATGTATGCCGAACTTTACCTCGTTCCAAGGTTCCTGATGGATGCCACAAACTCACAGTGGTGAAAACAATCTAGCACATCACATGAGTTCATTCATGAACCACATTGAAACTCATGAGAATCATCACGATAAGGCTACAAGGCGAGTTCGTGTAGAAGTGCATGATTTCTATGGGAAGTTAGATCCGTATGCTTTCCAAGATTGGATTACGACCCTGAAGGATTATTTTGATTGGTTCAGAATGACGGCCGACTACAAAGTTCGCTTCGTAAGAATGAAACTAAAGGGATAGGCACGAGTTTGTGGCAAAGAATTGAAGAGCAATTGCACAGGCTGCATCAACCTCCTATTACGGATTGGGAAGAGATGAAGCTAAGGCTACAAGAGAAGTATCTACCAATTGATTATGAAAAGGTACTGTTTGAGGAGTTGTTGTTGCTAAGACAAGGATCGATGTCCATCGATGGCTACACCAATAAATTCCATGAACTCAGCATCCATAGCCGTGTGTCCGAAATAGAGTGCCAATACATTGCAAGATACAAAGCTGGCTTGCGAGATGACATTCGAAAAGAATTGATCACCGTTCGATTGACAAGCGTGGAGGCGTATCAGCTAACGCTACGCCTGGAGCAACAGTATGGAGTGACCACATTCCGAAGACCTTCTAACAATTATACAACTCCTGTGTTAAAGGGAAATCTGAACCAAAGAAACCAAGCTTCTCTAGCTGAATGCATAAGGTATAACGCACTGATGACACCAGACAAAAGGCTTCAAGGCAGTGATACGGGAAAGGGCAAACCTAAGGAATGTTACAATTGTGGGGGACGTGGTCATTTTGCAGTCGTTTGTTCCACAAAAGAACAGAGATTGGCTTTAACCTGCGATAACACGGTTGCATCTGCCAAAGCCAAGACGACCTTAGAAATCGACAAAGATGATGAAGTTATGGAATTAGAAGAAGTACTGGAAGGGTCTCAACTACCAGTTTGTGTGATACGGCGTGTACTGACAGGACAAAAGAAAGAGGAGCCAATGAGGAATGACTGGTTACGCAACAATATTTTCCACACTTGGGTGGAACACCAGGGGAGATCCTTGAATCTGATTATTGACAATGGGAGTGGAATGAACGTTATTTCTCAAGAAGTTGTGTAAAACTGAAACTTCCAATGGATAAGCACCCACAATAGTATTGGCTAAGCTGGGTTGACGATACCTCTATTTCCGTGAAACACCAGTGCTTGATCACCTTCTCCCTCGAGCTACATTACATGGAATCCATACGCTGTGACATGATCCCTATGAAAGCTTGCCACCTGCTATTAGGTCGCCCATGGTTGTACGACAGGCGAGTCAAGTATGATGGTTATCAAAACACGTATTCATTCATGTATAATGATAAGAAAGTAACCTTGTGACCTATGAGGATCCACGACTTGGATAGCCCATCGAGTGAAGAGCGAGTACTCACAATAAGAAATTTCTCGCAAGCGAGTCATGATTGTAGAATTAATTTTGTGTTAATTGCCAAGACCACCACGAAGGCACCAACTGTCTATGAGTCCTTACCAGAAATAAAAGAACTCTTAGAGGAGTTTTCGGATCTCACTCCAGAGGAACTGCTGCACTCCCTTCCACGTATGAGAGAGATCCAGCACGCCATGGACTTGGTACCTAGGGCAACCTTACCCAATTTGTCTTCTTACCAAATGAGGCCAGGAGAACACAAAGAACTCCAGCAACAAATCCAGAGCTTGCTTAACAAAGGATTTATCCGTGAGAGCCTCAGTCCGTGTGTTGTACCTGCCTTACTTACACCCAAGAAAGACGGATGTTAGAGGATGTGTATCGATAGCCGTGCGATCAATAAAATTAAGGTGAAATATCGATTCCCTATTCCACGCTTGGAGGACATGTTGGATATGTTATATGGTGCGAGGATTTTCTCCAAGATTGACCTATGAAGTGGTTACCGCCAAATACAATTACGACCTGGGGACGAGTGGAAAAATGCCTTTAAGATGAGAGAGAGACTTTTCAAGTGGCTTGTAATGCCATTCGGGCTCACGAACGCCCCTATACATTCATGCCCGTCATGACCGAGATACTTCGACCATTCATCAACAAGTTTGTTGTGGTCTATTTTGACGACATTTTGGTGTTCAACAACTACCCTGACCACTTACAGCATCTGTGTCAAGTACTGGAAGTCCTTCATTTTGAAAGTTCCTCCATACATCTAAAAAAGTGCGCATTTGGCCAAAGTTCAGTAGTATTCCTGGGCTTTATTATTTCAGACCAAAGGATTTCCACCAACCCAACCAAAGTGCAAGCCATTCGAGAATGGCCTACGCCAAGTAACGTCCATGAAGCTCAAAGTTTTCATGGCTTAGCTTCATTTTATCGCAGATTTATTCGAGGATTCAGCAGCATCATGGCCCCAATCATTGAGTGCATAAAGAAGGGTACGTTCTTATGGACTTCAACAGCCGAACGAGCGTTCCAAACCATCAAGCAGCATCTCACCAAGGCTCTTGTTATTTGATTACCCAATTTTGAACAACCTTTCGAAGTTGCCTGTGACACATCCCATAAGGGCATAGAAGAAGTGCTCAGCCAGCAGGGACATCCCATTGCGTGAAAAACTCAACGAGACTCGGCGCCGATATTCTACATATGACATTAAGTTTTACACCCTCATACAGTCCCTCTGCCACTAGAGACATTATCTCATCCACTGCGAGTTCGTTCTATACACTGACCATAACTCCCTTCGTCATTTACAATCCCAAAAACACCTATGTGCCAAGCATGCTCAATGGGTGGATTTCCTCCAACAATTTTCATTCGTCCTCAAGCATAAGGCGGGATCCAAAAATAAAGTCACCGACGCCCTCAGTCGTAAGACCTTGTTGCTCACCACTCTCACAGTAACAACGACATGCCTTGACTCCATCAAAGCAGGTTACAACACGGATACCAAACTCGGTCCTATATATGTAGCAATGCAATCGAGGCCTTGTCCGCAACATGCCAACTTCACCCTTACGGATGGGTTTCTTTTCTACCGTAACAAGCTTTGTTTACCGGATATGAGCATTCGAGCCTTCATCACCCGTGAACTGCATGCAGGGGGAATCGCTGGGCACTTTGTTGTGACAAAACTACTCAGCTCATTGAAGACAAGTTCTGGTGGCCGAGCCTCAAACTAGATGTCCAGAGGATGGTTTAGCGTTGTCGAGTCTGTCAGCTGTCAAAAGGGCATAAACAAAACACGTGTTTGTATACACCCCTACCCATACCGACTCAGCCATGGGAGGACCTTAGCATGGACTTTATCCTTAGCCTCCCCCAGACCATACGTACGGATGATGCTATCTTTGTTGTGGTAGATCACTTCTAAAAATGGTCCATTTCCTGCCATGTAGCCGGACGTTTGATGCATCCAGAGTCACTGCATTATTTTTTGTTGAGGTGGTATGTTTGCATGGTATTCCAAAAACTATTATCTTTGATCACGACGTTAAGTTTGTTAGTTACTTTTGGAAGACCTTATAGGCGAAGACAGGTACGAAGCTCCAATTCTCTAGTGCATTCCATCTGCAAACGAATGGCCAAACCGAATCAATCAATCAAAGCTTAGGCAACTTACTACGCTGCCTCGTTACGAACCACAAAACTACCTAGGATCTTCACCTCCCTCATGCTGAGTTTGCATATAACTCAGTCAACCACAGCACGGGCCATTCGCCATTTGAGATAGTCACTGGACTTAAGCCAAGGACACAACTAGACCTTTATCCCCTACCGTTAACACCTAGAGTCGGTGAGGGAGCTGCTGATTTTTGTAGACATATGCAAGAAGTGCGCAACCGTTTAACTCGTAGCAATGCAACTTATAAACAACGTGTGGATACGCGACGTAGGTACGTAGAGTTCCAACCTAGGGATCTAGTACTCACACGTATATGGCCAGAGAGATTTCCATAAGGGCAATGAACAAGCTACACTCCAGTAAAGCTGGGCCCTTTAAAGTACTACGTCGGTTGGGTCCAAATGAGTATTTACTTGACCTACCATGAAATGTGCGAATCAGCCCCATCTTCAACATAGAAAATCTAACGGCTTATCCCGGAGATGATACTTCAGCAATTGAAGACAACAGAAGTGCTACCCTGCCCTGTAGCCACAAGCCTTGAAAAGCCATTGAAGCCACCGTGGATGATCAGATTGTGTCCACCCGACGAGGGGGATACCAGAAGTTTCTTGTCAAGTGGAAGGACAGGCCACTGTCAAATTGTTGTTGGCTAAAAACTGAAGAGGTTCAACATATCGACCTAGATTTGTATGAGTTTTATCAGGCCCAACATTCGTCGGAGTCGGATTCTTTTGGGGGTGGGGAAAATTGATGAAGTCCAAGTTATGGATAGAGTTTGGGCATGAGAATGAGCGTTAGGAGTCAATAGTTCTTAGTGAATCTATTTTCCATAAGTCAAGAATAAAGGGATAAAATCCTTTTGTTGTCACTTATATAAGTTATCGTTTGTTAGTCTTTATTACCGTATTGCAGTCGAACTTGTTTATTGACGAAGTCGTTAGGATTAGAGTCTATTTAAAGAGTCAAGTATGGCAATAAATGGAAATTTTGATGAATCAATAAAGTTTATTTTCAATCCTGAGATGGGAAGATCTAGGTGAGATGCCCAGTGTGTTGTGTGAGTTGCAATTTTATTTACGAGTTGCTACGTCTTGCATCAGTTGGTCATCTGGCCATTTGTTGTTGCTACAGATTTGATCATGCTCTTCAAAGTGACCCTCCCCCCAAACTCTCACAGCCAACTATACGAACTCCTCTTCCCCCCCCCCCCCCCCCCCCCCGGATATGTCTTGGTACCCAGATACTGCTGCTAAAAATCATCTCACTTCTGACTTATCCAACCTTAATGTTCAATCTTCTCTTTATGGTGGCAACAGACAAATTAGGGTTGGTGATGGCAATGCTCTGCCGATAGCACATATTGGTGACTCTGTTTTTCCTACTTCGTCTACCTCTTTTCTTTTGAAAAATTTATTACATGTCACTACTATCACTAAGAATTTAATTTTGGTTAGACAATTTTGCATTGATAATTCTGTCTTCTTTGAGTTTCAAGGCTCTCATTTTCTTGTGAATGATTCAAAGATAGAGAATCTTCTTCTTCGTGGCCCCACAATTGATGGTCTATATTCCTTCCCAGCTCCGGTTTCCACTCCTCAAGCCTTTGTTAGCGAGCGTAGCTCCACCTCTCATTGTCATTCCTGTCTTGGCCACCTCTCTCTTCAACTAGTTCATCACATCCTCTCCACTCACTCTCTGCCTATTTCAACTCATGGCTCTCCAAACAAGTGCTCAGCATGCTACCAAGCTTAAAGCTCTCAACAACCCCTCTCTTCAACTAGTTCATCGCATCCTCTCTACTCACTCTCTGCCTATTTCAACTCGTGGCTCTCCAAACAAGTGCTCAGCATGCTGCCAAGCTAAAAGCTCTCAACAACCTTTTCGTGACTCACATCAACATTCCACCAAGCCTTTACAACTTATATATTTTGATGTATGGGGCCCTGCCCTCATTGTATCTAGGAATGATTTTCGATACTATGTAGCATTTCTAGATGATTTTATTTGTTACACTTGGTGGTATCCTTTAATTCAAAAATCTGATGTTGTCAAAGTCTTTCTTCAATTTCAAGCACAGGTTGAGTTACTATTTAATTCTAAAATCATTTCCTTACAAAGCGATTGGGGTGGGGAGCACCAATCTCTAAATACTGTCCTACGAAACAAAGGTATTTTCCATCGATTATCTTGTCTGCATGCACACCAATAAAATGGTTTCGTTGAGCAGAAACATCGACACATTGTTGAAATAGGATTAGCTCTAATGTCTCACACATCTCTCTCTCAAATTTTATGGGCTGATGGCTTCCATACCTCCATATATCTAATCAATCGGCTTCCCACACCAATACTTCATCATAAATCACAATTCGAGAAGTTATTTTCCAAACCTCCCAATTACAATCTTCTCAGGGTATTCGATTATGCATGTTGGCCTCATCTTCGGCTATATAATCGGCACAAGTTAGATCTAAAGTCAAAACAATGCTTGTTTGTTGGTTATAGTGATTCCTATAAGGGATATCGCTACTTAGATCTTGATATTGGGCGAGTTTACATTTCCAGGGACGTGGTATTTGATAAGCTTCGGTTTCTATTTGCCCAGCCCATCAATTCACAAGCCTAATTCTATCTCACTACCATTTATTCTCGAGCCTCCAACAAATCCTTCTGACTCACAAAGGCCCGGGTCACCTCAAAGCCCATCTCACTCTCAATTCACTCCCATCAACCCATCTGCGCCAATTATCCCAACTCTAACCCCTCATGACTCACCGCCGAATATTCATTCCAGCCCATCATCTTAACTGTCTCCTCCTGATCCTTCTAGGGCTTCCTCTAATTCACCTTCCTCACCCCCTGAATTTTCTCCAATATCCTCTACCGAATCTTCTTCCCCATCCCCAATCATCACCAAGGCTCGAACCAACACTCTTTGCCCTCGCAAATTCACTGATTGTACTATATTATGGCCACCTCCTTGCAGCCACCTTACCACCACTACTCAAATCCCTGAATCACCCACTTCCTATACTGAAGTCGCCAAACATCAGCCATGGAGGAAAGCTATGTCTAACGAATTTCAAGCTCTTTTGCAGACTCACACATGGACCTTGGTTCCTCTTACTGGCGTCAACAATATCGTTGGCAACAAATGGGTCTTCTGCACCAAAAGGCTCTCTGATGGTTCTATTGACAGATACAAAGAAGCCCGCTTGGTCGCCAAGGGCTTCCATCAATAGGAAGGTATTGACTTCTCAGAAACATTCAGACCAGTAATTAAACCCACTACAATTCGTACTATTTTGTCTATTGTTGTTACTGAAAAATGGTGTCTTCGGCAATTAGAAATTAATAATGCGTTTCTTCATGGTGATCTCCAAGAACAAGTCTATATGTGTAAACCAATTCGTTTTGTTAATCCAGATTATCCCAGCTACGTGTGTCGCTTGAATAAGGTCATTTATGGTCTTCAACAAGTACCTCATGCCTGGTTTTCAAAATTAAGCCATCGGCTTAGTAAAATTGGTTTTGTTGCATCACTTGCAGATCCATCCTTGTTTGTCTATCACCATAATTCTGTCATCATTTATGTTTTGGTTTACGTTGATGACATCATTCTTACTAGTTCATGTTCTAATGCTATTTCCTCTGTTCTTAATTCACTGATTATGTCTTTTCCATTAAAGGATTTGGGCAGTCTTCGATATTTCTTGGGTTTGGAGATAAATAAACTTTCCAGTGGTCTTCATTTATCTCAAACCAAATACATCTGTGATCTTTTAAAAAGGACAAACATGGACCTAGCTAAGCCTGTGAAATCTCTCATGGCTTCTTCCACATGTCTCTCTCTCACTGATGGTCCTAAATTTTTTGACCCAACTTTATATCGAAGCACAGTCGACAGCTTGCAATATTTGTCTATCACTAGGCCTGATGTTGCCTTTGCTGCTAGCAAAGTTAGCTAGTTCATGCATGCCCCAAAAATTCCTCACTGGCAAGCTGTTAAGAGAATACTTCGGTATCTCAAACAAACTGCCAATCTCGATTTACATATGAAGCCTTTCAGTTCTTATCATCTTCATGCTTTTACCGATGCCGATTGGGCGGGGTGTCCTGATGACCATCGCTCAACTAGTGGCTATTGTGTTTTTTGTGGCTCCAATCTCACATCTTGGAGCTCCAAAAAGCAAAGAATTACTATGGATACAATCGCTGCTCAAGGACCTTGGTGCATTTCTCTTTCAAACTCCCACCTTATGATGCGACAAATTGGGCACTACTTATCTCTCAGCCAACCCGATTCTCAATTCACGCACCAAACACATGAAAATTGATTTTCATTTTGTTAGAGATCGGGTTCCAGCAAAAACATTGCATGTGGCTTTCATTTCTTCCCATGATCAGCTTGCAGATGTACTTACCAAGCCACTGCCTTCATCTCAGTTCTTGACATTACGATCAAATCTCACCACGGTCCCCAAGTTGGACTTGCGGAAGATGACAGCAAGATAAAGAATTCCATCTCATCAGTGACTCACAACTCCATCTCAGCAACACACGATAACAGCAACAAGGAAACAAGCCACTCTCAAATACAACTCTTCTAGAAGCAATTCTTCTTAAGGATTTTATTGTAATTTTCTCTAGAATATTGTTGGGATTCTGTTTGTATAAAAAGTGAACTTTTCTGTTATAGCAGCTTGATATAGCTAACTCTAGGATTCATACACCTCATGCTTGTAAAAATGCCTGACTATTTTTGTTATTTTCAGCTCTATAAATAGAGCACACTGTAAACAATTTATAAAACATGAGAAATGAATTCCTCTGAAATTTAGATTTCTACAGAGCCCAACCCTAGGGTAAAAGTAGAGAAGAAGTCAACAACATCCAGCTTTTGATGATATTTGCCCAGACTTATGGTACCCAATAGTATTCAATTTTTTGGATATAGGTCTTATAATTTTAAGGATAGTGATATGCTTACTATCCTCTTACCATCCTTTTACTACTCTATAGTGTATTTGAATTTTTAATTTTTTATTATTTTCTTTTAAATATTTTTTAACATCCTTAATCATTAAGAAAAAATTAAAAAAATATACAACTTCACTTAAACTTTGCCTAAAGGCATATAGATTTATGTATATATATTAAATATATAAATAAAAATATAATAGTTAAAACTTATTTCTTCACAAAAATAAAAACAGAAGGGCGGTTGGCCCACCCAGGCCCCTCTAATTCTATCTCTAACCATCCAAACACATTTAAACTCATCTTAAGTGGACCTGATAGAACTCATTCCACCATATCAACTCACTATTATTGATAGAGAACTCAACTGAATTGGACAAAATAAAGTATTTTTTTCAAGTTGTCATATTGATCTACCTTGACACTGCGCCACAATCTAGATGTTATGCACATTGAAAAAAATATATGTGAGAATATATTGGGCACTCTGATGTCAATAGAAGGGAAGGCAAAAGGTACAGCTAACTCTCGTAAAGATTTAAAGGAGTTGGGAATAAGACCGAAGTTGCATTTACAAGATAATGGGTCATCAACCTATATACCCATTGGATGATATACACTTTCAAATGATGTGGGAAATAAATTTTGTGATTGGTTCATGACAATCAAATTACCTGATGGTTATGCTTCCAACATGTCAAGATGTATTCGAACTCATGATTTGAAGACAATTGATCTTAAAAGTCACAACTATCATGTATTTTTGTAGCGTCTGTTTCCGGTTGGTGTTCGTGGAAAGCTTACTCGAGATGTTAGTACAACTTTCACAAAATTAGAGGGGTTTTTCCGGGACATTTGTAGTAGAACATTAAAATTTGATGCATTGTTAAAAATTGAAGTTGACATTGCAGTGATATTGTGCAAATTATAGAGTTTGTACACACCTTCATTCTTTGATACAATGGTTCATTTGGTTGTGCAACTACCTCATGATGCTTTAGTCGCTGGCCCGATTCAGTATAGATAGATGTATACTATTGAACGGTTTTTAAAAAAACTTAAGCGATCTATGGGAAATAAAGCTTGTCCAAAAGGTTCAATTGTAGAGTCATACATTGATAATGAGTGGCATACCTTTTGTTCAATATATTTTTGTAGGTTGATACTAGATTTACGAGACCGGATTGAAATTATAAAGGTGGACATATGGGAGTCTCATCGGCATTTTCTGTATTTTTCCAGACCGTACGTCCCTTAGGCGCATAAGGAGGCTATGACTTATGTGGGCAAGAGTTTGAAAGAGCTTGATGGTATGTCTTGAAAAACTGCGTAGAGATTGACCACTACTTGAGGTTAGTGATGATCCTTTAAATCAATAGTATCTTTAAGTTCATATATAATAATATAGTATAACTTGATACAAATTAATAGTTCACATTAGGGGTGCAAATGGTCCGGTCCGGCCCGGCGATGGATCGAATATTTTCGATCCATCATTTTTTCAGACCGGACTGGACCGAACACCTAAAGGGACCGGACCGGACCGATAGCTACTGGTCTGGCCTAATTTTTTTTTTAAATAATTAATAAAAAAATTATTTAAAATGCTAAATTAAATTAAGTGACTTATTAATATGGATTATGTAACAAACTCAATAAAAAAATATTTTATATGGTCAATGATAATAAATTAGATGAAAATTATATTATTAATTTATATAATTACTATATAATTAACTAATTGATATTATATATTAGTTAATTTATAGAATACTAACAAGTGTTAATAACATATTTAAAATTTTATATTGTCAATAGTGATAGGTTAGATGAAGATATATAAAATATTGTTAATTTATAGAATATTAACAAGTATTAATAATATATTTAAATTTTTATATTGTTAATTGTACAATTATTATATATAAAATATATATTTTTTTAATTTTTCATTCGGTCCGGTCTGGAAAAACCCTGGACCGTGGACCGGACCGAAATTTTTCGGTCCTCTAAAATGTGGACCGGACCGGACCGGTCTAAGTCTTGGTCCGGTCTGGTCTGGACCGAAACGGTCGATCCGATCGGTCCGATCGGACCGTTTATCACCCCTAGTTCACATCAACATATGCAGATAACATATACAACTACTTCACACGAATGGTGTAATTGACATAGAAAAGACACACGAAGAGGAATTTACCTCGTGATTTGAACATACAGTATTATTGTAAAATTATCTTATAATACGAATTTCATACCACTAAACTTCATTTTTTTTTTTCTATCTAATATTGATATAACTATAAAAATATTTATTGATGTGGGTTATATTGAAATATGCTGAAAATTTAGAAGAAATCTCACCAGAATTGTATGCTCTAGCACGTGGTTCGTCAAGACGGGCCATCTAAAACTCAGGATGTTTGGTGCGTGAATATAGATTTCACACAGCTGACAGAGAATGATATAGGAAAACTCAAAATTGTGGGGTCATAGTCAAAGGATGCCATGGGATGATAACATTGGCTTCTACAGAATTGTAAAAGATATCATAACGTTGAAGTACGAGGGGAGATATATGGTCTGGTTGTTTAAATGTAATTTGTGGGATGTCTCAAATTCTAGGTTATGAGTGTGTCACGATGAATATTTTGTGAGTATCAATATATCTCGCATACGGTATGAGGACAATCCTTTCATTCTCGCTTGCAAAGCGAATTAAGTTTTTTATTTAGATGATCTGGAGTACGGGAATCCATGGCGGGTAATGGAGAAGTTTGCACTAAGAAATGTATATGTTTACATTTCAGAGGCAGACGAATCATATGAAAATGTTGATAGTCCAACAAATAAATATGCATATCCATAAAATGAATCAGACATCAATCTATTTGTTGATCTAAGCCAATATGACATGGTCACATTGCGTAGAGAAGATGTTTAACCTGAAGTAATTGAGGGTGAAATGTTGTAAGAAGATGAATCAACTGAAGTGTTTAGTGAGGATGGAGGCAACTAGTCCAACAAAATTGATTGTGCATGAATTTGAAATAGATATTTGTATAAGTATCATTCTTATAAATATCCGTAACGTTTGTTCGAATAAAAATTTATTATAATTTCAAACAGATATGCCTCCCAAACACAAAGCAAAACGTTCGTCATACCCATCCATTACGAACTCCTCGTGTGGTTCACCTGCCATTAATAGTGGATCAACATCACCAGATCCAGAACAAGGTATTTTATCAAATTAAATACGACATTTAAGTAATATATATCTTTAAATAAAATAATTTAATTAAAATATATGTTTTAATTACTGTATATATAGCTGTTGTTAGCCAACGTCGAGGTCGAGGCACTACGAGGGGTGTCTGCATAGAGAAAGTAAGGGAAGTGAGTAAAATTAAAACTGATATTCTTGATAATCATATCGGTGGCTCCGAAAATTCGGCAGCTTGGATTGCTTCTTATGTTGGTACGCTTACTCACACATATGCAACGATGACTATATCCTCCTGGGCTAAAGTTCCCCATGATATGAAAGACCAGATCAAAAATCATTGCCTAATAATAAGCTACATTCCAAGAAACTAAGTATAACATGTTAGTTTAAAGTTACTTTGTATTTATACTAATCGTTTATCATTTTTGAAATGACGAATTTGAACATAATTTTGGCTAACGAGAGGATCGAGTAATGGTTGATGAACTGATGTCAAATGCATTCTGGAGGTACAAAGGTCGATGTCATGCACATTATCAGAAGTTCAGTACTACAAAACAGAGGCATGCCAAAATCCATCCCAAGCAATATCATCAAACGAATGGGAGAATGTTTGTGATATGTTTGAACATCCTGCTTATCAGGTAATTTCGCTGCTATCTTTTTTTAATAGTATATGATAGATATATTAAACATATAGACATAATATTTTTTTTAGTAACTGAGTACTCTGAACAAAGCAGATAGATTAAATTTAAAGATATATCATCATGTAGGTTCTCGATCTTTTTATTGTTTGTCTAAAAGAATGGTAAGTTATTCTAGTCTCCGTTAAATATTAACATATAATATACTTTTTTGATTTAAGTTCTGATATAGATTTTCCTTTTGTAAGAAAAATAAAGTCCTGCTGACTATGATCTGACCCAATTATATAGTAAAGCACATAAAAATCGTGATCGTATTTGGACCAGTCCCGAAGCAGAGATTGTCTAATAATATTTTTGTTACTTATACTAATTTTAATTTTTTTTTTTTTTTTTGTAGAACAAGATGATATCTCGTAGGGAAACTACTACGAATCCATCTGATGAATCATCTGTCAACGATACTCAGATACTTTCTCAAGTTCTTGGATCACATTTTAGATATTTGAGGGGTTTGGGACGTTGTGTGAATCCTCAACATCATCATCATCTTCTCAAGTCAGATCCAATGACAATAAGACTAAGGAATTGGAGGAAGCAATATTTGAGATAGAACGATTGAGGTCCAAGGAAAATGATTTGTTGACCCGATTAGATCAAGCAATAGATTTTGAGGCGAGATTAGAAGAGAACATGCAAAAGAGACTGGAGTTGAATAACCAAAAAATGTTTCAACAGTAACAGTCAATGATGTCCCAAAACTCTATGCCAGCACCACATTTTTAAAATTTATTTTTTCTTTAATTGTCTTTCTGTTATGATGTTCCAAAACAATTGAACAATTGTGATATTTGAATTACAATTTGTGTAATATTAGTATCATATTTAATTATTCTCTTCTCAAATGGTAAATAACCAGTTCGAACGGTAAATTATCATTCATAAATTCATTCGAACAAAAAAAGACTCATTCAAACAAAAACTGACTCATTCAAACGACAACCAAGAAATACAGTACGTACGGCCGTTCGAACAAGAAAATATTTGTTCAAACAACATTAATATGCAAAACCTCGTTCGAACATACAAAATTTTGAAAATAAAATGTCTTTCCAAATGGACAGAGTTTATGTTCGAACACAAGTCATTTGAAAAATTTATTAATTCGAACACTCCATCCCTTTGAACATAATCAAATATGGTTATTAGTTCAAATCAAAATTTATTACAGTTCGAACGGTCCATGTCGGTTCGAACTGAAAAGATTCCATTCAATGGTTTTTTGAGATGAAATTGGTTCGTCTAAAAAAAAAGCCCGTTCGAACAGTTTCGACTGATTCTGCCCAATTTCATCTCTAAAAATTATTTTTTGAGACGAAATTCAATTTTTGTCTCCAAAAACCTTTTGAGACAGGCTTTTTGAAACAAAATAGAGACGAAATTATTTTATCTCTAAAAATATTTTGGGATGAAAATTAGGTTTTTTGAGACAAAATGATTTGTCTCAAAAAAACCCAATTTTTTGTAGTGATATGATGTAATCACATCATGAACAAAATGTATGCACTCTCTCAATTGCTATTTAAACATGGCACTCTTAATTCTATACATCCTTTAGCAATTTTCCTCTTCTTTGTTTTAATAATCGTAGTGATCATCATGATCTTGCAGTATAATTTATTTTCCCTTTCTCTCTTTCCTTTTAAATATTTAATTAATCATGATATTCTTATGGTATTTCTTATGATTTTGATTAACACCATTGGTACTTTTAATAATTAAACAGGTTATATTACCTATATAATTTTTATGAGTTTCAATCTCTTATCATGTAATAATTAAACAGGTACTATGCTTAAAAAAAATTAAACAGGTACTATTATAAAACTAAAGCTTAGATTATTTTTTTAAGCATAAGCTTTGCTGATCATCCTGTTAGACAATATTAACCTCATCCATTCTTTCACTAGATGTATATAAAAATTAATGTAATTTAAGTTTAAAATAATTTGAAAGTTCATGTCAATACACACACACATGTGTATATATATATATATATATATATATGATGCAATTTAGAATTTTAAAAGGCGCAATAAACTTTCACTTCTTTCTTATTTAACTCTTTTATCTTATTTTCTATATCTAATTGATTATACATATATAGTAATCGAAAAAATTAGGTATAGATTACTCTACAATCTGCCGCACATCGCGTAGGTACGTACACGATTAGTTATATATTCATAATAGTCGTAATCCTAATGCATAAAGAAAATTTTTTAAATTAATATTGAATAAATCCTAGTTAAGACCAATCAAGTCATATAAAAAAAAGAAATGTGTAACAACATTTGCTGTTGAAAAAGCTTGAAGATAAAATTTTGATTTACAATTATATATACATCTAAAAAATAAGAAAAATTAATTGAATAAAATGTGAAATATTTTAAAATATTATATTAGAATTAGAAAAACCCGGTTTGTAATTATCTTGATAGAAAATAGAAATGAATTTACAAAGAGGCCTGGTGGTAAAAGATTGGATTATGGGAACGATCATGGTGGGCTGTGGTGGCTCGACAGATTAAGCTTAATTAACACGATTAATCTGACCATCAACTGTTGTTTCCTTACAGCTAACCACGTAGACGTGAGTACTACGCCTAACGTGCTCCACCACCATCACCATCGATCCATCCTCCACAGAGAGGGGCCCCCGCCCTGCATTTTCTTTCCAAAAGTTGGATCAAAAACTTGAACGTCTGCCTTTATATATACCCGCCTCACCACCTCCTCCTCATTTTCTCTTTTTCTCCCACTATATTTGACGTGGTTCGCCATGCCTACCATTCGCACGTCCACCATGGTGCCACCTCCGTCTCCGATACCCACCGCCACTGGATCGCGCTCTGCAGCCAACGAGACCTTCATCGAATACCTCGAAAGCTCGCTGCAACCTCCGCACCTGGCGTTGCCGTCGAGCACACGTCATCCGGTGCCGGTCGAAATCGATGTCCGATCGCTCGCGTCGAGAGGCCGCGAGTCCGTCGATCGGCTACTGAGGTCGGCCAGGGAGTACGGTGCATGTCGGATCAGCGGCCACGGGATACCTGGCGAGGAGTTACGGTCGTTCGTGGAAGCGGCCACGGGTGTGTTCCGAAATTCTGATTTCGTGGAGCGCAAGGGAAATCGGGAGGAGATTGTTTGGCCTCTTTCTCCGGAATCGGAGGGAAAATTTATCAATCGCAATTTCAGGTAGGCTGATAACTTTTGAATTTCTTATATATATATTATGGATTTACACTATTAATTTGTAATCTGGGCCCGATTGTCTACACCTAGTCCGAAGTCCGAACACCCTATTATATTTCATATTCAATTGCCCATATTTGGGCCTAGGCTATATAAAGACTATATGCTTATGGTCTGACGATCAAATTTGAAACGGGCCCAATATTAAACGGGCCCAATCAATACTAAAACACTTAACAAACAATTTCTTTTTTAAAAAAAACTAAAACTAGAAAAGGATAAAAAAAAAACAAAAGAAAAAAATAGAAAAAGTTAGGTTTTTTTATTTAATTTGATTTATAAGTGTTTTTAAAAACTCCCTTTGCACTCCCTATAAAAAAAATTAAAAAAAAAAAAAAAAACTCTCTTTGCACTTCTAAGTTACATCATTTATTTTATAGTTTTCAATGCTTTATTTCTTTTTTTGTTGTGACATCCATGTTAATTGTGGACTTTACTCTTTTTTCCAAAAAGAGTACACGGGACTTGCACACTCTAAAATTGTATTTAACATTACTCTTTCTAAAAGAAAAATGATATTTCTCTAGGATTAACTTGTATTATAATGTTGGATAATCTTGAAAGTGGGTCTATACTAATGGGATCATTTGTGTGAAAAATCCTAACTAGGGTAGTTGGGGCCAGGGGCTCAAGTGGGCAATCCACCCGATCCAAGCAAACGAGTGGGCAAGCTTTTTAAGAAAAGAAAGGGGTGGGTGCTGGGAGCGGGCGAGACTACCCACCCACCCCCATACCTTGATATAATTAAAAGGGAAAAAAAATCTTAGATTGGTTTATTTTCTCAATTCTCTCTTCCCTTTGAACCCCTTTCCGCCATTTGACCCCCCCATTTCTCAGTCTTTTCTCTATTCTGCATCTCTTCCTTCGTCGTTGTCCCCAATGCAACAACAGTGCAATACGTTGTTCCTCCTCCTCCCTCCTCTTCTTCTTCTTCTTCTTCTTCTTCTCCGCTGCTCCATATGCGCGGATTTGGATTACTGATGGCCTGGGGTGGCAATACGGCCGATGGACTGAGTCACCCATCCACTCGTTGAACGGACAAAGCTAGAGAGTATATGGAGGCAGGGACAGGGTGCGGGGGCAGAAATGATTCCCCGCCCAGGTGGGGGCAGGTTGCGAAGGGGTTGGCTACTCTCCTGTGTAGGGTGGGTAGCACCCGTAATCCTAAGGATTTGTTTAAAATTGGTCAAAATCCTAGGGACTAATGGATGAATGTATTGTCTAATATAATCTCAATATTACTAGTCCAAACCGTCAAATACTTTTATAAGTTTTAAGTGATTATATCCAAACTCCGTTCCCTAACACATGACTCAGTAGTTATTATAATTAAATGCTAAATTTTGGACCAATTACGGTGTACAGTTTGGTCCATGCCTGGCCAACCTGAGCAGATCAAGACAATAATTCTCTTAAAGACAAATGATATACAACAGTACTACAAATTACTCAAATTCCTTTTATTTGCAGTCAAATTATGGAGAATGTTGCAAGAAAACTTGATGCAGTAGCTAAACAGTTGATTCAAGTTCTCATAGAAAATGCGGATAATAAGAAGTTTGGGAAGGTTATGCAAGAGAAAGAAACTGTTGTTACCTTGTACAGATACCAAAATCACAACAAAGATCTCCTTAGGGAAGAAAATCCCCCTTTGCCAAATGATCAGAGAAACGACAAATCATTTAGTCATGCTCTAAGCTTCCACCTTCATATCGAGCATTGTCAATTTCATGTTCAATCGAAGAGAGGTCTTTTGTCTTTTGAAGAAGGCCCGGACACCATAGCTATTACTGTTGGAAAACAGCTAGAGGTAACTAATTTCTTCTACTCTTCTTTTTTGCTGAAGAATTTCGTGGCCATTTTTGGCTGCATGAATTGGCATTTGTCAATGTGTGATGTGTCCTAAAAAACGAATTGTTGTCGTTAGTCGGCCAGCGTGGGGTTACTGACATAATAAAGTTTAATTTGTAAGAGAATTTAAATTTTGGATTTTTTATTGCAAATTAAAACTTAGCGTATCAACAATATGTAGCTAGGGAGAGAGGGGTTTCAACTTTCAAGGGAGGCCTTTTTTTTTACATCCACAAAACAACCCAAGTTACCTCTCAAGCTCACATCAATGTGAAGATCGATCAGATTTTAACTGAAAATTCTACATCGTGTTTATAGGAATGGAGCATGGGAGAATTCAAATGCGTTTATGGAGAATCGATCATTGATCAACCAGATGTTCAAGCTTCCGAAGCCTCTTACTCCCTAGAGCTCAAGTATATATCTTCTAGTATAAATTACAATTTTAACAACACAAGGAGTAAGACAATTTCCTTACTTGACCAGGTGCTACTTGCAGTCATCGTTACATTTCTATACAAAGTTTGTATCTTTTTATTGACTTGATTTACACAAACATAAGTGCATCCCCAATTAAAACCTCATACACATTACACAACATCATAATGCTCTTAATTATTTCTTGATATGATCTTTAGAGTTCAAGGATTTTTCCTTTTTTGTCATTCTTGGATAATTATTTTCCGGTTTATACGTGGGTCCTCTTGATGTATATTTCATGAGATTGAAGGTTCTGAATTTGAGTCATAGGTTGGTTTATTTTAATATTAATTAGAATGTTATTGTTTGGTGAATTGCCAATATTGCTGTTTTATGAATAGTATTGTACCTCCAAATGAATCATGCAGCTTTATTAATTTATTATCCATTTCGTTCAAAATATTTTAGATATGCAATTGATTAGGTACGAATCTTTTAATGAGGTGCCAGGCTAATGAACTTTATTAGGCTGATCAGTTGAATGCAGGGACATTACAACTCATACAAGCCATATGTGTGTGTATATATACATATATATATATATATTGAAGTGTATACTTATTAAATTACATTAGAAATAATTAAGAGCATGTATACAATATCTTCCAACCCTTGCGAAAAAATTGGATAAGCGATAATCCAAATCTTGACATTGAATTAAACCATTATATATAGATTGAAGACTGATAATAAGGTTGAAAAATATAAAGTTAAAGTCTAATAATTTATTAAGTGGTTTAATTATTGCCATTAATAAGGTAATCAGCTAGCTGGTGTTTGAAAGAGTGAAGAGCCTTATAATTACTTTTAATATATATTCGCGTGTACGTGTGTGTATATGTGCACACACATGACTGAGGAAACAGATGAGATTTATTTCGTTGAGATGTCACATTTGAGGCCCCCACAAGAATCTAATGACAAAACCTTCGTGGATTTGATCTCACACTTTAATGAGATTTTAAATGTCCACATTAATTGAAGTACATACCCTTTGTATCACGGGAAAAGGAAAAAGAAATTCCCACCATATATACACCAAAATTAAGATTAATGAGGCTGTTAGATTTTAATAAAATATATGTAAGGGTATAAGATATTGAAAAATTATAGTTACAGTCATGAGTGTATAAATATTATGTAATTATTTTTTAAAAAATAATAAATATAGAATTCATATAAAAAAATTAATTTTTTAATAATAATTTTTTTTTAATATATTTGTATAATGCTTGAATATTACACTGTATGTAACGTTACTTTAAAAATTTGTGCAGAAAAAGAAGCATGTTTCTTGATAAAACGTCCCATCATATTAGTCTTACAAATCATATATAATCTCTCAAAAAGTCTTCATACGTACCATTATTCGCTAACAATTTTGATTGGGAATGGGCTCCATGCTTGCATATATGCATGCATCTAAATGCTCTAGGACGCCATGCAGCACTATTTGCATGGTTGTGTGATACAACTCATCATCTATTCCTGGTTTCTACTATTGGTTGGGAAAAGATTTGAAAATACGGACGGAAATGGTTATCGATCGATCGCCAGCTTTATCGGTGGTTTAGATAGAGCTGCTAGCTAATTAGAATTATTTAAATTTTTAATTATATATTGGAATCATGATGATGATCATGACCACCAAGGTCCAAACGAGATCTTATATAATTCATGTCTAATACTTGTGGGACAAGAAGAAGATTAATACACCTACCGAATATATTAGATACAATAAATATATATATATATATATATATATATGATTTAACCACTAAATTTCTTGGAATCGTCCAAAACGATCTGATAATTGTCTAAATAGATGTGGGACAAGAAGACTATACATAACTAATAAATTAGATAAAATAATAAAAAACTATATATTTAAAATCACTTTTTTAATCTAATTAAGAAGTCATAAAAATGAGGTCTACACATGCTAGCTAGGTGCCTATAGCTAGTGATTCAACGGCATATAAATTAGATAAAAAAAACATTTAATAAATTTAAAAAAAAAAAAATCAATACACTAATAGTCACTTTCTTAACTATTAAGTAACAAAAATTAAAAAATATATAAAATACATGAGGAGTCAAATTGAGGAGAATAACTTAGACGATATAGTATCATTTTCTAACTTAAAATATGCTCAAGATATTAAAATATCTTAAATTTAATATTAAAATATATGCTCAAGATTAAAAAAAAATAGATTTTAAATATCTAAATCTAAATTCTCGATGTTCTCGAGTTTAGCAAATCCAAACCAGCCACAATGTGCTTGAATAATAATGAAAGTTCATCATTTTTATGTTTGGTTGGGTTTTGATCGATCGCTTTTCAGGTGGCAAAAATAGTTGGGAGCTGGGAGAAGATGAAAGATAGAAATTGTGTTTTTTAAACCTAAATGTAAATAGCAATGAATCATAATGATTGGGAAACTAATGAAATCGCCGATCCAGAGTCACCAACAGCCATGCATTTTGACGTAGTAGAAATGATAGTTACAGTCGTAAAATGAGTGCGCAGTATAATCACTTTAAAAAATATATATATATTTACGAAATTTATATAAAAAAAATTAATTTTTTAATAATAAATATAATTATTTTTTAAAATAATTATACGATACTTATGCGTTCTGTAACAACAAGTATCTTTACTCTTGACATAGATATGTCTATTTTCTCTTAACGTTTCTTCTTCCTTCATTCATGACGTGGGCTAGCTAATTATGGACCCAAAAATAATCTTCCTTTTTTCTTTTGTTGTTATTTTATTTCGCTGTTGGCTTTATTAGGAAGTGAGAACAAATGAGAAAAGACATGGCCACGTAATTTGCAAGGAATGCGGCCGTACTTGTACAATCAACGATTACCTCCAAATTTAAGATTTTCTTAAGATTTTTGTCTCCACACACACACGTGCACTTCTCACGTACAGTGAAATCTATCACATCGTGGCTTGTTTCTTGCTGTCTTATTATTTGTAATGTCCTAATTACTTTATTCTCGCTTTATATATAGCACTTAGGTGAAAATAAAAGTTTTATCCTTTGCCCCAAGAACTCTTTAATTATCTCATGTAAATAAATTCAACTTTCCTACTCAATTAGCGATATATGTATCAGAAGTAATGATAAAATATTAAATAAAAATATATAGCAATAAAAAATAAATAAATAATAATAAAATATTTTAAAAATATTAGATATTCTTATCATCCAATCTAGACTTTAAAGTTTAAACTAGTTAGGAGATCGAAGAGATGAATATTGCACTAGGTCCTAGCTAAGCTAGTTACAAGCTGCTGGCCACACAAGGCCGCGGTGTTAAAGTTAATGAGTTCATTCTACAGTCACCGGATAAGTGTTTCGAATAGTATATTTTTTAAATTTTTTTATATATTTTTTTTAATTATCATAAATATTTTTAAAAATAAAAAAAATTCACATTATCATTAAAAAATATTTCCTTAACTACTAAAAAAAAAAAAAGAATTCGAAACACCCTTTCAAACCCAAATTTGAGTGGGTTTAGCATTTCTGAAAGTTATTATAAAAGGGATGCGACCAAGGCCACACAGTGACTCTGACATCAATGCGAGCGATAATAAAGAGCGATGACAACACGTCAAATTAAGGTGGGCGGGCCAGCAGCAGACGGCCGGTGCTCCTGTGATAGCAGTTCAAACACGCCAATTTGTATTTTAGCAAAACGCATGTTCTTCAATTACTATTAAAAACTTTATAGTGTTGTAGCTAGCCCCCCACATGCATGCCAATCCCCCTCCCCTGGCCGCGCCTAATTATCAAACAGCCTCATTTAATATAATTATTTGGCTCAATTATTAAACAAAAAAGGAAAAAAAAAGGGAGGAAGATGACAATGGCATGGCGATCAACGTGATCAAGCAAAAACCCAGAATCTCCGGATATTAATTTGTTGTCGTAAATTGCACGAGTACTCTTCTGATCAGTTTTTTTCATATTGACTGAGTCTCTCCTTGCGGCTGACCGACACTACAGTACACCCTGCACCAAAATTAAACCCAACCGTCCTTTTGCATGCTTCGTCGCCACGACTCCAGGTCAGGACCATATCTTTCTCACCCAAATGGTCGCTAGGTCCACCCTCGGTCTTTTAATCTTATCAGGTAGCGTTCAACATATACGCACGCAGTACTGTCTGCCTCCTTTACTTTCTCTCAGGAAAAAAACATGTGCTCATTGAGAAAGTAAGAATTTTATATAGATACTTCATACTTGCAAAATGAAAAGAACTGACCATCTTCTTACCTTTTTGATCTATTTGTTATTGAGAGTGATCACACAATCAAGCAAACGGGCTTGAGTTTGATTTGGATTTTTCACCTTCTCTAGCTTTTACTCCCATGACACGGGATGTCCAACACTCGATCATAAAGTAAAATTCGTTGGATTTTGTATAGGAAGATAATGAATGCGATCCGTCGTTACTTCACTACTCATTTTGAGTATGCATGGGACCTTTCTCGAATCATTATAAATGGTCTTATAGTTAAGTTTCAACAAGATTGTGGGACTTGAGTTGTGTTATCTATAATGAATTTGGCTCGACAAGGATATTGGAGATTTAGGAGATGAAATTCTTGTAATGCCTTTAAATTGAGTGATTGTGTAAATTTGTAATAACCTAAATGCATGCTGCAGGTATGATTGTGTAAAAGAATCACGTGGTAAATGAGATTCCAGATTGCTTGAAATGGAAAAGTTCAAATCTTTTATATTAATACCAAGAAACTCTAATTATAATATTGAGTAGTCCTTTTGGAGCATGGTATAAACATAATTAACTTGGGCCTTTCTTGTATCGTTACAAGAGCACCTTGATCATCACAATCTGAGCACCCTTGATGATCATCACAATCTTCACGTACGTAGGTTCCACTTACCAATTCATACCTACTTCTAACACTTTTTTATGATTATATTTATTTTATTCCCACAACCAGACTTTTTTTTTCCAGTGACTTGTATATATATATATATATATATATATATATATATATTAATAACAAAAAAAGAGGGAGTAGTTAGGGCACCCATTAAGCTTCGTTTGGGTCCTTAACTCTTCTCAATTCATCTCAACTCATCATTACAACTTTTTCAAATTTCAACATAAAATATAATAAACAATTCAACTTTTTCAAATTTCAAAATAATAATAATATTAAAAAATAATATTCTAACAATATTTTATCATCTCAACTCAACTCACTTCAACATTCAAACACAACCTAAAAATCCCATTACACTCGTGGCTACAAAAACGTTAGCTAGTAATTATTAAGAGAATCGAGTAGTACTGCATGATTGCTCCATCATTTGCTTTCATCAGCTAATTATGTGATTATGAAATATGATCGCAAGGACGTACGACTGATTTAATGATCTAGATGGTTACGAACAGCTTTGATTACGTTAATGCTGGCCTGTAAGTACGCTAGCTATATATGGGGACTACCGGTATGCTATAAAAGGTTGCGTACGTGTCTGGAGGCATTTGAGATGAATATCAAGAAATCAACTTTCTAATTTGCTGTAGTCAAAAGAGGAAATCAACTTGGGTCGACTTGAAAGAAATAATTGGTAAGATAGCTCACATGTAGGCCGGCCGAATGGACGTTGGACCCGTCAAAGTTATGTCATGTCAATGTACAAGAAAGAAGCACGAAAGATGGTATAGGGCTCCTGCATGCAAGCAGGCGTACTGCGTACTACCTTCTGTAACTGTGATATCTACCATGCATGCATATGATGCAGTAGTACTTTTTGATGGGGTAAGTTAGATTTTTTTTAAAAAAATTTACAGTACTAGTATTGCAAATCGCCTCAACGTAATTACCCAGTTTAATTCTTGTCCCAACTGATCCCAATTTGATAGTTGTTAATTAAGACGACTTAACTGATCTATCTAGCTAGGCTGCATGCACTTGATTAATTATTTTCCAGAGGTTGATCCACGAATATGAGCGATAAATTAATTAAAACCTTGGTAGACAGAATATATACAAGAATATTATATCATTTTTTATTTTTATTTTTGCTTTAAGCTTGTTGGTGTATGGATGATCGATGCAGACAGAAAATAATTGTTGTGGTTGTAGCTAGCTAGGCTTTATAGCTAGCCTCTAGGCCCTGCATTTTCATACATACATTGGTCTCAAAAAGGACAAAAAAAAAAAAAAAAAAAAATTAAATTACTTGCCCACCGTTGGCAATATTTAATTAAATGGCCATTTCCCTCCAGGTTCCTTGTTGTTCAGAAATAATATTGTAATATGTATAAGAAATCTCGAGGAAAATTGCTCATATTATAATATTCCAGCTTCTGGGAATTGATAATATATATATAACTCCTTTCCTTTTTTGTTAATGTCGTTGTTTCATGGTCCAATACAAGAAAAATGAAGATTTACGATAAATTATTTATAATAAAAATAATTATTTATGATAAAAATAAATTTATTTTAACAAAAAATAGTCATTTTTATAAAAAAATAACTAATAACAAATAAACAGTTTTTTTACCTGATATTGCAATATTAACATGCATGGAGATCATGACCGAATAGTAACCCCTGTTTTGCGATTATACTAATTAAGATCATGGTCCTATTCATTAATTGGGTTTTGCGGCCTTGAATTTGTCAACTTGATCAGGTGATCGCGTTTAGTACCGAATGTAATTTAATTTGTTTGGTTTGTACGTAGAAATACAAATATGCATGTCAACTTGTGGGCACATCATAAATTAAAAACTATTGGCTCATGATCAGACTTTGTTTGATATTTTAACATAATAACGGCGAATTAACATTAATCATTTTCAAGCTTTTACTAAATCTTAACAGATGCATTAATAAATATTGGAAGAGAGACATACGAAATGATCAGTTCTACAACATTATAATTGGAGTTCTTTGAAATAATAATTATAAATCGTGATAACCTTCCTTTTCTGGGCAACGCCATATACTATTTATAATCATTCTTCTATAATCAATCAGGAGTATTTCGTACATTAATATGGAATTTTGCTCATCCTGTCGTTTTTAAGGCTAGGTAATTTGGGTATGAAGAATACATTAGGTATTCTTAAAATATTCAACTACTATTCATTAATTTATTGTTATTTTTTACATATTTTTTTATTACTATTCATTACTTTTCACTACTATTTAATATTCTATTATTACTTTTCCATACTTCTAATTAATAGAAATCGGCTTTGATGCAATTTAGAACAATCTCAAAAGAAACCCAAACCATGTCTAGGATTATTTATCCTTTAGAAAGCCGGTAAATATTACAATTGGAGTCATGGAATGTCGTAAATCATAAGAACTTCTTCCTTGCCTAATTAATATGTTCATCATCATCCTTATATGTACATATGACACTATAAAAAAAACGAATAGTTGTGATCAATTATTTATAACAAAATTAATAACTATTTATGACGAAAATAGACTTATTTTAACAAAAAATAATCATTTCGTTATAAATAACTTAAGTAGTTAATTACTTATAATGTACTCAATCGATCTCATCATGTTACATAATCCTCATGATAATTTTATTAATCTTAAACGTTAAGTAGCTAGGAAGGTGTAACGTCTAATTAGACTTTGTTACTAATCTTCAAAACCTACCATATAATTATAAATTGGGAATTCAAAAGTCAGCGAAAATATCAGAATCAAAGGGCAGTTAGACACCGCAAAGCTAGGGAGTACTTGGAATAATTAAGCTAAATTCACTAAAGAAAATGCAAAAAGTTATCATCTTATTGGGTAAATTGGTAGGTGTGCCGAGCTTCAACATCCTTGTCCCTCAAAGAGACGACACTAGATTCAGTGTTTTCTTGTCAAGTATTGGCTAATTAAAGCCTAAAACTATATCCTACTACCTGCCAACGCGTACGTTCGAGGCGCTTTCACTTTTGCTCGCTTGCATTTTAAGAGCACTTCTTAGGCTTTTTGAAAAATAAATTCATCCCAACTCTTTTTTATAATTTTTTCAAATTTTAATATAAAATATAATAAATAATTTAATTTTTTCAAATTCTAAAATAATAATAATATTAAAAAATAATATTTTAACAATATTTTATTAACTCAACTCAATTCAACATCCAAACGTAATTTAAAATAAATATTTTATAATACATTTTATTTTTAAATATAAATTAATACTCGTAAAAATATTATATTTTTACCATTCTGATACAGTAAACTTTTAGATTTAGGTGTCGTTTAGATTCGAAGATGAGTTGAGATGAATTGTAAATAATAGTGAAATGGGTTGTAAATAGTAGTGAGATTTGTGAGTTAAAATTGATAAATAATAATGAATAGTAGTGAGATAAGTTGAGATGAATTGAAATAGATTGCAAATACAAACATCTCCTTAAAGAACATTATTTATCATCATGTAGACATTTTTAATTAATTTCTCTTCCCTATTCTTCTTAAGTTTCTCATTTGTTTAACTATATTTATTCATATTATATAATTATTGATAATGAATATTCTCATAATATATTTTAAAAATATTTTCATTATATAATCTTTTTATTTTTATTTTTATTTTTTGAATTAATTTATTTTTTGATTTAGTTTATAAATTTGGATTAATTTAAAATATGACATAATTATATGATATTGTATATAAAGAGATATAATAAATATCAAAAGATACGAGGATATCATTAATAGTTAGTAAAAATATTTGAAATGAATAAAAAATATTAAAAAATATAATATTTAAATAATATGAAGAAAAAATAGATTAATTGATGTATGATATATTGTAAAAGTTAGTATATAAAATATAAAAAATAGATTTTAGTGATGTATTTTAAAGAATAGAATAAAGAATAAGAGAGTGCTCTAAAATAAAAATTTGTATTGAAAGAAGGCCAGACGATCTTCCCCCGCCCTCATGCTTTTAGTCCATTTTCTGATCACGAGCTTAGAACTTTGGAGTACAGCTTTTGAAATCATCGAAGCAACTTCTTTAATATCAAATTTCAGCTTTAGCCAAAGCTTCAAACTTTGAAAGCTCTTTATCAAATTTCAGATTTTATAATTTCTTCTGTATATGAGTTCAAAGCATTTGCGGGTTCACACTGTTGCAAAGATTCAAACTTACCTTTTAACTTTAGTTTAGAGTAAATATTCTCATCAGGTATCAAATCACACACTTCACACCATACGTGTCAATCGATTTTACACTGAATTTTTCCCTCCTCGTTGCGACCGACAGCTTAATGTTGGAGAGAGAAGTGAGAGACGTTCAGAAGTGAGAGCTTGATGAGAGAGGGGGGCTTAATGAGAGAGAGGTCAGAGAGAGATCTTGAGGAGAGAGAGAGGTAGAGAGAGATCTGAGGAGTGAGAGAGTTTGATGAGAGAGACGTATATGAGAAAGATGATGAGAGAGACAGACGTAGATGAGAGAGAGATGATAAGAGAGACGTAGAGGAGAGAGAGCTGATGAGAGAGAAACGTAGATGAGGCGTCTGACATTTAAAAGAAATTAAAAATGTGTGTAGTACTGTGCATCGAAACAGTTGCGGATGTATAGTGTTTTTCTCCTTGAAGCTTTTGAATTTACAGCTCTCTCTCTCTCTCTCGTGGTGGGGAAGGGAGAGTACTGAATATACTACCCGGAGAAACCACTCTAGGCTTCTGAAATAAAAACTGATTCTTGTCCTGAAAGGGTATCTTCTTTCAGACAAGGTACATTGTCAGGCATCGTAAATGGGTCCCTTCAACTGGTTTTTCCTCGATAAAATCATGACTAGTTTTCCCGAAGTAGTCTTGATGCATGCAAGGAAGTACTGAAATTCAGGCACCAAAACTCTGTTCCTTCGTTATTTTGTGTTTTTTTTTTTTTTTTTTTCCCTAGGATCTAAGAACAACTGAACAAGGAGAGCTAAACAACAAAGGATAATACACATATACTCCATATATATATATATATATATAAAGGACAAGTTTAAGTAGTTACTGATCAGAGAAACAAAAGACCCTACATTGTCGAAAGTAACATGATCGATGCTATTTTAGTTTTTCATTTACTTTCCAATTAGTAAAGGCACTAAAGCAAACATGCTGATAAGTGAAGGACAGCTTTCCCGGCCGAGAGAGACTTCTTAAAACAGAACATGGTAAAAACATCTTAAAATTAATTATATGCTAGAAACAAAGAAACCCCTTATATATTTTCGAAAGTAGCATGCATGCTATTTAGTTTTAAAGAAGTCAAGAACTTTATTAGAATATATATAACACATGTTACTAAATATTTTAGACAATGAGATTACTTCGGTCGGTCGGTTAGATCAAACCATATTTGTTTGAACACCTTGATAATGAGATCGTGGTATTCATCTGAATTCAAAGAAAGATAACAGGCAAGTAGGTCTTCAAGGTCCTTTGACGCCTTGATGTTCTTCTCCACAATCATCTCCACCATTGAATCCCTGAAATCCCTCTGAGGATCGAAAGATGACTTCACAACTGCAAAGCTATCCGAAAAGCTTTTCCGCGAGCTCGAGTTCGAAGTTGACATGAAACTTCTCCGATTGTGTGTCTGAATACTCTTTCTACCCGCAATTCTCGGGGAATTGATTCTGAGCCTGACACCTGGAGAAGTCATAGAAAATCTTTTGGAAGGACTAGTCCTCTGCTCTTTCGTAGTAATTCTGTCTTCCTTCACAACCTTCACAGATAGAGACCCGTGAGCATTAGCACTTTCCTCAAATTTAGCCGAGCTCCTCCTCCCATACTTGGTTGGCTCTTTTGTTTCGGTCTTTTTCAGATCGTTGGATTTTGCCGTCTTGGTTATAATAGGAGGAAGTTGAAGCTCGGACAAGGAATTATCAAACCCATCTGGCTTCTCAAACTTGGCAGAAAAGGACTTGTTAACCACCTCGATAACGATGTCATCAGCATTAGACATGGCTTTGCGGCCACAAGTGCTCGACCACGATACCAACCCATCAAAAGATTCGGTGGCAAGAATACGATCAGACCTGAATTCAGGCTCAAGAAAATGGGGCTCCGGCGAGCTGCCATAGGGGGAGGATGAGAACTCGGGCGGGAAATCGGACTTGGTGCAGACCGAGTCAACCACGGCACGGCATCTACAACCGGGGGAGACAGAGGAGGTGACAAGTTTAGGTGAAGACCTCGCGGTTCTTTTCTTGACTATTTGTTTGGAAGATTTTCTTGGTGGGTCAGGAAAGAGGTTTTCTGATGATTTTGGGTTTGTGGGAGAATTATGGTATTCATCACTTGGGTTAAGCTGATTCCTTGAGAAGTAGTAAGATTTTCTTGGATCATATAATTGGTGGGGTTGCTTGGGTTTTGATGGCTGTGTTGCTGAGGCTGATGTTTGCTGTTTTTTCTTCTTGGAAGGGGGTGACTTACGGTGGTTTCTGACTCTGCCCATATTCCTGAGCTTGTGAAACCAGACATTGGGCATCATATCTGATAACTTGAACCTGTAATTACCCATGAAAACACCTCCAACTTACACACACACAAACACTCTGTGTATGAAAATAGAAAGTTAGAGAGAGTCCCTTATGATTTCTCTCTTTCTTTCGTGTATAAGATACCGTATGAACAAGGCAACTCTTATCACCATCTCTGTTTGGAACTGAGGGAGTGTAAAGATAAAATATAGAGAGTGGCCTTTGGAATTTGAGGTACGCATGGGGTCCACAAGGAAGAAAAAGTTGACACGAAAGAAAATGAAAATGGATGATCCTCTCTCTATCATTAGAGTCAAATTACCTTTTGTTTACTTATTAGCATATCATTTATTGTAAATGTGTTTTACTTTCTTATAAATGATTCTTGTATTCAAAACTTTCTATTTAGGTCTGATTCTCTTTTCAAATTGATTTTCCATTACCCGCTGGATCTTCGTACCACGGCTACTGCAAGCATCTTCCGCTACTCCATTACTCCCTGGCAATTTCAATGGCGCTTTCACGGGACATCACATATTGCCAGAAGCATATGTTATTTATGCGATTGCCAGGAGCATTCTGTTTCCGGATAACAAGGCACACATTATCGTGTTTTTCTCTTTTTCTTTTTTGATAGTAAACAGTTTAATATTTTCAAAGATAAAAAGCGACAAAACAAAAGCTACTTTTGGAACTACAAGTTCGTTTGTCGATATGATCCCTCGGAGCATTAATAGTGTCCTGGCCAAATTTAAATTTTGACTAATCTATAGTTAAGTTGTTTAAAAACCTCATACACCAGACTCAACAAATGTACATTATTTTTAAGCAACACCAAACTCATTGGCCAAATCTGGCCGGCTCAAGTTGCTGGCCAAATTATATTTTGGCCATAAAATATTCCTTCCCACTTGTATTCATTGTGCGTTAAAGCGCACAAAATCTCCAAAAAGAGAAACGGAAGAAACACCAACCTCTTCAACATCTCCTATACAATCCAGATTAGCCATCAGCCATCACCAGCCGCAGTCACTGTTTAGGACAGTCGCCCATAGTCGCTACCAAACGCCTTCCGATAACCCCTCTCTACTTTTCTGCCTTCGACTCTCTTTCAACCCTTTCCCTCCCTCTCTCTAAAAAATCATCTCTTTCAGTCTACGTTTATAAAAGGTTGTTGGCTTTCCTCAAGTTATTGATTGGGTATTGCTGGTTTGTTGTGGAATATCGATCTTGGTGGTAAATATTCACCATTTTGATGTTTGGTTTCATATTAGCCATTCTTTGTATTTGATGAACCGTCTTATTGGACACAAGTTTTATATTTTATTAATTCCATCGGTTTTAGACCTTTTGTGTATTTTTTGGTCATTTTATTTTACTCAAATCTCTACTTTGGAGCTGCACCAATTACATGTGTCATTTTGGGTTGGCATCTCTCTCGTATAAAAATAAATATGTACTCTGGTATGCCCATTTATGTTCTCTACTTTTGTGCTCTAAAGTTGATGATTGTGTTTATGCAAGCACAGGCAACTTGAAGTTTTTTTTCTTTTTTTCGATTTATTTGCATAGTGCCGTTGGGATAATCCTCATTTACTTCTTGATATGCTAGACTTTGTTGCTTTAATTTCACTTGTTTATGCTTGCACAGATGGATGGCAATCTTGCTGAAGCAATGCTTTTGCTTAGCATATGAAAACCTGATCTCTGAAGCACCCAATTAGATGCCCGATACTTCCTTGTGTTTTATTTGAATAATTAATAAATAATCCAGTTCCAAAAGACCCTGCATTTTAACAACCTTCTTGTACACAGTTCCGTAGATTTTATTTGATTTGTCTTCCCACAATCCCTGAAAATATCGAAAATCAATATTTTAATATAATAGTGATAAATTTAAAGAGTTTGTATCATATTTTGTATTATTGAAAGGTTACTAGCTAAATTTATAAAAGTAAATTTCTTAATCAAAATTTAGTCAAATTTTAACTAGGCCACTACTAGTGCTCTTAGCAATATACGTCCAACACATTTTATTCAAGAAAATAGAAATATATGACCTGTATAAACTCTTATCTGAGTGCTAATTTGGTGTTGTTGCTTTTCTTCCTTTTCTGTTGTGATGAAAGAAGAAGGCTGTAGTAGTCCGGCTGCATGGACTTCATGTGCTATAATTTGTAAGCTAAGACTAGGCATTTTGGAATAGGTAGAAGTGGCAGACCGACCCGAACCAATTACAGTTTTGAGGATTCGATCGGTCTCTGCCTCTTTGGATTTACGTAGATGTTCACTCTGACAGATCACAGATTCATCGAATCTACGTTAGTACGGCAGGTCTATAAGACATGCAAAGCGATTGGTAAATCTGACCAAAGTCGAGCTAGGCTTGAAAATCCCAAAAATTTTGATGTAGAATCGTACCATTAAGCTACGGATCATGACTTTGGAACAAGAACAAAAATGTACGTAGTAATTGTCCGATAGAAATCGGACCCATTCACATCCACACGAACTAACTGTACGAGATCACTTGCAAATTGTTCTGTGCTAATAAAATTCACAAGAAACAATTCATTATCTATCCATAAACATGCTCAATCGTTTATTGATATACCAATCATCCACACGTACAAATTAACGTACATGTGGAACATCATTAACTAACATAAAAATACTAAGTGGTATATTAAGTGGTATGTTTGCACGTTGACTCGATCGTTGACAAAGAAATACGATCAATATTCCACAAAGATCATGTAATATTTGCACTTCTAGTACTCTAGTGCATGTTTGTTCCCTACTCTGGCCTTGAAAATAATAGAACAGCCTTAATTCGTACGCGATTCAAATCTTTACTGGATCAGTGCATGTGAGCGATCGAGGAGCCGATCGAGCACATGATGATGATGTACTATAGTCTATTATCATCATGTGATACTCGTTTTCGTACTTAGAGACATAAACATGATGACAAGAGTTTAAACGTACGTCTAACTATCACTAATGAAATATTGAATAAAACAGAAATGTGAAAACATAATATCATTTATAAAGGAAGAAAGAAGAGATCAAGGAATACTCGAGAGAATTAAAGGGGTTGATCACTTCTAAAGGTTTACTCTACCGGTAGATGATCAATAGTAAAAAATTAAGCTACCCAGCTACATTCTTTCTACCATCGCTTGAATTATGACGGTTTAACTATTAGTATATACTACAAGCTGGATTTTTATAGGACTAAAACAAAACTACTAAAACCCCTGTTAAGAATATAAAACAAATAATAAAATCTACTTCTTCCCATCAGTTAACCTGTTGAGATAAGTGGTGATTATATGTGATATTAGATCAGATGTCCTGAATTCAAAGCTTGACTCTACACTGTATCCTGTTTAATTAAATATTCCACGTGTTGGACCTAACCATTGAGAAAGAGACTGACCCACACATGAAGAAGAGTGTGGATAATATAATACAAATAATAAAATCTAGTTTTTTCCATCATATAAGCATTGGGACAAGTGGTAATTCCACAAACCCTAACTGACAGTGTCTTTGTATTGTTTAAAACCCCTTCATTAGCAGCTCTTCGATATTATGTTCGTCTTTGTAACTGTAATGATCAGGTAGTTTGAAATGGCAGCAACATGAGTTTTTCCAATAACATGAATAATGGGGGCTAGTTGAGGCAGCAGTTCCAACTCCCATGCATTTTGATTAAGCACCTTGAGCCACCCCTAAATTAAAGGCTCAAGCATGATCAGTATTGTGGGTATAGATTAGAACGGTCTATACGCAGTCCATTCTCTCAATGAGCCCTTCATAAAGGGCAACATGAGGCCCAAGTAGTAATTGAACAAGATTTCCAGAAGCGGCCATATATTATTGTTTTCGTTTTCAAGGCAGATTGCTTAATTTGTTCTGATATTTGGGCCTGTTTTCATTATTATAATTTTTTAAAATTTTTATATAAAAAAATAAAAAATTTGATTTTTTCAAATATTAAAATAAAAAAAATATTAAAAAAAATATTTTAAAAATATTTTATTTAATTTTTTAACTTTAATCTGAATTTATTTTATCTTATTTCATCAAATCTTATATATTCATATACGAAAGCTTAAAGTAAAAATGTTGTGCAAGGTTGCAGGAGACTTTTCGGCTTTTTCATTTGTTGCTTCTGCTTCGAAGCAAAAGCAGCATACGAGAGTCACATCTCTCAGCAGCTCACTAAAGGTCTCTTCCCCTCATTGATGTTTGAGAAATGATACTGTATGATCTTCGTTCTTTTTTAAAATATAAATATTGTATAATTTTTTAAAACAAATATTGAATAAATATAAAATTTATATAAAAAATAATTTTTTATTAATAAATTTATTTTTTAAAAAATAATTATATAATATTTAAATATTTTACGATTATATATAATATTACTCTTATCAGGGATAGACTTTTTACTTTTTGACTGTGAGACAGTTAAAAGTCTCAAATTGGTGTCCATTCCTTTTATAATTTATGTTCTGACATGCCAGCTTTACCCTTGCCTCTCCAATTTAGTATTAACAGTTAATCCTGAGTACCCATCTCAAATTATGTTTTAATACCCCAAAATACAAAGAGCTAGGTGAAGTCTGCAACCTGGTCTGGAAGAGTTGGGTTTGTGCTCGACCCGACCTGAAAACTCATTTTAAGCTACCAAATCGATCCGATCGGACCCAAACAAAATAAATTAGTCGGACCCATATAACCTGTCTAAAAATGAGTCTTCCTCGAGAAGAAGGCAACATAGAAAAATCGCATGCCCTTCCAAAGTGCTGCTAGACGCTCTTTTCTTGGTGTTTAACAGGATCGTTGCCCCTGCTTGCATTTTCATTTTCTTTCAGAATCGTAGAGTGAGGAAGATCTCTCGGAGATCAATAATGGGGAACACAAAGGTTCAAGAGATTCTAGAGAAGCAAGTGCTGACGATGGCGAAGGCAATGGAGGACAAATTGGACGATGAGATCTCAGCCCTAGATCGGCTGGACATGGACAATTTAGATGCGCTCAGGGAGTGGAGGTTGCTGCAGATGAAGAAGATAGCTAGCGATTGGGTCGTCTGCTGCTTCTGCCGCGACAACTAGCCCTGCAAGGTGGTAGACAAGCACTTGAGCATATTGGCTAGAGACACGTTTTGTGAAAATCAATGTTGAGAAAAGTCCATTCTTGGCAGAAAAGCTCAAGATAATTGTTCTTCCAACCCTTACCCTCATAAAGAATGCCAAAGTTGATAACTATGTGGTAGGATTCGATGAGCTCAGATCGTCTCGACTTGAAAATAGCCTCTTCTCTTGTCTTTTCAGCATAGCAAACTCAAAAGAGCTCATCTTTTTTGCTTCTCTATCGGCTTGGAGGCTTAGATTCGTAAGAATGAGTCTCCAGCTCCCCTTCATTTTAGAAGCTCTTGAAGTGGTCCACTCCAAGTGTTCATCACATTCGTAGAACGTTAGAGCTACCCCGTCATAAATTGAACACGTGGGACACGAAACCACCAAAGCTTTATGGAAGCTTTGGCTATAAATACTATGGTTTGGTCCACAAACTCACTCACTCAATCTCTTTCAGTCTTACATCATCTAAATAGAGTGATCAGAGTTTGGAAGTGCAAAACATTAGTAAGAGAACGCATCAAAACCGTAAGGAACATCAATGGCTGGAGGTACTGTTTCGTTGGCATTAAAGCTTTTTGATTATGTTTTAAGTGTTTATTCCACATTATAGAATCGTCCTTTTGCAAACATTTGGTATCAGAGCCACGTTGTATTCTCTGCCTTGGTGTTTTAGTGATGCTCTGTTTGTCTCTGTTTTTTTACGAAGGTTTTGAAAAAAACTTTTAAGTTTTAATTTTTGGAGGTTTTATATTCGAAAGAAGATTAGAAATCACGTGAAAATAGTTTTTCTATGCTTTCTATGATGAAAAACATGCTTTTTGACGTCAAAAACGTCCAAAAAATCGTGATCTGCAACCCAATCTGGAGGTTTAAGACGACCAAAACATAGTTTTCAGTTTTAATGTAAACGGCATGTCGTTTAATTGGGAAGCCTTTTATTCAGTATAGAGCTAAACGATACGTAGTTTTCAGTTTTGGTGAAAAACGACATGTTGTTTAGTTGGGCCAGAATTCATTCCATATAGAGAAAATGACACGTCGTTTTTAAATTTAAAAAAAAAACGAAATGTCGTTTATATGGGGCTGGTTTTATAGAATGAGAAAAACGACACAGTCATTTTCATTTTGGAAAAACGACATGTCGTTTATATGGGTCAGTTTTCAAAAAAAAAAAAATCTGAAAGCAGAGACAAACGACGACATTAAATTTCTACTTTTATAGATGGTCTAGAAAGTGGGTTTTTGGGTCCACACCCATTGTGCTTATAATTGTTGTGTTATATTGTTTATGCATATAATTTTTATTTGATTTAATTATATGCAATTTAAATAATTGTTGTGCAAAATTATTTATTATGCTCATATTTAGTTCACATGAATCGATTATTTTTGCTCTATATTAATACATGCAATTTTTGGATGGACATATATATAGTTAAAGGCATGAAATTAAATGTTATGCATACTATTATAGTTTTAATTATTCAATATTTATGCTTATATTATAAGAATATTTTGTGCATAATAATAACATGTTAATATTAGTTAAAATTATGTAATTTGTAATTATTCTCATATTAAGCTAGTCTTTACACGATTTAATGTCTAGTGATCCATATAATGTTTATTAATTAGAGAATAGTCACAACATCTTTAATTAAATTAAATTGTATATTATGATTGATTAGGATCACATAAAGAATATTAGATATTAATTGTAATTAATTATACTTAAAATAATAAATTTTATCCCACAATAAATTTATTATATTTATATTATTAATTATGATAAAATATCAAGTTATTCATAACTTATTCATAGTAATTATGAATTTAGTAAATAATTTGATGGTTTTATCATAAAGTTTAATCTAAGATAATATATATATATATATATATATATCAAATTATAATCATAATATACCCTTTAGAATTATCAATTAAGTAAATAATTTGATAAAATTCTATCATAAAAAATAATTGAATCTACTTGAACTAAAATTTTGGCCCACAAGCATTTTTTATGTCATTAGATTCAATTTTAAGTATGATTTACATTAGTAAAGCATGAAATTTTATTTAGGTCTCAGTTTTAACGTAAGCATGTAATCTATAATTTTATACAGTTGTACAACCTGCAAATTTTTCTGATATTCATTATGGTATCCCTAAACTTAAGAGAAATAAGATAAGGTCTAGAATAAGAGAGTTCTTCTTCGTTTAGGGTGGATGGACATAAACTATGCTATTAGGAAAGAAGAACTACCAGTACTCACTGATACCAGCAATGCAGCAGACATCACGCTTTATGAGCGATAGGATTGATCTAATCGCCTCAGCATTATATTCATTAAGACTATAATTTCTGCTAGTATTTGTGGTTTTATCGATCAACATGAAAATGTCTAAGACTTGGTGAAAGCCATTGATGAACAATTTGTCACTTCAAACAAGGCACTAGCAAGCACCCTAATCATGAAGTTCTCATCCCTAAGACCCACCAGTGTGAGCGGTGTGCACAAGCACATCATGCAAATGAGGGATAATGTGGCTCAATTGAAAAAACTCAAGATTGAAATGTCAGAGTCCTTCTTGGTGCACTACATTCTGAACACCCTTCCGCACCAATATGGATCCTTCAAAATCTCATACAACGCATAAAAGGATAAATGGTCAATTAATGAACTTATGACCATGTGTGTTCAAGAGGAAGAGAGACTAATGATGGAATAGGGTGAAAGTGCAATGTTGGCAATGCGTGGAAATTAACAAATCTCAAGCTAATCAGAAAGGAAAATGTAAAATACCTCACCAAGCTGTTATCAAGAAAGATTTCAGGTATTTCTTCTGTAAAAAGAATGGACACATGAATAAAGAATGCATTAAATTTCAGAAATGGCTTGCAGACAAAGGTAATCCAACCTCATTTGTTTGTTATGAATCTAATATGGTTAATGTCAATATTAACACATGGTAGATTGATTCTGGATCAACAATCCACATTTTGAATTCTTTGCAGGTTTTGTAAAACCTAAAGAAGCCAGTGAGAAGTGAGCAAAGCATCTTATCAAGAAATAAGATGAACTCGCATGTGGAAGCTATAGGAAATTGCTATTTAATTTTACGAAGTAGTTTTGTTTTAAAGTTAGAAAAGACCTTTTATGTTCCAAGTTTTTCTATAAACTTGATTTCAATTTCAAGGCTTGTACTTTTTGAATATTTTTTTAATTTTTCAGATTCATCATTCAGTTTATTTTATAAATCTCATTGTGTTGGGAATGGTACTTTGTCTGATGGTCTTTACTACATTAATTTTCAAAACAATGTCACTTATGATTTCATGCATGTTCACATTGACACTAAAAGATGTATTATTAATGAGGATTCCTCTAAATTATGGCACCGAAGATTAGGTCATATCTCCATAGAAAGAATTAAAAGATTAATAAATGAAGTGGTACTTAATACTCTAAATTTTACTAATTTTGAGACTTGTGTGGATTGTATAAAGGGAAAGCAGACCAACAAGTCAAAAAATGGTGCCAATAGGAGTTGAGACATATTATAGATCATACATGCTGATATATGTAGTCCAAATATGGACTCACATGGTCAGAAATATTTCATCTCTTTTATAGATGATTACACATGATATATGTATCTTTATATCCTTTATAACAAGAACGAAGCATTAGATGCATTTAAGATCTTTAAGGTTGAAGTAGAGAAACAATGCAGTAAGCAAATTAAAATTGTGAGATCAGATAGAGGTAAAGAATATTATGGTAAATACACAAATGATGGACAAGCACCTAAGCCATTCGCAAAGTGTCTTCAAAAGCATTAGATTGTTGTCTAATACACCATATCTGGTTCACCAGACCAAAATGGTGTAGCAAAAAGAAAAAACTGAATATTATTGGACATAGTGTGGAGTATGCTTAGCAGCTCCAACTTTCCTAAATCCTTATGGGTTGAAACACTTAAGACGACAATGTATATATTAAACCGAGTTCCAACCAAGGTTGTTCCTAAAACGTTATTTGAATTATGGAAATGTTAAAAATCGAGTTTGCGACATATGCGCATTTAGGGATGGCCGTTTGAAGTGAGAATTTATAATCCACAAGAGAAGAAGCTAGACCCAATGACCATTAGTGGGTATTTCATTGGATATGCTAAAAAGTCTAAAGGTTATGGATTTTATTGTCCATCTCATAGTACTAGGATTGTGGTATCAATAAATGCAACGTTTCTTAAAAATGACTTGAACAGTAGGAGCAATCAAATCAAGAACATAGTTTTTAAGAAAGATCACTCAAAATATTAACCTTGCACCTCAAGTGATAAATTGGTTATTATTTACAGCACCTCTCAAGTATAAACCGGTGTTGAGCAGCCAATTATTGAAGTCCCACAAACTATTGACGAGATTCCAGTAGATTAGGTAGTTCAAGAGTTGCCAAAAACTTTTGAACAACGAGTTGAACCATATACTTTTCAAGAATATGATGATACAACATTAAGAAGATATATTAGACCAAAGAGATCAGTAATTCTTGATGATTATGTTGTGTGTTTGCAAGAATTTGACTACAACATTGGAGCAAAAAATGATCTCGAGTTCTTTTCAAAAGCCATGAGTTGTAAAGAATCAGAATTATGGTACAATATCATGAAGAAAGAGATCAATTCTATGAAGAGTAACGGAGTCTGGATCTTGTTGAGTTGCCTAATGGTGTAAAAGCCATTGGATGTAAATGGGTCTTTAAGATAAAGAAAGACTCATTGGGCAACATTGAAAGAAACAAGGCAAGACTTGTTGCTAAGGGATTCACTCAAAAAGAATGAATCGATTACATGTAAACTTTCTCTCCTGTATCTAAAAAAGATTCATTGCACGTTATTTTGACATTAGTAGCCTATTTTGACTTAGAGTTGTAACAAATGGATGTGAAATGATATTTCTCAATAGAGATCTAGATGAGAGGTTTACATGAAACAACCTGAAAGATTCCCCTTTAGTGATGGTGAGCAACTGGTTGCAAGCTCAAGAAATCCATATACGGTTCAAAACAAGCATCCCACCAATAGTATTTGAAATTCCATAATGTAATTTTTTCATTTGATTTTGTAGAAAACGTTATGGATCAATATATATACCAGAAGGTCAGTGGGAGTAAAATTTGTTTTCTTGTTTTATATGTGAATGACATTTTGCCAACAACCAATATTAAATATTTGTTGCATGAGGTGAAACAATTCCTTTCTAAAAATTTTGATATGAAGGATACGGGTGAGGCATCATATGTCATTGACATTAAAATCCATAGAGACAGATTTCGAGATATCTTGGGTCTGTCTCAAGAAACTTATATTAATAAAGTTTTAGAGAGATTTCGGATGATGGATTTTGTTCACCAAGTATAGCTTCCATTGTGAAGGGTGATAGGTTCAATTTGAACCAATGCCCGAAAAATGACTTTGAAATGGAACAAATGAAGAACATTCAAATGCTTCTGTTATCGGAAGCCTAATATATGCCCAGGTCTGTACAAGACTTGACATTGCATTTGCTGTGAGAATGTTGGGACGATATCAAAGTGATCCAGATTTAGACCACTAGAGAGCTGCAAAAAAAGTAATAAGGTACTTTCAAGGAACCAAAGACTACGTACTTATGTATAGACGAACAGACAATCTGGAAGTAATTGGCTACTCAGATTCTGACTTTGTTGGTTGTATTGATTCCCGCAAATCAACACCATGATATATTTTATTATGGCCAGTGGAGCTGTATCATGGAGGAGTGCCAAGCAGACTTTGACTGCCACTTCCACTATGGAAGCCAAGTTCGTCTCTTGTTTTGAGACTACTTCACACGGTGTATGACTTAAGAGTTTCATTTATGGGCTTAGAATTATGGATTCTATCTCTAGGCCATTGAGCATGTATTACGACAATTCAGCTGCTGTTTGTATGGTTAATAACAACAAAAGTGGAAGTCAAAGTAAATACATCGACATTAAGTATTTAGCCATAATGGAATGTGTTAAATAAAAGAAAGTGATCATTGAGCACATCAGCACTGAGCTAATGATCGCTAATCCTTTGACTAAGGGTATGCCACCATTGAAATTTAAGGATCATGTGGCAAATATAGGACTTGGTTCTATTATGTAATTTTTCATTGTATTGACAATGTTATTTTAATAAAATTCTTAATTATTCTTATGTTTTTCTCATATTGATGTGCACCTTAATTTAATTTTGAAAAAATTCATCTGTGTTGGACCAAGAATAAACATAGGGTTTATTCATTGAGAAATTGTTACCACATAAATTACAATATTTAAGAAATAAATACATAGAAGGTAATACTCGTCATTAAAGGACCTATCGCCATGATTCATGTATTTATTACTTAAATACAAATTATCGATGGGTTTAAGATGAAACATTAGATTAAAAATGTGGACCAAGTGGGAGAATGTTGACCGTTTATCATAGAGGCCGTTCTTAAGAACGAGTCTCCAGTTCCCGTTCATTTTAGGAGCTCTTGAAGTAGTTCACTCCGATTGTTCATCACGTTTGTAGAATGTTGGAACTAAACACGTGGGACACATAGCCCCCAAAACTTGATAGAAGCTTTGGTTATAAATAATACGGTTTGGTCTCCAGACTCACTCACTCAATCTCCTTCAGTCTTACACCATCTAAATAGAGTGATTAGAGTTTGGAACTGCCAAAAATTAGTGAGAGAATGCAGCAAAACCATGAGAAACATCAATGGCTGGAGGTACTGTTTTCTTGGCATCAAAGCTTTTTGATTATGTTTTAAGTGTTTATTCTGAATTATAGAATCCTCCTTTTGCTAACACCGTCAACCTAATGTTTTCTGCCTTCCTTCTTCCCTCCATTTCCCTCTCTCTCTTAGCATTTTTTGTCACTTTGTTATCGTAAGAAGTCTAGTCTACACCTCAACAAAGATATGCGGAAATTGGTGAATGCAGTATCGGAGAATGGTTATATGAAGATAGTGGAGTATTATAATACGAAGAAAGTACTGGGGATGCCATGGAAGTTTGCCTTTGAAAATGAGAAGCGAGTTGCTACAAGATCAGATGATATTGATAAGAAAACCCAAAATTTTTTATACTCTCGGACGAGTTGACCAAATTATACAAACTCGACTAATAGTCGGGCTGGAGACACGCTCAAATAATAACCCAATAACTTCAGGTCGGTTCGGGTTATCCTAATCGGATCCAACGGGTATTTGATTCACATGCACACCCCTACTTGGCACCCTTATCTCAAAAATTCAAAATGATCAATGAGATACATTTAGGTAATGACATTGGTCATATAGGTAATGCATTTAAAACCTTAATAAGAAGATACTATGGATTCTCATAGGCGTGGGGTGGGTATTTGTGTTTGTAGGTTGTATTCTTGTTATATTCCTGTGGTGTCAACTGCAAAATAATGAATATTAATTGACTATATGAGTTAGTATATGACTCGTTTAACTAAAGATAAATATTGTTATGTCATTCTAATTATACCGCTCACTTTGTCCGACACCACCACTTGGTGCCACATAGTTTATTAAAAATATATATATTTAAAACAAAATTGCATCCAAAAACATAAAAAGAGAAATTGAAACGTTAAGTTCCCTCTATCCCTTTAATGTTTATGTTTTTAATTTTTTTTTTAATAAATCATGTGGTACCACATGGTAATACTACATCAATAAGGCAAATTGAACAGTATAACTAGGGCAATATAGTAGCATTTCTCTAATTAAATGGCCTAGACTAAAAAATCTTAACCCGATTCAAATAAATAACACGTGACACGACACAACCTATTTAGTCAACTCAAGTGGGTTAACTTGAACATAGCCCATTTCATACAAATGGATCAAATTTACTCATATTTATTTTTACTTTATTAACATAATTTAATTTATAATACAAGAATGACTATATAAGACTTCACAATTACAACTAAAATCATGATAAAAAAAAATATATCTCATAATTTAATACATAAGAAAATTAATAACTTGAGTTTTTAATAGTCGCATGATAGTTAATATCTCCAAAAACAATTACACCAACGAAAAAATAATAAAAAAATTTAAATATTAAATAGTCAAATAATTTCAGCATTACATCCCGACAAAATTAACAAAGGCATAAATTTATGTTAAAGATAGAATTTATTCGAATTATACTTGATTGTGAGTGTGAGTGTGAGTGTGAGTTGATCCGTTTATTAATATTAATAGTATCTTAACAGATTAATATGACTTAATCTAAACTCTTTTATATCAAAACGTAGTTATTTCGTATCCAGTCGTTTCTCCTGCTATGGAATAATGAAAATCCATTGTAATTAATTATATTTTAAACATCGTATAGCAAAGAATCAATAGGCGTTACTTGAAGAATAGAAAGAAAAAAGCAGCGTTGATGAGATCTTTTAGATTGAATTGTAAAAGAAATAAAAGAAATAAAAAAAAAAAAAAGAAGAAGAAAAAACAAGTGTACTTCTGAAAACCTCTCACAAATTAAAGAATGTTTGGAGGAGACTGAAATCTTAACCAGGCATGCGCAATGCTGTTGCTGTTGAGGACGAATGTATCATGTGTGTGGTGGAAATTATGGTGTCATCCATTACATTTGCATCCAAACCGGCAGCCCATCTTCGGAGGATCCTCAAAAGCGTAGCCGCTTTTCTTCTGGCTCTAGGTGTTCCACTTTGCATTAACTCCCATATCCCTCTCTCGATCCCCGGCGTCGACGCAAGCTCCGCCACCAACTCTGCACCACCTTTTCGCGTGATTGTGACGAGAGTTGCCGCCGCACTTTCTTGGGCTCTCTCCGATCCCTCTCTTAACACCACGGTTAATTTTTTAATGGCGATATATGACGCCGCAATAGCGACAAAGCCGCCCCTCTTTACCACCGACTCCAATATAGTCACCGCCTCCTCTGAAAATTGATCCATCAATTCAACGGTCATCCGCACTACCCCTCCTTCGAGTAACCTCCCAACGGCCTCCCTGTCTGCCGCCAAATTCAGGATTGCTGCCAACGCGTCCCTCTTGGAACTCAGGGGCCCCAACTCGGCTAACTCCAGCAATCCCTTGATGACACGTGTCTTCTTTCCGAGTCTCCTTCTATGTATTTGTACACCTGCGAGGCTGAATATCGTGGCCGCTGCATTCCCTTTCGCCTCCCACGTAGCGCCAGAGCGTAGCACCTCGATGATGCCGTTCAAGGCTCCGTCAGTCTCCATGATCCTCGTCTTGTTTGCCTCCAAGATGGAAAGGTTGAGGATCGTCGTCACGGCGTTAACTTGGAGATTCGGGTGTTCCGAACCAATATCCGAGCCAAGGTAACGTACAAGCATAGGGATAGCTCCTGCTTCGGCAATGCAGGCCCGGCTATCAGAGTCTGTCTTGGCAAGTACACGAAGCTCGTAAACGACGCCGTTGGCAGCCTCTATTGACTGAGAGACAGACAATTTGTTAATCAAAAACGTCGCCGTCATCCGCGTAGCTTCCAACGCCGCTTTATTCGTTGTAACGCCGTTGACTTTCACACTACCCGCTGTAATTTCAAACGGTATCTTCTGTTCGCGGCACCACATTGCGATAAGATTCTTCAAAGAGAGGTTTGGAATAAGTTCCGTGTGGACCAGGTTCTGACCTGTCTTTGGACACGTGGCATGTCCCGATTCGATCCACATCTTGATTGACTCCCTATCGTATGTCTGTCCGGTTGCCACGACCACCGGGTCCCGCATCAATTCCAGGCTGATAGGGCACTTGAAATCAGCTGGTACAATTGCCTCCGATGGCGTTTCCCGGCTCCGGATGTCCGTATTCGGAGTCGAAGCTCCAAAAAGAACACACTTGGCGTAGCGAACGAGTCCAATCAAGGCGATTATTACCTCGGACTTGGATTTCTCGTTGCCCTGGTTTTGGACCTCGTCTTCGAGATTCTCTATCTCCTCTCTGCAACTCGAAGCGTCCCGAAGCCCTAGCCTCGCGAAGATCTCGGCGAGCTCGGAATGATCTGGCACGATTTCCCTCTTGATCCGGTCGAGCATGGCCAACACCTCGAGCCTGAGCTCGTCGTCTCTCGGATCCACAACGCCATTAACTTTGGTTTGGGAATTGAGCTGGTTTCTGATCAAAACGATTAGCTCTGCAACATCGTCGTTCAAGTCAATCTCTTGCAAGGGGAAAATATCAAGCAGAGTGGACAACTCTCTAGTGAGCTCGTGGAAACCGTTGGCCATCGACTCGGTCTGCATGAGGAGCCACATCTTGCTACCGTTGGAGCAGTCCTCGATGAGGGCCTTGACTCTCTGCAAAAGCACGTGCATTTCTTCGAAGCATAGGATGGCAGATGGAGAGAGAGCGGGGATGGGATTGCAGAGAAGAAGCTCTTCGAAAAGAATGGCGAGGTGCTTGGATTTGCGGATGAGGGAAACGGAATGGCGCTTGAAAAGGAATTGGAAAGGTGTGAGCGACGAAATTTCTTGGGTGAAAAGGAGAAGAGATTGGATAAGGTTCCGCTCAGAGAGTTTTGGGGATATGAAGGAAGCGGCCGATATTGGTCGGCGTTTTCTAGGCGGGAAAGCTTGGGGCGGAGATACGGCCATGAAGGACCAAAAGAAAAAACTTTGAGTGCTCAAGAGATTGAATATGATCTGGAAGAGAGAAGATAATTTGTGGGGATGGAAGAAAGTGATGATCTGAGAGCAGAGGTGAAAAGAACAAAGTTGTTTGTCTGAGAAACAAATCTGGATTTTGGAGAAATAAAATGAAAAGGGGGTATAGACGGGAGAGAATTAAGATTGGTTGGTTTTTGACTCTTTATGACTTGGTTGGTTTTTGGAGGCCTGCCGTTTCGGAACGTACGACGTAAGAGCTGAACCTCAATTGGTTTTGGATTAGGGAAAAGCAATACAAATAGTAATGTAAGTGCTGATCAGGTCGACAACATCAAGATGGCTCTGTCAACCGCCGGCGCCGGCGGGTGAATAAAAATCAATTATTTGAATTTCTCTCCATATTCATTTATTATATATATATATATATATATATATATAAAAATATTTGTTGAGTACTATATATTAACTGGTACAATCGGTCAGACTCTATTATTATAACCTAATTAGAAGGAGAGCTGAACTGGTATGCACTTATACGATGCCCAAATTATATTATTGTTTTGTTTTTCTTTTCTCAAAATATAAAAAGTAAAAAATAAAAAATTGTTGGTACATTAGGTAAGAGTTGTTATGACTTGGCTCATTATGGTCGTCATCCGCATGCCAATTTAATATTATATGCATTATGTGCTGTTTCCTTCTTTCTTGTACATTTTCAGCTGCCGGCCTACGTTTCCAATGATACTTTTCTTTAAAGTAATGATTTCTTTTTCCTTTCTCCTTTTCTAAATTTGCCTTTTGGGATGATCAATTTTTTGAGAAAAATATTTATTTTAAATAATAATGAATATCAATAATAATAATAATAAACCATATGGTATATGGTAATATTTATTACGTGAGGGAGGACAATGTTTAGGATTTACGGCGTAGTGCTGCGATATATTGAATTACCACGAAATATGGTAATCAAGTCATTGACACGATGTTTTCAAAGAAACAATTATGAAAATTCATATCATTATATTGATAATTTAATATTTTTTATTGACCATTAAATTTTAAAATCAAAGTTATTTAATGATTGATGTCAATAGTAAAACTTTTATGATAATAAAGTATTTGACTACAAAAAAATTTCATAAAATTAAACTGATCACAAACGTCTAATATGATTTTATGTGATATATTAGATTAGTTTATAATAAAATTAATTTTACAACCTGAAATACAATATTAAGCCAATTTTTATAGCTAAAGCGCATGATATCATAAATGAATTTGGTGGGTAGTTTTGAAAGCGACGCAATCTCATTCAGTTGGCGGATTATATAGGAAAAGGCTAATGTCAAGAAATAACAACGCGCAGTTGCTTGCTTGTAAGATATTATTCAGATAATCATCATTTTCTTGTCCACTCTTCGCTGGATCATTCAACCAGCTTGCTTTCCTTGTACATCTCCGCCATTAATGTATAATATAATTATGAAAAAAGTGAGAGACAAAGAAAAAGCAATACGCGTTCGAGACAAAAAGAAGGGCCGTGTAATTGCCATCTGAGTTATGAATATATGATATGAATGCAATATGGAAATACAACTTTCGGTGGCAGCAGCAATAGCATGCAGTGAGATCGATGGATTTTACTCGTTTTCCCACGCGTCGATCTTTTACTTCATGCCTAGCTAAAACTTTTTATCTTTTTTATTTTTTTTATTTATTTCTTCTTCTGTTCTTGAACTTTGACAAATTCATAAGACGAGTTGACTTTTTTGCTTTATATTTGTTGATCAATACATAAACTCATGATGTATATGAGATTGACCTTGGACTTTAGTGGATGATGAGATAATACTGCCACGTCTATACCATATCTCTTCTTATATATATATATGCATTATGCATTGCTTTGATTAGTTGGTAGCGATAAACATTAAAGCACTTCTTAATTAATTACATCATGCATGCATTTTTTTTTTCCAAAGATCATCATCAAACTCATCATACTGAGCTCCAATTACTTGTATAATTATCAGTATTGACTTGCTCTCCGGATGAAGCTGATCCAGGAATATTATAAAATATTATCGCCAAAGTTGCCTAGCTTCTGGCGTAGCCAGGATATGATCATTTAAGGAAAATGGTATTCATGAGCCCACCATTTTACCACTATTTGACTGCTGCACTTTTTTTTTTTTTTTTAAGTGGTTTTTCTTCGTAATAAATTGGAAATTTGAAAAATAAAATAGAAAAATAAAAGAAAACGAAATGGTTAAACGGTGGGCTGAGTAACATGCTGATTCGTAATTTAAACTATGGCCAGTTTGAATTTTAAACCTATCTCAATTCATCTCAATTTTTTTATCTAATTATTATAATTTTTTAAAATTTCAACACAATATATAATAAATAATTTAATTTTTTAATTCTTAAAATAATAATAATATTAAAAAATAATATTTTAATAATATTTTATTTTATTTTTAACTTTCATCCCAACTCAACTTAATCCAACTTAGTTTAACATCTAAATACACCTAAATTTACATCTTCTCATTACTGCTAATTAAGTGCTCCCGTTATCAATCAAGATCATAAATACAAGTGAAATTTGTCAGTCTCAAATATTGATTTTCATGCACTCCAAGTTGTTTGAAAAATTTTCGGCCTTAATTTAAATGGGTGTTTATATTTATGAGATCGATAATATTCCTAGGTAATAATGCATGGCTTTTTTTTTTTTTTTTTTTTTTTTTTTGCTTTTTATAAATACTTATGCGACAAATGCATTCAAACATTAATTGTTCATGTCAAGACTCAGACACGCAAATAAGTCCAGTGAAAAAACTAACAAAATCAAGCATTACAATTTGCTGGCCGGCCAGATCGAAAAATAGAAATAAAAAGCATTTTGTTATAAATTTCTATGCATAATAAATATTTCTTCACTCCATCATGTGTACTTTGGTCATGTATCCCAATTAAGGCGCCTAAAAATTATTGGGATTGTCTTTCCCCGGGAAAATCGGTGGAGCTGAACCCATTATTTGGGTTCTAGGGTTTATTCAATTTAGGGCAAAAAATGGAAAAAGGAATAATAAAAATGCATGGAGGTTATTATAAAGAAAGTAAAAGGTAGTATCTTACAATACATGTTATGCACTACTGCTGGAGTGCACTTAACAGGTTCATTTTAGAAATAACTTGGTTTCCAAGCCATGGTTGGGAGAGACGAAACTGCATCCTTTCATGGCCTTATTGATAGAGTGTGGTCTCAAATAACAAACTGGAAGACTAATTTTTTATTTGTTGTTGGAAATGAGGTGTTGCTCAAATCTGTCTTGCAGGCCATTTCTTCTTATACCATGGGGATATTTCTTCTCCCTCAGTCCATTACCAACAAGTTGGATTAGTTATCAAGGAAATTTTGGTAGGGCTTCAATGAGGACTAGTCAAAGATTCATTGGATCAAGTGGAGTACACTCAACAAATCAAAGGATCAGGATGGATTGGGATTTAGGAACTTCAACAGTTTCAATCTTGCTCTTCTAGCAAAGTAAGGGTGGAAAATACTTACAAGTCCTAACTCTTTTCTTGCTCTCGTCCTAAAACATAAGTATTTCTCACATGGCTCGATCCTAGATGCTAAAATGGGATTTAGGTCTTCTCTAACTCGGAGGAATATGCAAATTGGCCTAAATCTGTTAAAAGAAGGTCTATTAGGGAAGATTGGTAATAGTTTAGAAGTGAAGATATGGGAGGACAGATGGTTTGCCGAGACCTAATTTTCTAGCTCCTAACACTAGCAACAATGACACATCAGAAGTGACTCAGGTGGCTGATTTATTTGACCCAATTCTCATGAAATGGGATGATACCCTGCTTTCTAATTTGTTCCCTCAAAATAGTATGAACATCATAAAAACCATCCCCATCAGTTTGAGCAATAGAGTGGATCAAGTGACTTGGGGAGGCACAAGTAATGGCATCTTCTCAGTGAAGAGTGCCTACCATCTTCATAGAGAACTAAAATCCAATCAAGATAGTGGTACCTCAAATGTTCAAGCTCATAATGGTTTTGAAAATCCTTGTGGAAACTACATGTGCCCAATGGAGCAAGGATGTTCATTTGGAGAGCATATAATGAAACTTTGCCTACTTTTAACAATCGATATAAGAGGGAAATTCTAAATGATAACCTTTGTCCTATTTGTCATCTAGAGGGGGAATCTTCAAGGCATGTGTTGTGGAGTTGTGGGGCTACTCAAGATATTTGGTGTCAAGCAAGTATACCTTTACAGAAACTATCTCTGGAAGGTGCTTGTTTTAAGTCTATATGGGAAGAAATGTTAGCAAAATTGCCACAACATGCTTTGGAAGAAGCTGGTATGATCTTAAGACTCATCTGGTCTAGGAGGAATGATTTCTTGCATGGAAAAGAATTCAAACACCCTAATGCTATTATTTATAAAGCTTATGAAGACCTAAGATGCTTTAAGGCCATTAAAACAAATGTTCCTGCTGCTACAGCTACCGTCTGTTCCCTTAGTATTCAGAGATGGAAAAAACATATAGAGGGAAGAAACAAAATGAACTGGGATGCTTCTGTTAATGAGTCTAGGAACTTTATTGGAATTGGAGCTATTTTCAGGGACTATAATGGATTGGTCCTTGGGATGCTTAGAGGTAGAAGGAATCTCAGACTCTCTCTATATACTACAAAGGCATACGCTATGATGCTGGCTGTCCTTTTTTGTAAAGAAGCTGTGTGGCGCCCTCGACCCCCACATGTTATTTATGTAGAGTTCGTGATACCAGAATGATGACCACACGGGTTACGCACCCCAACGACCAGTGCTCAGAGTGCGTAAAACATGCAATAAGTGAACAATATAATATTCGCAGCGGAAAAATAAAAATCATGTCTTTCTTTATTAAGTACCAGAATTGTTCAAAAACAGTAAAATATTATTACAAGATTAACATAGTCATCCGACAGATAAATTAAAGACAAGAAATAACATAAAGAAAACAAATCTCATAACGCTGATCAACATATCAGCAACTCAAGCCTCCGGCAGAGTTGATCCCTCGAGTTCATACTCGAGCTCTACGTCAGACTCTACGGCACCATAAGACTGAATCGTAGGGTAAAACATCACAATGAGATTATGACATCTCATCAAATAATTAACCAAAATAACATCCAAAACATTTAAAACACATTAATATAATCACACATCTCCATACGGACAAATATGCAGAAAACAAAACCACCAACTTTTTTCCAAAAATACACTTTTAATTACTCATGCAAAAATCCCGTTTTGCCCCAATCATAACCATTATTTTATTATGCATGCACCATGGTCTCTCCTATGGACCGTCCGCACACCCTGACTCTCATCGTTACATCACGGGTAACATCCGTGAATGAGACTTCGTAACGAGCGATGCCCAATTCCATATCCAGCGCGTACATGTCCAAGCATCATCTAGCCTCGCAGCCAAAAGGTCACGGAATCAATACAAGAGCGCTACCGTCTCGTCCATTCCCGTTGTCACCCTGCGACAACTCAGGTGACGTCACGTCAGTCTATTACGCTCCTGAGTGACCAGAAGAGCTCCACCGAGATAATGCCTTATCTCGGCTTAATGTCGTGATACACACGCACCCACATAATCAGTCTCAATTCGAAACAGACAACGCGACTTCATAACACAATTTATTAAAAACGATAAATGTGCATGACAACAACAATTATTGAATGACATCGTAAATAACTCATTTACATAAAAATCTCAATAATTACAAATATACAGTTTCACAACTACACGCGTAATCCCATCCTCCAAATCCGGCTCAAGGCCTAACATGAACACCAACTACAATTAAAACCCAACACTTCAACGGCCCAAGGCCCAATTCCAACAAACCAACAGTTTATAAGTAAATGCCAATAACGCTATTTTAAAACTCATGAATTTACGTTGAAAAATTACATACTAGAAAATGGAAATTTTCAGGAAGATCGCGCGAAAGAAAATGTTGTCAAAGGTGGCGGCACAGTGGCGGTGCACGGCGGAGTAGTGCCAAAAATGGCTTTTATCTCACGGGTTGGCTAATTTTTACAAGTTGATATTCACGATGGCTCACAGGGATGGTCAAACAACCAATGTAAGACACTTTGTCTGGTGGTTTATGGTGGTGTACACGGCAAAAGCTTAAAGATTTTGGGACAACAACTACCAAAATTGGAAACTAAGGTTTCGAGTTTGAGAGAGAGAAAACAATAGAATTTGAGATGCTCAATAACTGAAGAAACTCAGCCTATTTATAGGCTGAGCACGGCGGTAGCAGGTGGCTGCGTGCCTCACGAGTAGAGAAAACAAAACCGGCTGCACAAGCCGTGGATGAGAGAAGGGATTTCGTGAGTACGTGTGGCGCGGCGGCTGACAACGCAACTCGGAGCACACTACCGGTCGACACGGAGCTGCTCACGAAAGAATGAGGTGGAAGGTGGTGGTGGCTGTGAGGAGCGATAGCTCGACAGCAAGGCTTCAGAGTCACTGCCGAAAGACACTGAGCTTCCATGATGTGGAGGAAGGAGGTGGTGACTCGCAGCAAGTGGAAGGAGAAGAATCTAGAAAAAGGTAGAAGAAAGGAGAAGAAACCAGGAAAAAAGAAAAAGGAGAGGAACGGCGCATGAAGAACACGATGGAACCCTAGGGTTCTATCCAAAACGGTGTCGTTTAACAGTTAAAGGGGCTGGGTTACAAGCTTCCGCACGGGTTGGGCCTTCAACACCACACACACACACGGGCTGGGTTCTACCAAATCACACGGGTTGGGTTTTCACTTCACACGGGTTGGATCTTTTTGAGCTTTCCTAACTCACACAACCACGACCCACATTGAGAAACATACACACACAGCCCAAAATAAAAACACTACAATACACAAGCCCAAAAATAAAACACAAAAAATAAAATAAAACAAATAAAATAACATAATTAAATAAATACTAGGGAATTAAAACACAAAATCTAGGGATCTCACAAACTCCCCCCTTAAAAGAAATTTCGTACTCGAAATTGTCAAGTTCTTTTATTGATTCCAAGACAAGATACATTACAAAGCTCAAAACAAGCTTGAGAAAGAAAACAAACATTCAAAACTACCCGAACAAGTAAGGGTAAAACTTTCTCATGTCTGCCTTTCTCTCTCCCACGAGAAATCCTGAGCCAAAGGATCTCCCCATGATAGCATAACTAAGGGTATCGTCTTGGATCTGTAAATCTAATCACATGGTACTATTTCTAATGATTGGATAGAAATCTGTCCCTGTGATGACTCCAGCATTTTGAGTTTACGGAGCTTCATCATCAACCTCGCCAGGGGTCACTGTGTACACCCTAGCCTGGACAGTTGGTCTTGGGGTAGTACTCCCACCACGGTAACCGCCTCGATTCGCTTGAATCATGGTAGGGCAATTACGAGCAAGATGCCCCATTTGCCCGCATCTAAAACATTGAATCCCAAATAGACGGTACTCTCCTTCATGTGTCCTATTGCATTTGCCACATACTGGAGCTTGTCCTCCCATACGTACTCCGGCGGCCATCTACGGTCGGGCCCCAGTCCTGGTAGTAAACTTAAGTACAGACCCGGAACTACTTCCTTCCCCGAAACCCCTTCTCTTTTGACCAATCGGAGCAGCAATAGGGTCAATAAACTCCCGCTCTGTAATCGTAGCAATCTCCACTAGCTGCTAAAAGGTCGGAATTTGCAAACAAGCAACTTGTCTACGAATCTCTCGCCGCAGACCCTCCTGAAATAGCTCGATCCACATTTCTTCTGTAGCAATTAAATGCGTAGCAAATTTCCCTAGTTCTATATACTTCCAGGCATACTACTCTACTGTCATCTCCCCTTGCACTAGATTGTTGAATTCTCGGGGCTTTTGTTTCCTCATAGTGTTCGGGAAGAAACGGTCATTGAATTCTTTTTTAAAACGCGGCCAAGATACCGCTTCAATTGATCCTAACTCCATTTCAAGAAGCTCCTGCTTGGCCCCCCACCAAGCAGTCACATCACCTTGCAACAGATGACTTGCGTATAGCACTTTCTGGGTTTCAGTACACCCATAGATCTCGAATGTCTTTTTGAGATCACTAATCCACCTCCCAGTATGAAGTGGATCCTCTTATCCGAAAAAAGCAGGGGTTTTATGAGCTAAAAAGGGCTCATACAAAAACCATTTTGCCGCTCCTTTTGCGGAGAAAAATTTTGTTGAAGAAGTTCTGTCATACGAGTTAAGGCTCTAGCCATAGAGATATTCCCATCAATACGAGACAAGTCGTCCTCAGGTTCCGGATGTAGCATTCTTGGTTGGTCCATCTTTCTGATAAAATGCGTCTTTTAAAACCTGATATTTAATTTAAATAAATAAGTTAAAATACACTAAAATTTTCTGGTACTGCACCTAGGTATTTTTACGGTTTTACCCTGAGTCAGACTGCTCTGATACCACCTGTGGTGCATTCGACCCCCACGTATTATTTATGTGGAGTTCGTGACACCAGGATGATGACCGCATGGGTCACGTACCCCAACGACTAGTGCTTAAAGTGTGTATAACATGCAATAAGTGTACAATATAATATTCGCAGTGGAGAAATAAAAATGTCTTTCTTTATTAAGTACCAGAATTTTTCAAAAACAGTAAAATATTATTACAAGATTAATATAGTCATCCGACAGATAAATTAAAGATAAGAAATAACATAAGGGAAACAAATCCCATAATGTTGATCAACATATCAGCAACTCAAGCATCCATCGGAGCTGATCCTTCGAGTTCATACTCGGGCTCTACATTAAACTCTACAGCACTATAAGACGGAACTATAGGGTAAAACACAACAATGAGATTATGACATCTCAGTAAGTAATTAACCAAAACAACATCCAAGACATTCAAAACCCATTAATATAATCACACGTCCCCATACAGAAAAATATGCAGAAAACAAAACCACATACTTTTTTCCAAAAATACACTTCTAATTACTCACGCCAAAAATCTCATTTTGGCCCAATCATAACCATTATTTTATTATGCATGCACCATGGTCTCTCCTATGGACCGTCCGCATACCCTGACTCTCATCGTCATACCATGGGTAACGTTCGTGCATGAGACTTCGTAACGAGCGATGCCTAGTTCTACGCCCAGCGTATACATGGCCAAACATCCTCTAATCTCGCCAGCCAAAAGGTCACTGAATCGATACGAGAGCATTACCGTCTAGTCCGTTCCCGTCTTCGCTCTGCGATAACTCAGGGGACGTCACGTCAGTCTGTTACGCTCCCGAGTGATCAGAGGAGCTCCACCGAGATAATGCCTCATCTTGATTTGGGGTCATGATACACACGCACCTACATAATCTGTCTCAATTCCAAACATACAACGCGGCTTCATAGCACAATTTATTAAAGATGATAAATGTGCATGACAATAACAATTATTGAATGACATCGTAAATAACTCATTTACATAAAAATCTCAATAATTACAAATATACAGTTTCACCACTACACGCGTAATCCCATCCTCCAAATCCGGCTCAAGGCCTAACATCAACACCAATTGCAATTAAAACCCAACACTTCAACAGTTCAAGGCCCAATTCCAACAAACCAACAATTTATAAATAAATGCCAATAATGCTATTTTAAAACTCATGAATTTGCGTTGAAAAATTACATACTAGAAAATGAAAATTTTCTGGCAGATTGCACGAAAGGAAATGTTGTCAAAGGTGGCGGCGCATGGCAGAGTAGTGCCAAAAAGGGCTTTTATCTTACGGGTTGGCTAATTTTTACAAGTTGATATTCACGGTGGCTCACGGGGATGGTCAAACAACCAAGGTAAGACACTGTGTCTAGTGGTTTGTGATGGTGTACACGGCAAAAGCTTAAAGATTTTGGGACAACAACTACCATAATTGGAAACTAAGGTTTCGAGTTTGAGAGAGAGAAAACAATAGAATTTGAGATGCTCAATAACTGAAGAAACTTAGCCTATTTATAGGTTGAGCATGGCGATAGTAGGTGGTTGCGTGCCTCACAAGTAGAGAAAACAAAACCGGCTGCACAAGCCGTGGAGGAGAGAAGGGATTTGGTGCGGACGTGTGGCACGGCTGCTGAAAGCTCATCTCGGAGCACACTACCGGTCGACTCGGAGTTGCTCACAGAAGAAGGAGGTGGAAGGTGGTGGTGGCCGTAAGGAGTGGCAGCTTGACAGCAAGGCTTCGGAGTCATTGCCGAAAGACATGGAGCTTCCATGAGGTGGAGGAAGGAGGTGGTGACTCGGAGTAAGTGGAAGGAGAAGAATCTGGAAAAAAGTAGAAGAAAGGAGAAGAAACCAGAAAAGAAGAAGTAGGAGAGGAACGGCGCCTGAAGAACACGATGGAACCCTAGGGTTCTATCCAAAACGGAGACGTTTAACACTTAAAAGGGCTGGGTTACAAGCTTCCGCACGAGCTGGGCCTTCAACACCACTCACACACATGGGCTGGGTTCTACCAAATCACATGGGTTGGGTTTTCACTTCACACGGGTTGGGTCTTTTTGAGCTTTCCTAACTCACACACCCACAACCCACACTGGGAAATACACACACAACTTAAAATAAAAATACTGCAATAAACAAGCTCAAAAATAAAACATTAAAAATAAAATAACACAAATAAAATAACATAATTAAATAAATACTAAGGAATTAAAACAAATAAAATCTAGGGATCTCACAAGCTGGAATTCATGAGTTCATCCTTGAAGGTGATTCAATGCATGTGGTCGAGAAGTTGTAAAAATCCTTAGAGGATTGGAGTCCAGGTGGCTTAATCATAGAGGATACTAAAAATGTGTTACAGTTATTTACAATTTGGAGTGTCTATCATACAAAAATGTATGCTAATATGGTTGCTCACATGGTAGCGAAGGATGCCCTTTCAAGTGAAATTGGTATTTATGACCTTGGGATCATGCCTGATTGTATTAAGCAAGTAGCATCTTTTGAATCTTTGTAATCCTTTGCTTATGCAATAAAGTTAGCTTCATTTAAAAAAAAAAAAATACATGTTATGCACACCCCTGCAATATGAAACTCCACGTGGGCAGCTAGGATGAATGGTAGTACTACCGGGTCATCGTGTTATCTTCAAAATAAATAAATATGAATAATGCTAGTCCCATCGCTCCTGTTAAGATTTACCGCTCGCAATTTTTTTTTTTTTTTTTATTTCGTGAATAAGAAAATATTTTTTAATAATATTATATTTTTTAATATTTAAAAGTATTAAAAAATATATATAAAAAATGAAAAAAAATATACCAAAATAACTAACGTTAACTCCCAGTTAAGGAGTTACCAGTAATGGCTATAGTGTCTTATTTTTCTAGAATCTTTTAAAGAAAATAATACTTTCATCACTTGTTTTTACCACTAGGTGTTATTGTTAGAATTTTTTATTTTTTTTATTTTTCTTTTTACTTATTGATTAAGGAAATATTTTTTTAATAATATTGTATTTTTTTTATTTTTTAAAAAAAGATTTAAAAGTATGAAAAATACATATAAAAAAATAATAAAATAAAAAAATCAATTATACCTAACAATAACTCCTAACGGAAACTAGGAGCGGTAGACGTACCATCATCCAATAAATATTGATCATGTGTTACTATTTGACGAAATAGTCTATCTGACCCAAAATATGGAAATTTCTCGAAATTTTGTATAATTGTCCACTACTTGAGGGGCTGTGAGGGGGAATGCTCGGACATAGCGCTCGAGATCAGATGGGGCTCGTATCGCAAAATATTTGCAATATAAAATAATTTATAAAAACTAATTTAATCCGGCCCAAAATATAACCGAATATAATTTTGAAGCTGCTGTGTTTTAAATTGAAATCCAGAAAACTTATATAAGAATACAGTACTTAGCCAGATGGACCTAGAGCTAGGCTTTAAAACTTTCGACTTTGATTACTCGATCTCTCAAACTAATTAACAGGCATGATAGACCTAAAAGAAAAAAAAGTTTGACTTCTCAAATATTTTAAGAATATATTTTTTCCATTCTACTACATATATGTTTGGTTTGATCAAGTTGCTATGTACTGATTTCTTATTAATGGAAAAATTCTTGCATTTTTAGTATAGATACAAATCAGTGTAAATATATGAAAAGATCCATCTGATCTCTCCCTGACCGCGTCCGCTCTACACTACAAGAAAAATGTCCTTTACCGGCGATTTCTAAATCGCTGGGAAATAAATCGCTGCGAATGAGCATTATTTGCAGCGATTTTCAACTCGCCGCACGTTTTAACACGAAACAGTCCAGGACTTCAGTTAAATAGTTTTTTTGCAGCGATTGTTTTAGTTTTAGAAGCGAATATGTGCGCTGCAAAAGGTTTTAACTTGTTGCAACGCTGTAATTTACGTCGGGATTGATTCTGGGGTGCCAAAACACAAAAATAGATAAATTTCCCCCCAAGCATTTTCCCCCGCACAGCCTATTCTCCCCCACTTCGACGAAACCCAAGAAATACGAAAACCCACTTCGCCAAATACGTTCCCAGCGCTTCCACCTCTTGTTTATGCCGACGGTCACTCCTGTTTGCGACGGACGGAACGCCACTTGAAGGCCCCACTGCCGAAGCTCCTCCGTTCACCTTCGGAGTCCCATTTTCCCAGCACCCTTCTCTAGCTCCCCCTATACTTTGATGTTCCTCCATGGACAGCTCACCTGCAACTTAAAATTCCTCCTACCCCAGTTTACACACTGATTTCTAACTTCCCCGCGGTATCGCTCCAATATTTCGAATCGCAGTTTCTTGTCCCTTGAATTAGATTGGGAAATAGTGCCTCAATATTCGGCTGGGAACTAAGTTTTTGGGCTCTATTTTGAGAACGACTGAGGCTATTTTCAGGGAATAAATTCCCTTTCAGGTATATTAATTTTTCTATTAGAGAAACCTTCCTGCATTTCTTGTAGGGCTTTATAGGTTTTTTGTTTGTTTGTACAATAATTTTTTGTCACTGTCATTCTGATTCCCATGTTCTTCCTTAAGGTTTAATTTTTGTATATCTGCCTTTTGTGTACGTGGTGGTCTAAGCTATGGATATTACCATAATGCAGCGCTTCATGGGTGATTTTCTTGCAAAAACAGAGCCTTTTCTGTTGCAGCGCTTATGACCCTTTTTGCTACCTTCTAATATGTAATTAGAAGATTTTTGTGAAGAATGTTGCTTTGTTTGAATGTGCATTTCTTAGAGTTTTGTGGGAACTGTTTTGCTGATCATGAATTACTGTACGTTAACTCTTTCTTTTGTATCCATATAGAATAAATGCCTTTTTTGATTGCCCTTCGATTTATTATTCAGATATATACAAATACTTAGAGATCCATCCCAGTCAGTTCTGTATGTTATATTGATCATCTATAACTATTAGAAATAGAAATAAATGCTTTGTTAACAAGACTCTAGATCAATAACATACAAGTGTATTAATTTCTTGCGGAAAGTAATATTGAAACCTAATTCGTGATGAGATATCAAGATCTTTCGCTTCTAGCTAAGAGAGCATTTAGGGAAGATTGATTTAGAAATTTGGTTGAATTTCATTGTTTTTCTTCCAATTCTTCTTTCTGTTTGCATGCATGCATTCTACCTATCTACTTGCTAGCTGCTTGTAATTCTGAATGCGTAATGTAGTAATTCAGAGTTCATTCCAACCAATTAATTTAAGTAAAAAGAAGAAAGAAGGATGATGTGATTTGTCATTATCGGTGAAAGATCAAAGTGATGGATCAAGGTGGAAGATCATTAATGGGTGTATGCTATAATTAGCTATTATATATAAATGAATATATATATATATATTATATATACACGTAGCTGATATATATTATAAGAATATAATTTGAGCCTTTTGAATTAAACAATAGTTTAGCAGCTTGGACTTTTCTGGACAAGTAAGAATACTATCTATGTATACCATCATAAGAAAAATTGTATGCAGGCGCAGGGCCAGGATTATAATATTGCCCCAAACAATACCACATATGGAAAATCAATTAGGAGGGTAAGATCACTACAAGAAAAGTCAGCTTTCTCCTTGTAGTGTACACCACACCAGACTCAACTCTGGATGAAATTTACAAGTGAAAATCTGGTCCTGAATTTGGATGTGATCTTCTCATGAATTTACCCCTTGAATGAATGCATAAACAATCGTTTTCTGAACAGTCCACTTTTCTATTACTGTCTTGATCTATCGTCCGTGATGGCATGTCATTTTGACTGTGTTTTACATCTACTTTTGTCTTACTCAAGATTTTCATCAAAAAGTGCTAAAGTTTCGAAAATGACAATCGCCTCCCGATCTAAATGCTCGTTTGGTTATGTTTATGCCCACTTTTAATACTTTATATATATATTATATATAAATATATATATATATATATATATATTTTAATTGCATCAGTCTAAACAGTACTAATATATGAAAAACAGACATCCACGTTATAAATGTTGGAATGATAACTGCATGCACAATTTCAGCACCACAACTAGAAATAGAAAGCTGGAAGATTTACACATATATATATATACATATTATATATATTAGTTTCTTCTCTAAAGTTCTGCTTGATATATATATATTCTTAACCAAGGCATTAAAAACATCTTCCTGCTATATACAGACCAAGGCATTAATAATCACATAATTATTTTGCTTTTTTCTGATGCTCTCAGCTTTATATATAGACCTTAGATTGTGCATGCATGCAGCATTGTAGACTTTGTTCAATGAGTTTGGTCCCTTTTAGTATCCTTCCTTATACTAAAAGATTTGTGTATGGTTTCCTGGTGCTTATGGCCCATGTGGTTTCAGGATTTAAAGGATTAAAAATAGAATGTGGATCATGCAAGCATGAACATGATCTTAGTTGTTATATAGGCATCTTAGACAGGGCTAGCTAGGCTCCATATGGTTATAGTCCATTAGTTTCCTCCATTTAAAGAACAAATAGCGTACGTACACAACCTGCATTGATTTATTTAATGCAGTTTATTGTTAGAGGTAATTAATGAGGAATATGATCCCTGGCTAATGGACTAGGGCTTCTCAAAACCGTGTCATCTTTTACTCATGCTGTCGTGTTAAATGTAGGCTTATTGAATATTGATATTTATTTATACTCTTTTTAATATTGAGAAGATCTTCTGTTTTAAATATTGAGTTTGAATCATGTTTTGACTATGTTTAACCCTTTATGACTATGTGTTAAACTAGTGGAGATGAGAATGTATTATTTTTAACACTTTTCTTCAAGATAATAGCCTATGTAAGCAACCGAGGATTTTATTCAAACCAGTAGGTTCGATTAGAATTTTCTGGTTTGTCGAGAGCTACTCTTGCTGTTTATGCTATGCTTCACACAAAAATGATGTGAATTCTCAGGTTTTCTTCAAATCGAGTATGCTTGGGTTATGTAGTTGAGATTGTGGTTAAATGAGGGATGTTTAAGAGCATGAATGTACCAAAGCTGCTAGCTGTCCATGGTAGTGCAGAAAATTCGGCTATGCACTCTGTTTTTCTTCTTCAACCACTCCATTTCATCCCCATTTTTTATTTGCATCTTTCACTCAACCAAAGTTATTTGTTTGTATCCAAAGATTGAAAACAAGGGACAAAAACCAGCCATCTTGTGAGCTTTAGCTCTTCATTTAATTTGGTTCCAACAAGTTACTAACAAGCTGTCAAATGCCATTTTAATAGTGAAATTTCCAGATTTTTTATACTTCTTTGTTCTCTTCCATTTCTAAGTCAATTCCTATCATTTCTACATTCTTAACCCACGATCTTCATATATTTTTTATACTTTTTTGTTGAACTTTTGTTTTTCTTTTGGCTATATATTCTTGAACCATACAAAGTATACTTGTTTATTATGGCAATGCCTTCCACTTTCCTTTTTAGCTAATGTGTTCCCTTCCACTTTCATAAATGGCCCAAATCTTCAATATATCAAGAAATTTGTGATGTTTTCTATTTGTGCTGCAGCAGTTTTCCCTTCATTTTTAGCTTATATCTTCACTCTACAAGGCTAGAACTTTGGCTTAAATTTCATTTGTAAGAAAACTAAGTTCAATTTAGTTTTAAAACTCCATCATTTTTCCCTCTCTTAGCTCACGTTTAGCACCTAAAAAGATAATAGCAAACACACTTCCAAAGCCTAAAATTTTCTGCAACAGATTTTGTGATGGTGTCTTCCAACCTCATCTGTCTTCCAACACATGTTTGAGGATAGGTAAGGTTATTGGGTCAGATGGGGTTCACTCCCATCTTGTTGAGCCACATAAAAAATTTACTATATATCCAAACATTTGTCTTTACATTCATGTCATTAATGATATATATACATTATATATCTTATCTTCCATATTGGAGCTAATTGACAAACAATATTGTATTAATGTAACGGAGATCACGATGATGATGGGATCTCTGGTATCTTCAATTAATTGATTTGGTACTACATTATTTTATAGTACTAAACTCATACATTATAATATATATATATATATATTATATAGTCCATGCATTACGTATGGTGCGCAACTTATCATATATATATATGAAGCAGTACTACTAGCTTATAAACAGAATCAACTATCACTGATTGATCAACTAATGGCCTTTATTGGATGAACATTTTGTTTACTGCTCATATTCCAGGACCATACTAAGTATGGTCCTTTTGCCTTCAACAAGGGCCTCCCCTAAACCATCCCATCCTACTAACATAAACCTTCATAAGCCTCTTCATGCACAGCAAGTTTCCATCAATTTAGTGATGGAAACTTTTGCTTGATTTGATTAACAGTTAAAATGCAGAAAGCAAACATCTTCAAGGTTATAACTAGCTAGCCTACTTTGTGCACTAGTATACTTTCATTTTCTTTCAAATTGCTATTTTAAATGAAATGAAACTACACTACATAAATCATTCAATACAATACTACATGAAATTTTATGAAATGGAGGAAGTCAACCCAATTGTTGCTTCCATCCATATATCTTTCATGTAGAAAACTCAATGGTCTTTATTGGACAGCAACCATGCAATTTGAATCAATTTCAGTTATTTATTTAGAATGCTTGAAATGAGGTTAATTGCGTGGGACTTTTGGTTTAGAAGATATAAGATGGTGCATGATAAAGCTTGTATTGAACCAAGACAGGTAATTGAACATGGCATATCACTACAGAGAATGTTTATAATCATCAAGTATTTTCCAAACACCAAGACAAAGGTTTACTACTTTGGAAACCTCCCCCTTCAGGAAACTTGAAGCTAATTGTGGATGGGGTAATATTTTGTGATCTAAATAGAGCCAAAGTTGGTGCTATTCTTAACGATGACAAAAGTGATATTGTTATGACTGCTAGTGTTGTTGAAAATGAGTTGATCCAAAATCTATTGAGTTACTAGCAATATTTAGAGGTTTATAACTTTGTGCTAATATGGATATCCAGAAGCTAATAATTGAAAGTGGTTGCTTGTTGATGGTGAAAGAACTTCAAGAGCAAGCAGAATCTCCAGCAATGTTGGGAAATCTGTTGAGTGAAACCAAAAATGTTCTACAATTGTTTGGGGAATGTCAAGTTCAACATGTTAATAGAATAGGAAATGTGGCAGCACATAGGCTTGCCCAATATGCTTGGAATGTTGAAAGTTTAGAGATGTGGTAGGATTGTATTCTTGACTTTTTTTCTCAAGCTACATTGCTTGACAAATGTCTGTAATGTTTTTTTATTTTTTTATTTTTTTATTTTTTATTTTTTATCAATGATAATTTGCTTTCCTATAAAAAAAAGGAAAAAAAGGGCGCAATTGAATGCTACATGAACCAATATGGGGTCTCATATACACAAGTGGCATATGAAGAACTGAACAAGCAAGTTTCTAATTCATGGAAAGACGTGAATGAGGAATTTACAAGGCCTAATGGTATCCCAATGCCTCTTCTTATGGTGTTTTAAATATTTCAGGAGCAATAGATGTCATCTACCACTACAAGAAAAAAGGGTTTTTCCGGCGATTTTTCTAGTGTTGCAAAACAGAACGCCGCATTAGACTAGTTTTTGCAGCGATTTTTTAATCGCCGCTTAATTCCGTTGAGAAAACCGATTCATCAAGTTACTTATCGAGTTGCAGCGAAAATAGTCTTTTTAGCAGCGATTTATTTCGCCGGTAAAAGAAAAAACATGTTGCAACGCTCGATTTCGCCGTAATATAGTAAGTGGCGCCATTCCCCTAAAAATATTTTGTTTTTCCCCCCGATTTCTTTCCCCCGACACTTCTCTCTGTTCTTCCGCAATATTCCATCTCCATTTCCCTTTCCGAGAGATCAGCTGCTACTCCACCCACGTCCCCCAACGATTTCATCTCCACTTTCGCCCGACCACCCAAAGTTTGCTCCTTTACCACATTTTCCTCCCGCGGAAGCTACGGTCGAGATAGTATCCCCGAAGCTGATTAGGAGCCGTGCGATTCGTCTCTTTGAATCTGTGGGATTTGGGTCAGCTGCTTCCAACTGAGGTTGGTCGAGATTCAATTGAGGGATAGCGTAGGTCCTTCTGTCACCACAGGTATGGCTGCAACTCAGTTGGAGTTTGGTAATGAATCGATTTGAGAGCGCGGGTTTCTTTACAAAATTAGGAGTTTGGATTTTGCTAGACTAATTTCTATCTGTGCAGTTGTGAAATGTACCAGTAATTAGGGTTTCTTTTCACGAAATTTGTCTGGCTGTATCTGCATTTTGTGTTTCACAGAACTCATGTCCATGACTCGAACATTGAATGACCTAGTAAAAAATTATTTTATAAGTCACCGACTTATAAGACCTTGGCCCCTCATGTTATTCATGAAATATTAATATATTGAATACATCTTCAAGCTTTTTTGTGTAGTTCATCTCATTCTATTTGATATGTCATCCTCAATTATTTTTTTCTTCCCCTCCCATATCGTGCTTCAGATGGACAAAAGTTGGATGAATGACCCCGATAGGCTCGTATCACCTGCATACGCCGAAGGCGTTAAATATTTCCTCGCACAAGCACGAAACCATGCAAGTGGAAGGGATCGCATCCGGTGTCCATGTCGTGCATGCCTTAACAATCTGTGGCTGCCTATATTTGAGGTGGAAACTCATTTGTTTATGAAAGGGATCAACCCAAATTACACGCAGTGGATATTTCATGGGGAGGAGGATACAACATGGAACATGAGTGATGAAGATATTGATGATGATATCAACCAAGAAGACGATTACATAGATGACATGCAGGATATGTTGGATGACATCCGGGCAGGCACCTTCGATGATGCGCCCCAAGATAGCACTCCTGCGGCAAACAGGCCACGAGAGACGGTAGATTTATTATCTTTCCAGCAACTACTAGAGGATGCCCGACGTCCGTTATTTGATGGGTGTACAAAATTTTCAAAACTGTCATTCGTGGTCAAGTTGTTACACATCAAATCAATCGGTGGGTGGTCAATTAAGTCATTTGACATTCTACTTGATTTGTTGAGGTCTGCCTTTCCTGATGCCCTATTGCCACAATCATATGAGGAGTCAAGGTCGTTGGAGCGCGGTTTGGGCTTCAAATACCACAAAATCCATGCGTGCCCCAACGACTGCATCTTATTTTGGAAGGAAAATGCAGTTCTTAATGAATGCCCTGTATGTAAGGCTTCGAGGTGGATACCAAATACACACGGACAGCGCGCGGTACCTCAAAAAGTGTTGCGTCACTTTCCTTTGAAACCGAGATTGCAGCGTCTCTTCATGTCTGCAAAGATAGCAGGTGATATGCGATGGCACAAAGAGCAACAGACGAAAGAAGATAGTTGTATGAGACATCCGGCCGACTCTGAGTGCTGGAAGAAATTTGATGAAGATCATGACTGGTTCGCTTTAGATCCTCGCAATGTTAGGCTCGGTCTGGCAAGTGATGGCTTCACTCCATTCAACAACTTGGCTAAACCTCATAGCATTTGGCCAGTGATCCTTGTCCCCTATAACTTGCCGCCGTGGTCATGCATGAAAGACCAATTCTTCATAACATCTCTGATTATTCCTGGCCCAAGGTCACCAGGGAATGAGATTGATGTATACTTGCAGCCGTTGATCGATGAACTGCTTGAATTTTGGGTAGATGGGGTACCTACATATGATGCCTCAACTAAGGAGACGTTTATGTTGCATGCTGCCTTATTGTGGACAATCAACGATTTTCCTGCCTACGGGAATCTGTCTGGCTGGTCAACAAAGGGAAAATTGGCTTGTCCATCTTGCAATGCAGACACAGACTCTAATTGGTTGAAATATGGCCGAAAACATTGTTACATGGGACATCGTCGTTTCTTACCCCCAGATCACATATGGAGAAGGAAGAAATGGTTGTTCAACAGTAGAGAAGATCATCGCATGCCACCAAGGGAATTTGGTCCTGAAGAGATTCAAAATCAATTGCAGATGATTGGGGATGTTCAGTTTGGCAAATCTCATAGGAAGAAAAAACGCACTGCTGAAGAGCTGAACTGGACAAAGTGTAGCATATTCTTCGTGTTACCTTATTGGTCAACACTTCGACTTCGGCATAATTTAGATGTTATGCATATTGAGAAGAATATTGCCGACAACATCTTATTCACTTTAATGAACAGTCCAGGGAAAAGTAAGGATAACATCAATTCAAGGCGTGACTTAGAGCTTTTGGGCTATAGAAAAGAATTACACTTGATATGGCATGGTGATCGTGTAACAATGCCACATGCACAGTACACATTAAACGTCGAGCAAAGGAATAAATTTTGTGAGTGGTTGTCTGATATCAAATTTCCAGATGGGTTCGCTTCCAATATCTCGAACTGTGTATCTCGACGTGACTGCAAAATCTCAGGGTTGAAAAGCCATGACTGTCACGTTTTCCTTCAAAGACTACTCCCTATTGCTGCTGGGGGTATTTAAGAAGTGACATTGGCTTGGCTTTGACTGAACTTGGTACTTTCTTCAAAGAGTTGTGCGCTCGAACACTCGATGTCAACCGCCTGGCCCAACTCCAAACTGATGTTGTCACCATTCTATGCAAACTGGAGATGATATTCCCTCCTTCCTTTTTCGATGTTATGGTCCACCTAGCTGTCCATTTACCCCGTGAGGCCAGACTTGGGGGTCCAGTACAATATAGGTGGATGTACCCATTTGAGAGGTATCTCGGCAAATTCAAGCGGTATGTTAAGAATAAAGCCCGCCCAGAAGGTTCAATAGCCGAGGCTTACATTCACACCGAATGCTTGACATTCTGCTCCATGTATCTCAAAGATATTGAGACGAGGTTTAGTCGACCGGAACGCAACATTGATGCTGACGAAGAGGAAACGTTAGATGGGTTCAAAATTTTCAACCAGAAAGTTCGTCCCTTGGGTATGCCTTCGAACGTGCAATTAGAGGATAAACTATTTAGGGCAGCCATCTGGTACGTGCTCAATAATTGTGCGGAGATTGGACCTTATATAGAGTAAGCATTAACGAGTCTACTTAAAAATCATCTTTCATTCTATACAATTTGGGATGAACCCAATACCATCTAACTTCAATATGTTGCTTCGCCTCGATGCACCAAATGCAGGGAACACTACGAGAAATGTAAGGTTCAACACCCAGATTGCATCGAGCGCACGCACCAAACTGAGTTCCCAACTTGGTTTAAGCAACGTGTAAGTTCTTATCCATTCCTATCTAAGATGTGCTGCTATAGCTTTCATTTTATATGATTTGGATCTAATCGAAAATAAACGTTATGAAATTTGCTTTTTTAAATATATAGATCCAGGAACATCGTACCTCGTATACACTTGATGTGTCCGCTGATCTGTAAGCGTTAGCTTGCGGGCCTGACCGTTGGGTTGCAACATATGCTGCTTGCATAATACATGGAAAAAGGTTTCATACGAAACAGCGTGAACTTCGCCGTCGTACACAAAATTCTGGAGTGGTGGTAACTAGTGATGAGGCCACAAATAATTTGGACTTCTATGGAGTTATTAATAATATTGTAGAGTTACGCTACATGGAGTGGCGTCGGGTGTACCTGTTTGAATGCGATTGGTTTGATGTTGGTGATCGAAAACGAGGGGTGCGGGTGGATGACCATATGATTAGTGTCAACATGAACAGGACTTGGTATAAGGATGAACCATTCGTGTTGGCGAGTCAGGCTGATCAATGTTTCTACATAAGAGATTTAAGGGCGAAAGGGAATTGGGGTGTTGTGCAGAACTATGCAAATAGGAATGTATACAACATTCCGCCACGGCCGAGAGTTCTTGAAGTACTTGATGGGGAATCAAGTACTCCTGATGCCGATCAAGAAGATGAGCCATCATATTATTATGAACCAGTGCAGTGTGATAACACAGATCAAGTGGCAACTCAACTGAATAGGCCTGATATACTACCTAGCCATGTAGATGCAAGAGAAATCATGGATCCGGTTGGTCAATGCATAGATTCAACAGGCTTTATTAATGATGACATGATCACTTCTGAGTCTGGAAATGCGGCCAGTGAGGGGGAATATTCAGATGAAGAGGACCTATCAACAAATGAGGGGGAACATTCAGATGAGGATGGGCACACAACATCTGATGAGTCTGGCGACCTATAAATATAACCCAGGAACTTCGTTCATTTAAGGTTGAGATATTAGAATTCTTGTTCGAAATTTTCATGGGTATATAGACATCTGACAATATGAGATTGACTTTGAAATTGGTATGTGTATATAGATAGTTCAATATGTGTTTGGGTGAAATATATGTTTTGATTTATTTTCTTACTACCATGAAGAAAATCATTTTACCTGGCTCGAACTACTTATTATGCAAACTCATATTTTCTTATTATGCAAGTAGCAAACAATCTTGAGAGTAGTATTCAAGTTTTACAACATCTATACCTAAATTAAATAGTATCTAACATGTGATTTAATTTGCTTCAGGTTACGTTCAATATTGGGAGGCTGTGTGAACTGGGATGCACTATGCCGTATCAAGGTATATATACGGCCGACTCTCAGTTATTCGAACCTGTCTGTGCATATTGAGATTATTTTGTTTCAATTAGGGCATCAATTTTATCCCACTATGTTAATAACTTGTACTCGTGCAGGTAATCAGCCGGGACCCAGTTCAAGAGGTGGAGGCAGACTTCGAGGTCTTCGAGGTGGAAGGCGTTATATCCCATACTCAGGTCGTCACTGTCGACCACGCGGTGCGAAATTATCTTCATATCATAGCACGGAGGAGTGTAATCAATCCTCCTCGGATGACTCAACACAGGCCCCAAGTCCCCCACCATGCGTTATGCCAACTCACGCGGTACAATATATTCAAGAACCCCAACCAAATACTGCTGGGGAACAATCACCTACTGGAGAACAAACTGGTGCACATTTTTCCAATACTTTAATTTTGAAAGCATTTGGATGTTTGTATGTGTTATTAAGTCTGAATATTCCACATTACACTTTAAAATACTAATATATTGTACCTTAAAATACAGCTGTAGATGCCCCAATGGAGACCGAAGGAACGCAAGAACAGAGGAGACGAACTCGTGGGCCATCTAGATGCATTTTCTTTAACAAGCTAAGGAAGAACGGGAAAGTGCAGTTGAAGATAAACGATGGTGAGACAGCCCCATGTTGTGAACACGCTTCTATGTTCACAACACGAGTATCGTGGATTGTGAAACAATACTGTGACATGAGTTACAAGCGTTGGTCGGATGTCCCACCAGCGATTAAAGAGGAGCTCATTGACCGTGTTCGGGTAAGTAAAAAATTTAATTGTCCTTGTTTGGGGTGTTGTTTATGTAGTATAATCATCGCCTAAATAACCAGATGACACATTGATTGTTTGCATGCTGCCTTATGTAGAGTGACTTTGTGTTGGACTGGGATCGCGAAAACCACCGATTGAGCGTGACAAAGGCCTTACGTAAGCGCTTCAACTCCTTCCACCATGACTTGCACAAGATTTATGAATCCTATGGAAGCCACGCAGAAGCATTGGCTAATAGAACTAGTCTGGTGGACCCCATTGTATGGGTGAAGTTGTGTGAAAGGTGGGGCAGCGATGCCTTCAAGGTACAGATAGTCTTTCTTACATACAACCATATAATATGTATATATTTAATATGTCTAAATATTGTGGTGGAAAATCTGTTTGTCTATTATAAGTAATTGTTCCCTATTGTGTATGACAGAAAATTTCAGCTCAAAATCGGGAGAACCGAAACAAGCAGGCCATTAATCACACATCAGGACGTAAATCATTCGTCCGATTACTTGAGCAAAAGGTATGTCTAAGGGAAAACAGTCTTTTCATTTCAATAGAATAGTGAAATTGCACTTTACTTGGAGATTTTAGTGACAATATTACTTTACTATCACTAAAGGTGGTTACTCATAGCTTTTGTTGTTCAAATGTCAAATGGTTCATACACATGACAGCGCAATGAGAATGAGAATTTGGTCGACTTCTACAAAGAGACGCGTTGGTCGAAGAAAAAGAATGCATTTGTCACAGATGCTACAGAAAGTACTTATGTGAGTAGTGCAGAAACAGCCGTTGGGATCTATGTTTCTTTCTATACGGTAGTAAAATTATTAATATAGCACTAGCTGATTATTTGCTAATAATCGTTGCTTTCTCAATGTGCAGAAGGAGATGCAAGGTAGGTTGGATGGCCTAGGACCAGAGCAACGTAGTGATGAGGCAGCAGCGACTATCTTTAGGGAGGTTCTTGGCCATCGACCTGGATATGCACGGGGACTTGGGGAAATGGTCATCCCCGAGTCAAGTAGACAACGTGACAAAGTTCAAATGCAACAATACATGTCTGAGGCTGAAAAGCACAAGAAAGATGCTGAACAATATAAGAAGGATGCTGAGCAATATAAGAAGGATGCTGAAGCTTACAAGAGTCAGCTGGATGAAATGAGGACAGAGATGCAGGAGCTGAGGGAGCATCAGATAGAAAATGACAAAGTGATGCAGTCTTTCTTTAGGGCTTTCCCATCGTTCACTGAGTCAGTTCGACAGACTCAGTGTAACGATTCCCCCGGCCCATAAGGAGCTTCTCATAAAAGGGCACATTTTTTGGGTGGTTTTTTGTGACACCAGGGAGGCATGAGGAGTCAAGGGTGTCGACGTGTTTTCCATTTGGGTGGTTTTTGTACTTACTCTATACGACACTGGGCTATATGATATAAATATATATATAGTATTATATATATTTATATAAATCTTGGATCTATGTCTACACCGGGGATCTCTTGGATCTCTCATGGTCTGCAAATGAGGTTAGTATCATTTGGAGTTATCCACCATAAAATGTACTTGTACAAGTGAAGTGTTAAATATATTTCTAGCAACTTTGTTTCCCAAACCCGATGAATAATTCATTGATGGTTTTATACATAAGTGGTTTTTTTTTTTTTTTTGTAAGATGTGATACACAGAAGGCTGACATTCTGAGAAGCTTCCTTGAGATGAAGGATCTTGGAATTACTTGTGTTGGAAGAGAAGCTTAAGGCTAGAGAGAGAGTAAGTTCCTACACCTTTTCCCTGCTCTGTAAAAGTTTACTTACAACTTGTGTTTTATTTTTTTCCCGTGTAAAATGACATTGATCCTCTACAGTTAATCATTTGGTTCTTAACTAGCTTTGTCGCTTTGGAAATTCTAGTAAATATGACTACTTTTGCACTGATCTCTCTCTCTCTCTCTCCTTGTCTCTCTCTCATTGAGCTAACCATTTGTGTAATAACATAATGGAATCTGTACAGCTTATTAAAAGGCTTTGAGGGTTGGACCAAATTGTGGTGTATTGATGCTATGGTTTGGGTGTATAGAGAATTATTGGATTATAATAAAATTGATTGGAATAGCAATCATGGTAATCTATAATTTTATGTACAATTTGTTATGGTTTGCACAGTAGGAGTGTTACTGTGACGGCTATTGTAAGGCGTTGCAATTTCCCTTCAATATTTCTCACATTAATGCATATTCTACTATTTTTCATTTTTAAGAGGAAGGGGGTGCCATTGGGCCTCTTCCTTGACAAATTATCATCTAGTTTCTCATTAAACTTCAGTTGTCATGTGTAGCAGTGGCTTTCCTTGTTATGTCAAAAGCTTCAAAGGGGATGGTTGCTAGAGCTGAACACCATGCAGGTATTAATATGTACTTTGGTTTCTATACACAACAAGTAATGGAGCTTTTATTGTCTGATGATGATTTTCTCCCTTCTGCTTCCCAAACATCCAACTATTTTGGAAGAAAATGTGAGGAGGTCGTAGGGAATGGATCAGTTGAGCCTATGAAGTATACTACCGCTCTTTATTTAGCAACAGCAACGGAGCAGGACTTTTAATTTAATTAGAAAGATTGGAGGCATTGCTGCAGCAGGGCACGATTGTTCTTTCAGATGGAATTTGATGAGGTATGTTGGGTTCTACTTCCTTTCTTGTAGTGATATATTATTGTGTTCTGCATGCTTAGCATCGGATGCAGAAAGTTGGGCTGGAAAACTACTGCAAATGTTGAATCGACGTGATGAATTTAGCTTTTGTTGATTGATCTTTGATTTTAGTTTTTTCAGTCAATTTTAAGATTTTTGTTGTAATGCTCAGTTCTAAAAGTTTCCTTAGGCTTTATCTATCATATAATAAAGAGCGCTAGTATTAGCTAGATTTTCCATAGATTTTCTGGTTTAAGTTGTTTTTCTTTCCAGGTCTATTGACCTTGTTATGGTACATGTGTGAGTGTTGAGTTGCACAATTTTAAAGTAAAAGGGTTGATACATGATCAGCTCCCTTCTATATACTTGAACTTTTAGGCTTAAGTAGGTGTCTGCACATGTATCTTTTCCTTCACATGTTTTGAGGTGTCAAACATGTTTGAGGTGTCAAACATAAGTCTGGAGTGGATAGTGGATACTCCACTCATTTTGTCGAACATATTGATAAAAGCTATCTTCTACCTGCTTCTCGAGCAGGTCTTATCCAACATCATACTACTTATTTTGGAAAATTGATAGGCGTAATGCTCATGATTTTTTATATATTCTTACCATTTGTACAGATGGACAATAGAGGAACTGCTCGACGTGGGCTTAATGAATGCTCTTTAAAATACAAGGCTGGCCAGATTGATGCTGATGATCAGCTGACTGGAGCTGCACCCCACATTTAAACGAGGGCTTGCTAAAGTTGGCCATATTGGGTTGTATGGGTGGAGTTATGGTGGATATCTTTCAGCTATGACCTTGGCCAGGTTTCCTAATGTCTTCTGTTGTGCTGTGTCTGGTGCCCATGTAACGGCCTGATTGATCAAGTGTAATTCTTCCTGCAACCAATGATTTGGTACTAATCCTTTGGATGATTGTGATGCTTATTTATTATTAAGGATAAAAGCTCAGTTTGTATATGAGAATACATTAATACACCACCCCATTGTAATACATATGAGTTTGGATTTTGTTGATGGGCTTGGATGGAACTTTATGTATTTATTTTGCATGTTATATTGATTAGCAACTTGAATGAATGAGTTTGGATTATGAATGGTGCATTTAGGAACAACTAAAAACCAGGCTTAGAAAGAAAATGAAACCCAGGAAATTTAAAATCGGAATGCAGGTTTAGCGGCGAATTAAGAGCATATAGCGGCGAATTTTTACTCGCCGCTATAAACTGACACTTAAATCTCCTAAAGCAGCGATGTACAAATCGCTACTACATATCAATACCGGCGACTAAATATTCGCCGCAAATAAATTTATATACCAGACAACAATTTGCCAGCGATCATGGAAACTCGCTGCCTCTAAATATATGGCGGCGAGAAGATAAATCGTCGCCATATATTAGCGATATGAAAACCAATTCGCAGCGAGTGAAAATTCGCCGTATAATAGTATATAGCAGCGAATATTATATCGCTGCGAAATAGTCAGAATAATATTGTAAATATAAAAAATCGCCGCTTATTACCCTATACCAGCGATAATTAATCGCTGCTATAGGGTAATATACGGCGATTTTCTCATTGCGGCGATTTTGTGGAGTGGCTGGCAAATATATTTGGCAGCGAGACAATCAGTTTTAGCGGCGAATAGTAAACGCTGCTAATAATCTATCGCAGCGATTAATGACAGAGGCCTATTTTGAATAAGCGGCGATTATTTTGTAATTAGCAGTGTAAAAAATTTCGCCGGGAGATTAATATATGGCAGCGAGTTTTGGTTTTCGTTGCAGTTGATCTAAAGTGGGGCGTTAATACCGGCGACTTGCCAGCGATATAAAAATTGCTGGATTATGTATATGCCAGCGATTTGTTGTGTATATCCAGCGATACATAATCGCTGGAAAAATTGTTGAACCTTGTAGTGCTACCGATATACATTACAAGAAAAATGAATATTTTTAACTGATTATTTATAACAAGAATGATTATTTGTAACGAAAACAAATTTATTTTAATAAAAAATAATCATTTTCATAAGAAATAACTAACTACAAATAAACAATTTTCTTGTAGTGATATATTCCTCCTTTTTTGTTTTTACTGAGCATATATATACATATTTCCATATATGGTTGCTAGCTCTTCTCCACCGACATGACCTAGCTAGGTATAAGCCATGGGGGAGTACCCTCTCGCTCTCTCCCTTCCAGCATCCATCTCATGATCCCACTGGCAATATAACTTCTTAATTTTTCTTAATTTGTATTTGTGTCCCTACGTTTAAATTTCATTCTGTTCTTTTCAATTGACCAACTTCCACCGCCAGCCAATTGGCGGTCATTCTATGCTCCAGGTACCGGTGGTGTGTCTTGTGATCAGTAGACTAATGGTTAATTTATTATAGTACAATATTTAAATAGACAAATTAATTTTGCATGTCATGTATATAATATAGCATTTTGTAAAAAAATGAATCTAACTATTATAAAAATGTTTTTTTTTAGTGAGATTTACTTTTTATATATAAAAGGTCTGTATATAATTTAATTATAACTAGCATTATTCATAATTTATTAATTATATACAATCTTGAATGAGTCATATGATCACGTAGCGTAGGTACGTATGGTTGTATATTGAATTCATATATATGCACCCTTAATTTGCACTATATATCTTGTTGTAATATAATATTAACATTAATGGAGAGAGAAAAAAGGTGCAACAGCTAGGAATAATTAATACACGCTACTTAAGAGATCATGTCTGCAAAAATTTGTTGCCCTCATGTCATAGCTAGCAGCTTTGATCATGGCCAGAGTACTGTATCAAATTGTAGTAGACATATGTAGACGAGGTGGGCCAATATATATACCATCATGTTCATGAGTATTTAGTATACCATGCGACATTAATTATTAATGCATTGCCGATAGTTGATGATGATCGTGGATAACAAATATATATAGCACCAACATTAGCTTTGGTTCTTTCCGCAACCACTAGTTCCATGATTAATAAGGCCAAACACAGCTGCTCTAGCTAACATCGAATATATTCCATCCCATCCCATCCCATCCCATCCGCCCATGCACCAACCAACCAAACCAAAATACGATAATCTTTTCGAGTTGAGGTATGGAGTAGCTACCGAACCTTAATGCATGTCTGATCAGTACAGCTAATTCCACGAATAGGCATAGCAGCTTCCATCAATATATAATATACCTATATATATAGGGCTCAAAAACTTATTTGACATTGAATTAAACACGTGGACCATACACACACACACATATGTATATATGCTCCTTATAATTTGCTCAACATATTTCAATATTTTATGGCTGGTATATATTAAGGCTCAAAATAAAGTATAATACAAACTGGTCCCTGCTTCTACGTTGTCCGATTCACATAATCGGCCAGCTAAGCCCCAGACAGTGGACCTACGATAGTTGCCCTAGAAGAACTCTACCGGCCATAACGGACAAGATCCGAGAAGATGCATGAGCCGACTATCAGTACTTTTCCTACGTGGGTATTGCGCATAGAACAGATAATTGTCCAGTTTCCAGGCCTTAGCCCGGCTGTTCGTACAATAAATTTGTAACCTTTGGGATTTAAAAAAAAAAAAAAAAAAAAAGTGATACAACCACAAATAGATTCTATAAAAATTAGGGGTGATACTCGCATGGTGTGGGATAGACCCTACTACGCATGCTGCCCCACACCATGAAGAGGGAAAGCTTTTCCACCCCGCATGCACCCCACTCCCGAGAGGTGGGGGTGGGCCCCACACCCCGATGTCGAGGGGCGGGGTTGAACACCTCATTCGCCCTGCCCCCCGCCCAAGCCAATACTACCCTATTGCCCATTTGGTCTAAAAGTTATTTCTGGATCAAAAAATATTTTTTAAACCCAAATTATAACATAAATTAAAATGTATAAATGCAAAAAAATTTTAAAACTAAGAAAATAGTTTTTAAACTCATTAGATAAGTTTAAAAACTATTTTACTAATTATACTTAAGTAATGTGGGACACAATAGATAACTTGAATACAAATTCAAGTCTTCAACGCATTGTATATATTTATATACAATATATTTCTATAAATATATTAAAATGTTTTTTTAATATATAGCGGGACGGGGCCTTGTTGGGGTCAGCCCGCCCCCCGCCCCCACTGGCTTTCTCCCTGCGGGGCATGGGGGCCCCTCCCACCCATGTAGGGGCGGGGCGGATTGGAGAGGGGTAGTGGGGTGAGGGCCCCGCTGCCCACCCCTAATAAAAATAAATATTCAAACTCACATGATTTCATGTGATACATTAAACTCACTTTACAATAAAAATAACTTTACAATCTAATGTATCATATCAAGTCACGTCAGTTTGTAGGTTTACTTTTGTAAGATTTTTTTATTGTTAAAAGCATTTCTCTTCTATGAATTGGGTGTGTATAGGATAGATATGTATCTTTGGGATTATAATCAAGAAGGGTCACTTCCATCCTAAATATTTACCATTTTTGCTCACATTTGTTGATATGGCATATTTTAATTAGTGCTATTATGTATCAACTATTTAAATAGCAGTTACTTAAAATGTTTCACATAATACTTGTAATTGGTAATAATAAAATTTTGGATAAAGTATAGTATTTCTTATTATAATATAAGTAGATATCGTTTGGAACCATATTTTTCATTTTGCTATAAGTTTTAGGTTGCATTACGTTCTATAGGGGTTACCCCTTTAACTTCCGCATGAAGTCCAGTCGGTAAGTGCGGTAGACGCAACGGAGGGGGGCAGGGGGAGAAAGCCACTCCCCCTGGGCTATAGCCGTATAAAAAGAATTTCTGAGTTAAAGCTACCAGTGAGTGAGTCCCGGGTGGGGCTCACGTCTTTCTTAATTTGATAGTGCTACAAAAGTTCTTTAGCTTTTTCACATACGTGAGCCCCACCTAAACTTTTTACTTGAATACAAAATTGTCTATGCAGGTTTTCTCTCGTTTGAAAAGAAAAAACTCCATATACTTCTAATCTTTTATAGTCTTAGGTTTTTACAATTTTATAATTAAATCATTCCATTCAGCTCCAATATTCTAAAATTACTAACGAATATTTTGGCATCATGTGTCAATAAGTGTGACCAAACGAATAACGGACATGTTGTAAAGGGTGAATTTTCTCTTGTAGTCAGGTCAAATTTTCTATCGAATTGTAATTAGAGATGTACTGTTATTTAATACCATGGATTATAGAATATTGAAGGTCAAATATTAATATCTCATGTTAAAATATTTAACATGTGGTATCAGAGCGACAAATTATAGATATTCTATGATTTCGTTAAAATATATTACAGATTTAATATTCCTGACCATATTTTTTATTTTACATGATAATAGTTTAGCACTAGTGTAGTTCTCTCAGTTTATGTTAATATGTTATTTTGTATAGAGAAAAACTTACATGATTGTTTCGGTTTCACATGTATTTAGGTGTTGATGCATGTGCGGTTAATGTTTCGTTAACATTGTTTTCTTTCGTTTGTAATGTATTGTCTTTGAGAGAGAGAGAATTAAGAGAACAAGATATTTGGGTGGTCTCAGTGACAAAAAAAAATTGAGAGAACAGTGAGAAAAGCCCCTAAGTGGGGTTGGGAGAGGACGGCGTAAGGTGGACGTAGTGCCCTATTCCTAATCCGGGATGGGAAAATGCCGTCGGCAATGTGACGCCTCTCTTTGCTAATTGGTGGCCTAATCTCTCTCTGAGATGGTTTTTTTTAACACTTGTGGCATTTTTATAATAGATAGAAGTCTATTTAAGTATTGAGAGGGTTAAAGGTTCTCACATACAATATAATTGTGCCTCTAGTCATTAGGAGACACTTGAAAGTAAAGTTAAAATTATCATTCTTTCAGAATCAGGTCATATTCTCTATCGAATTGTAATCAAAGAGGTACATTTTTTAACTGTTGTTATTTAATATCGTGGATTATAGAAAATCAAAGATCTAATATTGATGTTTCATGCTAAAGTATTTAACACTTGTGGCATTTTTATATCCATGCTGGTCAGCAAACCACAAAAAAATATATGAAAACTGAAAAATTACAAAAATATTACTGAAAATAAAAAGAACAAAAATACCCGGCCAGTACTACTAATTACCCCTTCGCGGAAGCTAGCCATGGATATTAGCCGGCCACGCTTGAAGTTAAAGTGGCCAAATCGACCACCTAGCTCTGATCAGGTGGTCTGAGCCACTTCTGGAGTAGTGGCCAAGATCGTGATCAGCGGGTGCAACAATCTATTTTTCCCATGACTATTAGATAGCTTGCCCAATATATATATATATATATATATATATATATATATATATATATATATATATATATATATATATATATATTGTTTCATTACAATATTAATAATTACCCGTACTACGCGTGTTGTACTGATCTGTAATAAAAAATATTGCAGCACAAGTATTTTTCCTCAAGATCATTATTCTATTATGATTAATAATTCAATTTTATATCATGAGTACTATATATTGACGTTTTTGTAGTATCGGACCTGACCAGTTTTATAATAAAATTAGGGTGGTAAATGAAATCTCATACATTAATTACATGAGAAATAAAAACTATATATTTTATTGTATAATCAATTCAAAGCTGGGCTCCAATATTTATTTTATTAGATAAGACATTACTTCGAAGAAATGTGTATTCTCGTGATCGATCAAAGTGAGTTTAAGTTTCTATTAATTTGTTTAACTGAGCCGGCCAGTTATAAGGTGGTGCTTTTAATTCGTATCTTATTAATTAGAACCTAGCAGATAATAATTATATATATATATATATATATATATATATATATATGCAGGCCGTAAGAAAGCGGTACAACAGATTTAAAAGAGAACGTACGGCGACAAAAATGTCATGATCGAATCGATCGATCATATATACATATATATATATATATATAACCGATCTGAGGAGGCTAGTAGTTGTCCCACATGGGCATGGATTTCCATATCCACGAACCATGATATCATGTGTGCATTTATGCATGCTGATGCTGTTACTAATTCATATATAATTAATTAATATGCCTTGCAAGTTGGCACTTCCTAATTTTAGTACGTCAATGTTTTTAAATTGATAATCGGGGAAATGTATCATTCATTTGAGGTGCATGCCGTTTTCATCGACGAGAAGATTTTAGAGCCAATTACCTCAAATATTATAAATCTAGTAATTCTCTAGTACTTCCATCTATATTGTATATACTCGAGTTATTGATAATTATCTTTATATATCTAGGAATTCAGGGAAAATAAAAGAATGACACCAAACTATATATACATATATATAATATATAGTAAAAAAGCAACGTACGTACCCTGCATGCATCCATTACCTACACGTTACTTTTTCACGCTTGACCGAGATATACCCAGAAATTCAGGAATTATCTTATCTAAAATGATGTAATACTAATCCAATGATCTCTCTCTCTCTCTCTCTTCTGTGGTTTCTGATCAAAACCACCGATGGGAGCATGCTATGTATACTGCTCAAACCTAAAATAAGGTGCATTAATTTCATGCAATTAGAAAGACTTCGACGCAATCGCATTGAGTATATATGCTAGTGATAGTCCCTTCAGTGACCATTTAAATCTCTTTAAACTAGTGAGCATATTATAGACATATAATTAAAGGGGATTGACCTGCTCTGCAGAAGATATATAGGATAGTCACCTTAAGAAACAAGCGCTCTAACTAAAAGTACATTAATCATTGCTACATCAGCCATTGCATAAATGAATAAGAACACTAAATATAGAAATAGAGCCTTAATTATAATAAAAAACCCATTTGTGAACTTTTTACCTAGTTAATGTTGAATGTTGCATCCTCCCCCTATGCAGAGTTACCCTAGATGATCTGTTCTACACTTTCATCCAGTCATAGAAAAGCTATATATCGATTGGGGGTGGTAGCTGCTGGCTAGGTCTTTGGCCGGCCTATTCCGAATATTCCAAAATTCAAGCCATCTAAAGAAGGATATATAGTTTGTTTTTGTATCGCCAATCTCTGGGTTCGAAGAAGAATATTGATCCCAACTCATTGACCAAAAAGAAAAAATCTAATATTAATGATGATAGAAGAGGAGAAATACTTTAGCCATAAAGGAATTATATAAAGGAAAACTCATAAGTTTACGTGACTTGATGTGATACGTCAGATTGTAAAGTTATTATTATTATAAAGTAGATCTAACAGATCACATGAAGGTATGTCAATTTATAAATTTATTTTTTTGTAGAATCTTTTTATATTTATATCACTTCTCATAAAGAAATACAAGGGCACGGGCACTGTTTCTCGTACGTCTTATTTATCTCTCGTACGAATGATTTTTTTCTTTCTATTTGAAGTGCAGATCAGGTTTATTGATAGTAATTAGGATGTGCACGGAATATCTTTTACCATTTCTGTAGTCAAAAAATTATTACTAGGACACAAACGTGAATGCATGATGTTAGAGAGAGAGAGAGAGAAAAGAGAGGGGGGGGGGGGGGGGGGGGGGGGGGGGGGGGGGGCGCTCAAAAAAGAACCTACTATATATGCTGTTTGCATGCATCCTTGATCCTGACTCCCAATTAAGAAAAAAAATTGGCATATCACATTCAACTCATGAATTATTGTAGACACTTATGGTTTTATGACCCACATCCGGCCAACAATGATGAGCCTTACCATATAACTTTTTTAATTCCCCTGAATAAGAATAACTATATATATATATATATATATAACACTTGCTAGATAGAACAAATTATATTATATATAATATATTATATATAGATTTGTTCAGAAAGATCCTCTTTTTCAATTCCAAGATTCATAACCATCCTCGATCTGCATTATTTTAAGTATCAACGTGTCATCAATCTGATATGGACTTCTAAACATATGAATATCGGCCTCCACATAGCTTGCCGGTTAATGTAGCTGACGTCGATCGAAAAGTGTCAAGAACTCAATCCTTTGTATTTCAGTAATGTGATTTTTACATTGAGAATGGTCAAAATAAATAGATACAAGGAACAAATCTATCTAAGGTAACTAATTGAGTATGGTATGAATTTAAAATTACAAAAGTAACGGCTAATTATCCTAAAATCATGGTGTTAAAAGATGGAGGAGATCTTGGCTTTATTTATGGAAGTGATATGTCAATATGCCCCCTCAAGTTGGTGCATGGAGATTCGTAATGCCTAACTTGCATAGAAAATGATAAAAGAGATCATGGTCCAATACTGTGGTGAAGATGTCAACAATTTGCTCATGGGAGCAGGTGTGAACAGCGGTAAGAAGTCCGGACCGAACTTTATCACAAACAAGGTGACAATCAATCTCAATAAGTTTAGTACGCTCACGAAACACAGGATTGTGAGCAATGTGTAAAGCAGATTGATTGTCACAATAGAGGCTGATAGGCGGGGTGAGCGACACCAAGATCAGTGAGGAGCTGTTTCAACCAAGTGAGTTCGCAAGTAGTGACGGCCATGGCGTGATATTCAGCTTCAGTAGAGGATCGGGCCATGGTAGTTTTTTTTTTGTACGCCAAGAAACGGGACTGGTGCCAAGGAACAAAGTAGCCTGTGGTGGAGCGATGAGTGGTGGGGCAACTAGCCCAATCGGAATCAGTATATGCAGTAACATGAAGAGTGTTGGAGGAGGTGAAGAAAATGCTTTGTCCGGGACTGCCTTTGAGATAACGAAGAACCCGAGTGGCAGCCTGCATGTGTGGAGCACGAGGAACGTGCATGAATTGACTGAGAATGTTCACTACAAAAACAATGTTAGGACGAATGATAGGCAAGTATATTAGACGGCCAACAAGTCTACGATAGGGAGAAGGATCTGGAAGGAGAGAGCCGTCGTGATTGGTGAGCTTCAAGTTTTGTTCCATGGGGAAGGAAACGCGCAGTCTGAGCACCGAGTTGTCCATTATCAGATAAGATTTCAAGATCATATTTGTGTTGGTTGAGAAAGATGTCTTGAGGTCATCGAGAAACTTCAAGATCAAGAAAATATTTAAGAGGACCGAGATCTTTGGTTTTGAAGTGTGTGGAGAGAACACGCTTGAAGACCTCAATTTGGGAGCAATCATTGCCGGCCACCAGAATATCGTCGACATATACAAGAAAAAGAGTGACACTGGTAGAAGTAACCAAGGTGAATAAAGAATGATCCGCCTGAGATTGAGAAAAACCTGCATCAAGAAGCACAATAGTTAGTTTAAAAAACCAGTTGCGGGAGGCTTGTTTGAGGCCGTAGAGGGACTTGCGGAGGCGACAGACACGAGTCTCTCCTTTCGAACAATAGCCAGGAGGAGGAGTCATGTAGACTTCCTCATCAAAGTCGCCATGTATGAAGGCGTTATTGACATCAAGTTGGTGAATGATCCACTGGCAAGAAGCAGCAACAACCAATAAACACTCTACGGTAGTCATTTTGGCAACATGAGCAAAAGTCTCATGGTAGTCGAGGCCTTCAACTTGAGTATAGCCTTTGGCAACTAACCGAGTTTTGTATCTTTCGACGAAGCCATCTGTTTTGAGTTTGGTTTTGAACACCCATTTGCAGCCAATGAGTTTCTTTCCAGAGGGGAAGGAGCTCAAGCGTCCAGGTGGAATTATCTTCAAGAGCATGAAGTTCAGCAGACATGGCGTCTTGTCAATGGGCATGACGAGTAGTAGCGGATTAAGAGGTAGGATAAGCAGAAATAGTGAGAGCATTTAAAAAAATAAGATGAGAATGGGAGAAACAAGAATAAGAAAGAAAAATAGATAGAGGGTGAGCAGTACCTGAGGTCGATGTAGCAAGTGAGGATGCAGTGGACTTGATGTGTATGGTTGGGCATATATAGTCTTGAAGATATGCGGGTCGAGTAGTGGTGCGACAAGGACGAGGAGGAGGACATGGAGAAGGAGGAGGACGAGAGGAGTCAGAAATAGTAAAGGTAGGGGTACAGGGTGGTAAAATGGGTTCAGGGACGGGGAGGGGATGAATAGGAAGAGGTGTAAGTGAAGGAGTAGAAACATCCTGGAAAGGGAACTGATGTTCGTGGAAAGTGACATCATAAGAATAAAAAACAATCTGAGTGTCTAAATTATAGAGTTTGTATGCTTTATGAGTGCTAGGATAACCGAGGAATATACATTTAGAGGCACAAGAAGAAAATTTGTCATGGGAAGCGTGGATGGTTTGGGCATAACAAAGGCGGCCAAAGACGCGTAAATGGGCATAGGTTGGAGGGATAGCGAAAAGAAGTTCAAAATGAGATTTATTTTGAAAAAGTCGACTGGGAGTGCGATTGATGAGATAGGCAGCGGTAAGTACACATTCATCCCAAAATTTCAAGGGTAAGTGAGCTTGAAAATGCAGACTACGAGCAACATTCAGGAGGTGCCGATGTTTACGTTCCGCAATACCATTTTGTTGTGGAGTTTCAACACAAGTATGATCATGAAGGATGTCATGATCATGAAGATAGTTTTGAAATTTGTGAGAAAGAAATTCTTGGTCATTATCAATTCTAATAATTTTAACCGTGGTTTGGAATTGATTTTTGATAAGGACAAAAAAATGCATGAGATAAGTGCATGCTTTAGATTTATAACGCATGAGATAGATCCAAGTCGTGCGAGAGAAATCATCAACAATGGTAAGAAAATAATGAGCACCACAAATAGAAAAAGTATGATAGCCACCCTAGATATCGTAAAAAATTCTATTAAAAATCATAGTACTTTTATTAGCAGAAATGGAAAAAGGTAGTCTAGTTTATTTAGAACGAGCACAAATATCACAATCAGAGATAACACATGGATTATTGAAAAGACTAGGAATAACTAAGCGGGAATGATGACCTAGGCGTTGGTGCCATAAGATCTTATTAGCAGTAGTCTGAGTGGAAAATGTAGTAATGGTTTGGGGCCGATACACATAAAGTCCATTGCAAAGGTCACCCGCTCCAATCAGTCTCGTCAACTGTGGGTCCTGAAAACAAACAGTAGAAGAGAAAAAAGAAATAATGCAAGAATTAGTATTTGTGAGTTTGGGAACAGAAAGGAGATTAAATAAGAATTAAGCGACAAAAAAGACATTATGTAAAATGAGGTGTTCGGCCAAATGACAAGTGCCGACACCCTCAATGGTTATGATATGCCCATTTGGTAAAGTGACCTTCTGGTCATAAGAGAGGGGAGATAGAGTAAAGAATAGGCGTCGGTCATGGCAGAGGTGATCAGTGGTACCACTATCCACCCCCCAATCAGAGCGACTGTCAAAGGGAGGAGAAGAAGAGACATTACCCATGAAGTTTGCAGGTGAATTACTCGGTTGAAGCAGATCAAGTAGTTTTTGATACATATCGTGGGTCAAACTAGGAAGTGGGGAAGAGGTGGAAACTTGGTGAGCCATCGGGGCCGAGGTTGAAGGTGGTTTGCCAAGGAGAGACGGCCGCGATTTGCCACGGGTGTCGCGACCTGCTAGGTGCCCAGTTACACGCCAACAACGGTCGCGGGAGTGACCCACTTTGCAGCAGACGATGCATTGCAAGGGCTGTTTCGTGGGTCCACTGAGGTGAGCAGCAAGGATGTGAGCATCCGTCGGTGGTGGCCTGAGGTGGATAAGACGTTGCTGCTCTTCCTGAAAATGGATTGAAAAAATTTTTGTGATGGGGGGAAGGGTTTCCATGACTAAGATCTGGGTTCTGAGTTGGGAAAAAGAGTCATTGAGACCAAGGAGAAATTGGTAAACTCTCTCATCTTCAGCCTGTTGCTGCAATTGTTTGAGGTCGTTGGTTTGTTTTAAGTGATTGAGTTCATCCCAAACTTGCTTGATTTGATTGTAATAATCATGGACAGAATGATTGTGTTGCTATAGGGAGGATAACCCACGCTTGAGATGGTAAATCCTGGCATTGTTGCCATTGCAAAATCTGGACTGGAGATAGAGCCATATGGCTCGGGGATTGGTGTGAAATTCAATAGAGTTGGCTATGGAGGGACTGGTGGGATTTAGGAGCCAGGTAAGGGCCATGTCTTTAGTTTGGTTCCATTATCTATAATCTGAAGAGGTAGTTTCAGGTGGGATAAGAGTGCCATCGACAAAACTAATTTGTTTTTGGCGTTAAGAGCACGGGTCGTGGCTTTTTTCCATTTGAAAAAATTGTCACCAGTGAGAGGGCCGGAGTGAGAGGGCTGGAAACAAGGATGATGCTAGGAGAGTCAGAGGGATTAAGGATATATGGAGAGAGGATAGTGGGAGAGGAAGAGGAAGAAGAGGCCATGGGAGTCTTGGGTAGGTAGGGATCGTGTTTAGGATGATACCATGTCAAGAACTCAATCCTTTATATTCGTGATTTTTACATTGAGAATGGTCAAAATAACTAGATATAAGGAACAAATCTATCTAAGGTAACTAATTGAGTATGGTAAGAATTTACAATTACAAAAGTAACAGCTAATTATCCTAGAATCATGGTGTTAAAAAATGGAAGAGATTTTGACTTGATTTATGAAACTGATCTGTCAATAAAAAGAGCGCAGACTCCGGCCCCTATATGGTTAACTCTGATCTTTCTTGAATATTATGAATTAATCTTAGGAATTTTGCTACAAGATAAATGTACCTCTCTCTCTCTCTCTCTCCATCTATATATATATATATATATATATATAGACACACATGCATGTACACAAGGTCAAGGACTAATTGTTTGTATCGGGAAACGCGCGTAACTATTCACGTTTTAGGCATTTAATTTTGGCTTAGTAATTAACTTAAGAGTATTGAGCACTTCCTCATGTTCAACTTAGAATGTACGTACTCGATCTTTTAGATATGAATTGCTCATTATCTAATGATATTTATAATGAGCTAGGCCATAGCCATTTAGCTGATCATCGTCGTGATCAACGTGAACCTATGCATGTTAGCTTTTTCTTTTTCCCCTTTAAGCTTCCCATGCACGTATACAGATAATATATTTATATATAATTAATAAAGATCATGTGGAGGTAGCTAGGACGGATTATCGCTGGCCATATATATAAATGTTGAACTCGATCGTATATATAATGCATATATGCATATAGCCTAAATCAAAAACGTACAGCAGATCTCATAAGATCATTGAATATCGATCGATGCATGCTGCATGCATATATGCCTTATAGTACTCTCTGTGCGTGCGTGCGTGCGTGTGTATATACTGGCCATTGGGGCCTCACTTACAATATGGGCAAGTTCTGATGAATAATGAAGACTAGCCAGCAGATAGTGAGTTGGAAATTAACATGAATTAATTTCTATTTTTTTAACCTAAAAAATGTCACACCTCATGTCGGATGTTTCTCTCCCACTCACAGCAGCTTCACATGGCTCTTGATCACTTCTCAGCCAAGCCATCCCATCAAATTAGGGTTTTTCCGAAAGCTACATACACCTTCCCAGCGATAGCTAGCTAAGCTTAATTAGATGTTTCAGATCGATAAAACAAGCACGTGATGGTTTGATAATTGTCTTCATCTTGGAGACAATAACACCATTCTCGGGATGCATGGGAGATTCCGTAAACAGAAATTCAATTCATATTTGCAAATCAGTTTTTTTTTTTTAGATCGAATTGATCATTTCCCGATCGATTTATAGTCTGTTATATTGATATTTGCATATCACATTCATCTTATCATTATAATTTTTTCAAATTTTACACAAAATATAATAAACAATTTAACACTTTCAAATCTCAAAACAATAATAATATTAAAAAATAATATTTTAATAATATTTTATTCATTTTTCAACTTTCATCTTAACTTATTTTATCTCAACTTACTATCCACACGACACCTTAATGTACTTTTTTTTTGCCCAAATCCACCGTGGAAAAAAAAAATTATTAGAAAAAAACTCATGAATTTGTTTCATAAGCATTGTGTCTGGTTGAAAAAAAAAAATGAAAATTTGGATTAGTTTTTCACTGTCCCTGTTGAAATTAGAAAGCTGGCCATGAAAATAACTTTTGTAATCAATCAAAAGACATCTTTCACCGCCAAAGGCTTGTGACCTTATCATTGGCATAACTCTTAACCTTCAAAATGGAGATTTAGAGTTCGAAACTTTCATATTCTAATAAAAAAAAAAAAAAAAAAGACATCTTTCACCAAAAACGAGAATTTGTGACGAGTATGTATTATAAGAATAATTATATATTTGCGATGAAAATAAATGGAAAATAACTAATTATAAATAAGAGTATATGAGAAACACTATAATCATAAAAGGATTTTTAAAAAAGAAAATTATAAACTGACATATTTTGATGCGTTACCTCAAATTGTAAAATTACTTTTGATATAAATTAAATCTAATGTATCAAATAGAGACACGTTAATTTGTAGAATTATTTTTTTAATTTATTTGTGGCTATATATAACACTAATACATAAATATTTAAAAAAAAAAGAGAAAAAAAAAAAAGAAGCCGTATCGATCTTTCATTCTGCTAAAGACGATCAATTCAATTCAAATTCACGAGGGAGCGAATGGATCAACCATATATATCCCACAAGTTATCAAGTACTCAAATATTCTCGCCTTGACTTGAGAGGATAAGTACTGGCTGGCCGAGGAAATATATCGTTTTGTGGTTGAGAAAAAAGGGACTATCATTTTTATAGATTGAGGTATCCGCGCGTACTAATCATAGTCGGAAATATATGAGGAATGAAGATTCTGGGAACTTTAACAATTATTGAAGCAGTCATGGATAGATGGATGTAACACGTTACAAAAATTAAGGTCATGTATATATAGTTTGTCTTTCAATTATATAGGGACCAATTCATTATTTATTTCTATTTTTGACAATTATAATCATGATATATATCCACTAACAAATCATTCATATCTTGAAAAAGAACATTCCTTGAATTATTATTCCAAGAGAGAATTATTATACTTCATGTGCAATTCTATCCTATCCATATTGTATATAGTTTTTTTTTTATTATAAAAAATCGACTTTGATGCTTATAATTTGGAATAATACATCAGTACGAATTTCATATTATTTAAACACCTCGTAAGCCAATCACTTTATTCCAATACAGAAAAGCAGCCAATGTATGGAAAAAGAAAATAGAAGTAGAAGAAAAAATGGTAAAATGCTCAGCTTTGTTCCATTATTTGGAATTTTGGATATTGCACCGAATCAAATTGCCACTGGTTTTTTTTTTTTTTTATTCATTACCATTTAATTTAAAATAAGATTATGGGAAAAATTATCATATATGTATCATTAGTCATTAAATATAAATAAAACCGTATTATTTTATCATAATTAATTTTTCTTGAGAAAATTTAGTTATTTATCTTAATCCATTTCATTCATGATTTAGGCAACCGACAATATCAATCGTAACGCTATTTATCATTAATTTTATCATCATATATCGGCCTTCCACCTTTCCATGATATGAAATAATTAGAAACTATTTATTATGTTTTACTTACAAGTTAATTATTTGATACCTCATAAAAACTTATAGTCTAGTCTTAGGTCTCATTTGAATAGTCAGAAGTGATGAAATGATTTGTAAATAGTCGTAAAATGATTTGTGAATAATAATGAAATGATTTGAGTTAATATAATTCATAAAGTTTTGAAAAAAGAGAAAAAAAAATTGACTAAAAAAATTTTAAAATTAAAATATTATTTGAATATAATTTTTTTTTTATTTTTTTTTGTTTTAAGGTTTTAAAAAGTTGAATTGTTTTTTATATTTTATTTTAAAATTTAAAAAAATTGTAAAGATTAAATAATAATTAAATAAAAAGATTAAAAATTAAAAATTAAAAAATATTTATATTTATAATATTTGAATGTTGATATGATACGAGAGAATTACCATTCAAACATGATCTTAGTACATGTTAGGATTCAAATTTTTCTATAAATATTTTAGGTATAAAAAATTTAAAAAAACATTTCAGATTATGCAAACAGTTTCTAAAACTTTTCTTCAAAAAGTTGTTGAAACTTCAAATTTTCCGAATCCAAATGCCACATCACACGTGAGACAGACCTTTCGCATTCGAAAGTAGTTGTAATTATTTAATAACCAACTGTAGCCGTATATGTCAGCAACATAAAACAAATAAATCCCAGAAAATAAATGAGTGAAGCGTCGAGAACTCAGCAGTTGACGTCATTGCCCTCCTGCCCATTTAAGAAAAACAACAAAAAGACAGCATTGCCCTCTCGTGAAAATCGCTTCCACAACTACAGCTTTAAATACCCCGTCAGTCTCCAGAGGCAGAAAATCCCATTGCCAGTTGCCACGTCCCGTTTCCTAAATCCAATCCCTACTTTCTCTGTCGTGTGGCTCTGTCAAATCGTCCTTCCGGATAACTTTTTACACGATTCCATTAACTTCAAAGTTTCATATTTCAAAGCCCTTGCTTCCACGTTCCTCTTGCCGTTGCTGTTCCTCTTGTTTCTCGTCCCTCTATGATTCTATCCCTTTCCTTCAATAAATTATGTGTTTTCAATGAGAAGAATACAAGTATTGGGGTTATTGAATGATGACAGATATTCAGATTATCGAGACCGAGGATGCCACATCTGCAACGACGGCGGTGAATTTGTTCGGAAAATACGAACTGGGAAAGCTGCTGGGTTACGGGCCTTTGCCAAGGTATACCACGCGAGAAACTTACGTACGGGACAGAGCGTTGCGATCAAGGCGGTGAGCAAGCAGCAGGTTCTCAAAGGTGGGCTCACGGCGAATATTAAGCGGGAAATCTCCATCATGCGCCGGCTGCACCATCCTCATGTCGTCAACCTCTTTGAGGTCCTAGCCACCAAGTCCAAGATCTACTTCGTCATGGAGTTCGCCAAAGGAGGCGAGCTCTTCGCCAAGGTCGTCAAGGGACGTTTCAGCGAGGATCTGAGCCGTCACTACTTTCAGCAGCTCATCTCTGCCGTCGGATACTGCCATTGTCAAGGCGTCTTTCACCGGGACCTGAAGCCGGAAAATCTCCTCCTCGACGATAACTGGAACCTGAAGGTCTCCGATTTCGGACTCAGCGCTGTGAGCGACCAAATCCAACCCGACGGTCTGCTCCACACGCTTTGCGGAACACCGGCTTACGTGGCACCCGAGGTTCTCTCCAAGAAAGGCTACGATGGTGCGAAGGTTGATGTATGGTCATGCGGCGTCATCCTGTACGTGTTAAACGCCGGTTACTTGCCTTTCAACGACCAAAATCTCATGGTGATGTACCGGAAAATCTACAAGGGAGAGTTTCGGTATCCGAAATGGACGTCTCCAGATCTACGCCGCTTCATATCGCGCCTACTCGACACGAACCCCGAGACGAGGATCACGGTGGATGAGATCGTGCGGGACTCTTGGTTCCAGAAGGGGTACAAAAAGATAAACTTCCACGGTGGTATTGACGACGATTTCGCCCTAAAAGATTACGGAGGCGATGGGAACGCCAAGTACGTTAATGCTTTCGATCTTATCTCGTTCTCATACGGTTTCGACCTGTCTGGTTTGTTCAGCGACTCCGAGATCTCAGTCCAGCGGGATATGTTCATGTCGAAGGAAACACCGGAGAGGATAATCGAGACAGTAGGTGAGATTGCTGAGGTGGAGAACGTGAAGGTGACGAAAAAGGAGTGGGGGGCAAAGCTTGAGGGCAGGATGGTTATTTCGTCGTGGCTATTCAGGTTTACCGGTTAACGGATAATATGGTTGTGGTTGAGATCAGGACGAAGGAAAGAAATGATGGATCTTGCCAACAAATTTGGAAAGATAAGTTGAGGCCACGGCTCGGTGATCTGGTCTATCAACCGGAGGTGCTGGTGCCCGGTGATGGCCAGGATTATGTGTAATTTTGTTGGAGCACAATTATTCTTCTACAAATTATCAACTATACATAAAGTTATTTTTATCTTAAATTTTATATTTTTAATTACATTTTTAAGTGACTTTTATTAAAATAATTTAATTAAAGCATGAAGTCACTTAAAATTGTATAGCATCAACAAATAACAAATGTGATTAAAATAAAAAAATAACATAAAATTGCCAGAAAAAGAAAACACAAACGAAACGGTGGTCAGGTTTTGTACATATCATATTCTATTGCCCAATTTTTATTACATCGTAAATAAAAATTAGATATATTAGGAAAAGCTTGTGAACACTCCTTTTAAATCGGTATTATTAAAATATTATTAAGATGAAATATATTGAGATAAAAGTTGAATAAAATATTATTAATATATTTTTTAAATATTTTTTTAGATTTAAAAAAATTAAATTATTTATTTTATTTTATATAAAAAAATTTTAAATAATTGTAATGATAAATTAAAATAAAATAAAATAAAATAAAAATTTATAAAAGTCAATGAGCCCTGAATTATACTAGAGCAATGATAGCCATACAATCTATTTATAATTTTTTAATAAAATAATATTTTTTTTTTAATTTTAAACATAAATTTAAAGAGAGATTATTTTATTAAAAAGTTGTAGAAAATTTTGTACATGATGCTAAGGATATCATTTCTCATCATACTATATAAACAACTGTATGTAGAGTGAGCGTATTGGTGAGTCACGACAAGATGTATAACCCACGAAATAAAATAAATGACTACAAGATCCAAGATAACAAGTGCACAACTAAAAAGATAGAAGGTGTTTTCTGAGATAACGTTGGCACTTTAACCCACAAGATCCAAGATGACATCTATGTTGCCGCACTAAATCTTTTCCATTAATGATTTAAGTGCAGTTTGAATAGTAAAATGAAATGAAATAATTTTAAATAAAAAATAAAATAAAATATTATATTTTTAATATTATATTTTATATAAAAAATTTTAAAAATTATAATAATAGAATAAAATAAGGTGAAATGAAATACTCTTATTATCCTAGCATGGCTAGAGTGGACAATAATTAGTGGAGAAGCAGCCAAAGGGTCGACCCACCATCAACCTCATATAGCCATGCATAATTCACCTTAAACAATTAAGCATCACGAAAAAAATATAAATAAACAAGAACATAGAAACATGTGTGGAATGCGCTAACAGTAATACAATTCGGTATGTTTGTACTAAGCTCTTTGGTTAGAAGGCATGTCAATTCCTCTCTTTTTGCTTTCTTTTTCAGAGGGAGCAAAACATTTCGTATCCGTTCAATAATTGTGTTATGAACCCTAGCTGATTTGGGAAAAGAACATGAACTGAAGTGTTGTGTTGATATGCAGAAGGAGTTGCGAAGTGATTAAGAGGGAAGAGAAGGAACTTGAGACAATGACATTTCTGATAAGTCCATGGAGCACATTGTTTTGGGGCCTGACGGAACGTTACGTCTTGAATTAAAGGGAGTGATGTTATTTTTAGTATGACGTGGTACACATCGTTTCAGTAGTAAGAGTGTCTTTTATGTTGGTGTTAGATGCACAGTTTTGGGTATCAAACCAAACAGAATGTTTAATTACTGTTATTTTGTGTTGTCCTGTTATGGGTGAGGTTAGCTAAATCCAGAGTCTGTGACAAGGGGTTTGGTATACAAGGAAGAAAGACAGTAGAAGAGAATCATTTTGAATGTTCTATTTTTCAAAGTTTGTATTGGAGGTTAGGGTTGCCTCGAACAATCCCTTTTATCAATATTGAATGAAGTAATTTTCCAATTCTATTTCCATAAAATTCTCAAGCTATTGATCTATTGTCTTAGTGAGATTCTTTACAATTAGTATTAGAGCTGGCGATCCTCAATGATAGATGTTACGCGTTCTAAGTAGTAGCTTGAAGGGCTTCAGAAGCAAGTTGAGGGATTGGAGGAGGGCCTTCAAGATGTGAGAGGGGGCCTATAGGACGTGAGAGTGAGGCTTGATCAACTCACGAACATGATCCGTACTCTTGTAGCTAATCAAAACACCATAGGCGCCAAGACCTGCAAGTCACAAATGAGATGGATCAAGCACAACACAGAGGAGGAGTTTAGAGGGGCATACATTTGGACTTTCCTCACTTTGATGGAAAAAATCCATCTGGATGGTTATTCAAGGCGTCTCAATACTTTGAATATCACCAAACTGTTTCAATGCAGTGATTGTTACTCGCGTCCTATCACATGGAAGGGAAAGCTCTCGTTTGGTACCAAGATGCTATCGACACTAGTCAGTTTAACAGCTGGGATACCTTGGTTCATGCTATGCTAATATGTTTTGGACCAACGACTTACAACAACCCAATGGAGACACTCACTCTTCTTAAGCAAACCTCAACAATAGCTATTTGCAAAGCACAGTTTAAGGTGCTTTCCAACATATTTCTAGGAATTTCAGACCACCACAAAGCTTAGTTGTTTTCTCAGTAGGTTGAAGGACAAAATCAGGTTACCAATATGTATGATTAACCCTCTTAATTTAAATGTTGCGTTTGGCTTAGCTCATATTCAAGAGGAGTATCTGACCAGTACTAGGAGATCTTGTAAGTTGAGTACAGAAAAATAGGCGGTACCAGCAAGGCCTTACTCTAACACTAATAACCAGATTGGTGAAGGGAGCACTAGGGTGCATAAATTTAGTCATTCTAAAAAAATTTCATCAGTTTCCATGGATGAGAAACGGAGGAATGATTTATGTTACCATTGCGAAGAGAAGTGGAATCCATCCCTCGTGTGTAAGACCCTTAAGATATATTTACTACAAGGTTGTGATGAGTCAGAAGATAAGAATGGAAGTTAGCTCCAGAATTGTGCAGTGAGGGGAAAGTACAAAATTAGGCAGTGAGTGGGGAACTAGAATTTTCACTTAATGCTATTACGGGCACACCTAGTGCCAAAACTATAAGAGTGATTGGGAGGGTTGGGAAGGAGTGAGTGGTGATTTTGGTTGACTTTTGGATGATGCACAATTTCTTAGATCCCTCTATTGCCAAGAAAACAAGATTGTTGGTCAATAAGTCTCAAAATGTGGCAATAAAAATAGCAAATGGGCAGATTGTTAGCAGTGAAGGATATTGCAGTATAGTCAAGAAAAAAATCTAAGGTATTCATTTCAACCCTTCTTTTTATATATTGTCCTTGGGTGGTTGTGATCTAATCGTGAAAGTGAAATGGCTGGAGTCTTTGGGGCCAATGGTTTGGGATTTTTCCCAACTTACTATGAAGTTTGTGTATGGTGAGAAGGAGGTTGAATTGGTGGGATTGGGCTTGAAGGGACTAACGATAGAGGACAGTTATAAGTCACTCATGACTTCTGTTAGTAGAGGGAATGGGTTGTTTCAACATCTGTTGGTGGGAAAAGACAATGACAAAAATATTCAGTGGGGAGGGGATGTGCATCAAATCCTCACTAAGTTTCAGGGGGTCTTTGAAGTTCCTAAAGGGTTATCACCCTCCCATGAATAGGACTGTAAAATCACATTAAAGGAAGACACTCAGCCAATAACAATGAGGCCTTATCGATACCCACACTACTAAAATGATGAGATTGAGAAGATTGTAGCTGAGTTGTTGGAAATAGGGGTAGTAAGACCTAGCACCAGTCCATTTTCTTCACTCGTGTTGTTAATTCGTAAGGCGGATGAAAGTTGGAGGATGTGCGTGGATTATAGAGCCTTTAATTAGGAAACCGTTAAGGAAAAATTTCTCATTCCGGTTATTGATGAATTATTAGACGAGTTGTATGGGTCGATAGTTTTCTCAAAACTAGACTTAAGGTTTGGATACCACTAAATTAGAGTATTATCTGAAGATGTGGCAAAAATGGCCTTTCAAACTCACAAGGGACACTATGAGGGCCTAGTGATGCTGTTTGGGTTGACTAATGCACCGTCAACCTTCCAAGGATTGATGAACCATGTGTTTCGGCCATATTTGAAGAAATTTATACTAGTATTATTTGATGACATACTAGTGTACAACAAGGGGTGGTGCATCTAGAACACTTGGAAAGGGTGCTGGAAGTCTAAAAGATAAATCGATTGTATGCAAAGTTATCCAAATGCAAGTTTGGGGTTCCGAAAATTGATTATTTGGGACACGTGATCAATAAAAGAGGGGTGATGACAGAGCCCAGTAAAGTTCCTGCAATGTTAGATTGGCCTACTCCAACAAATGTGAAATCTTTAAGGGGTTTTTTGGGTCTCACGGGGTATTACTATAAATTTATTAAGAACTAGGGGACTATTGCTGCCCACTTACAGATTTACTAAAACAAAATGCGTTTGTTTGTGATGAAGAAGCAACGAGGGCTTTTACGAAGTTAAAGTCAGCAATGACAAAACCCTCAGTCCTCAAGTTACTTGATTTTTCTCAGCCATTTACTAATGAGTGTGACACAAGTGGGAGGGCAATGGGGGCAGTCCTAATGCAATCAGGATAGCTCCTAGCATTTATGAGTAAAACATTCAAGGATAAGACATTTCATCTCTCCACTTTTGAGATCAAGTCAAATGAATTATGCATGTTAGTTCAACCCATTTATATGAAACGAGAGTAAATGAGTCATGGTGTGTTGACATATTTCTAATTAATTATTGAACGGGTGAAAACGGTTGACATGATACTACCCGTTATCTAAATGGGTCAAGTTAGGGTTTAAAAGTTTAACACGTTTAGCTTAATGGTTCAATTTGGGTTGATCCATATAGTTGAATGTTTATGACTTGATATGACACGAATACAATCCAAAAACATGAATTGCCACCCCTAGCCATTATGGGTAGTTTATACATGGGTTGTCCATATATCTTATTTCAGTTTTTATCTTAGTTTAAGTCCAGTGGGCCTCTTGGGTCCAATTAGAGCTTGTTTATGCCGTTATTTCCACATTTCTTATATTGGCTTGTTTGGGAATCTAGGAACTTGTTAGATTTTTGAAGTCAGTCCCTGTTTTTCTATTGCGTACTGTACAAAATTCATCATGCAAAGAGTCTGATACAATTATGTTATTCCTTCTTTTACTCTCTCTTCGTTCCCTGGAGGAACTCACCCTCAAAGTGAGATATTGCCATTTTCCCTCAAAGCGTTCTAGTGATAATGCGTCGTTTGTTTTCACAATCATTTTCATATCATTTTATCTTATCTTATTTCATTTAATCATTACAATTTTTCAAATTTTCACACAAAATAAAATAAACAATTCAACTTTTTTAAATCCAAAAAAAAAAATAATATTAAAAAATATATTCTAACAATATTTTATTCAACTTTTAGCTTTCATCTCAACTTATCTCATCCCATCTCATCTGCGAATACAAACGAGACCTTAATCTTGCTTGACTAGGGTAATACATTCCGGTATCAGAGATTGATCCCAAGTGATGACCATGGCAGAAGGAACCAACCTCAATCAACTATAGGATGGCCTCACATCTCTCAAGAAGTCTATGGGCTCCTTGCTTAAAAACTTAGAAATTGAAATGTTAGCTCTTAAACATCAATCTAATTTAGTCATGCAGTAGTTGGCCACCCCTGAACTTAAAGTTGCAGAAGCATAACCACAACACCTTTCATGGCAAGTCTTCCTCGAACACTCATCTCCACCAAAACGAACCTGTTGAGTGAGGAGGGGAACCTTAACTAGATCGGTAAGACTTGATTTTCCTACTTTTTAAAGAGATGATCTTAATGGCTAGATATATATATATTTATATACGGCGAATCATTTTTTGCAATGCACAATACACTGCCCTAACATAAGCTTAGGCTAGCCTTTTTCTATATGGAAGAACAAGTCTTAGTTTGGTTTTAGGATATGAAAGAGTAGGGGCAATAAAGGATTGGGCAGGGTTCACAAAGGCTTTCTTGGTAAGGTTTGGACTTTGCTCCTAAGATGATCCTATGGAGTCCTTAACTAGACTTAAGTAGAAGGGGTTGGTTGAAATATATAGATCTAATTTTGAAGCCCTATCCAATAGACTAAGTGGGCTCATAGAGATTTACAAACTAAGTTGTTTGCTTCGCGAGTTAAGGGATGAGATTAGGTTACCCGTATGAATGCCCAACCACAAAAATTTATTGACAGCTTATAGCCTTGCCAAAATTCAGGAAGAACATGTGGTGTGAGCAGAAAGAACTTTCGGGCCCTAAACCCTCACCCTAAGGTTGGGATTCTTATACATGTGGGTGTTAGGTCAACAAAGGAACATGTTAATCATTTGCAACTAACATTTGAAGTTCTCAAGTATAGTTTGTTGGCTAATTGTCTAAGTGCAGGTTTGCTATTGCAGAAGTGGCCTACTTGGGATATTTGACCTCATCTAGTGATGTAACTGTCGACATCGACAAGCTTAAAACAATGCTAGATTGGCCCTTTCCAACATACTTAAAGTCCTTTCCAAGTGGCTATTTGGTGAGCTTAAATTGATTCAGATGGAGGGTTGGAGAGACTTGTATGTATTATGTATGTTGTGTGTGGATAAAGCTTGTATGTTGGACAAAATTGTAGTAGTTAATTTCTAGTCCTCGGTTTTGTCTCAGTTTCTGATCTTATCTCTTTCTCCTTGGCTTCTATTTGATCTCTTTAATTCCTCAAGCTACAGTAGAACAAAAAATAGCCATAAGATCAGTATTGGAAGACAAACTCACCACCACTTCATTGTTGTCACTGCCAACAACCAAAAACAGTCACAACTTACCTACTCAGCCCATGTTTCCACCACTTTTCTTCATTCTCTGTTTTATACAAGCCATCAAGTTAGCAACTTATGGCCCCTTTAAGCTCAAAACGGCAAGCTTCCACACCTCTGAATTCAACCTTTTTATCTCTTCCTCAACATCTATGCTTAAGCCCCTCCAGAGCAACACCATTTTTAGCAGCCTCAATCATTATATAGCAAGGAGCTTATGCCTCAAATAGCCACCACAACTTGTTGTGCAGCAGAATTCTTGCAACAACAACCATGACAGCAGAAATTTTGGAACCCTCTTGATTTTGCTCTCTTTCTTTAATTCCCTGTTGAAGTCCCTCCATGAACAGCCTTAGACACCAATGAAACAACATTCTCAGCCTTAAACCAATGCGTTGTGGAAGCAAACATAAATCGTAAGTGCAAAAACATCAAGCTAATTGTCAAGTGTATAAACTTCAAGGGAGTTTTATTGCATGATTATGCTTGATTATTGACTATGCCACCTAATTGAATTGTATTTGAGATTTTTTATATGAATGTATATAAATTATATGAGTAAAGATTTTCAACTCATGATTTATTTACCTTCAGATTTCTATTCTTATAAGTATAATTACTAGAGAAAAAGAGTTAAAGAATCGTAATTAAAATCTCGCGATTAAAAATGACTATTTATAACAAAAAAAGAATTGTTGACTTTTTGTAACTAAAATTGGACTTTTTGCAATGATTTTTTTTTTCCTCCTTGCAAAAAGTCATTTCTATTGTAGTGTTGGTGAAGAGGCCCTCAATGGTGCTCTCAAGAACTACCAACTTGATTCAATCTATTAGCCTAGAAAATACAGAATTTGTAATTAATCACTCCGTTGGACTATCCAACTCGTTCTCTATATAGTTTTTACTGTTATGCACTTCGGTTTGAACGTATTGCCTATTGGATTCATTGTATGGATTCACAGCCACAACGACCTTTAATAACATGGTCACCCTTAGATTCATTTGGTCTTCTCTTTCTAGCTAATCTCTCGATTAAGCTTTCAGGCTATGCTTAACCTTATCCCGCAGCCAGCATAGACTTAATCGTCACCCAAACATTATGCGATTAGAATATTATCTCTTAATTAGATAAAATAAAAACAAGCCATCAGAAGACAAATAGTGTTCCCTAAATCATGAGGTGCAAGTAATTGACTCAAATTTACCTAATTATTCTTCCTTCCTTAAATTAATATACAAAAGCTTCTTGTTAACGTATGGTAGTACTACTACATATAAATTAAAGAGTGGGTTATTTTTTGTTTTTTCTTTTATTTTTACATGATTTTTTTAACATTTTAAACATTTTTTAAAAAAGAAAAAAATTTATAATATTATTAAAAATACTTACTTAATCAAAAAGTAAAAAAAAAAAAAAAAAAAAAACCTAAAAAAAAATAAAAATATTTCTCAGCGGGAAGAATAGCTTATTGATCATTATCTTGGCAATATGGTAACGTGATTTGCAAAACCAAATTTGGGCAAACTATTCTAAAGTTTTTTGAAGTTTGATATATGACCTATATTTCAAATACGACTCAATACACTTTCTCAGTCTTGTGATACCACAACTTGTTTATAAGATTTTTTAAATAAATGATGATTTCATATGCTATCAGAACATATATCTGAGTTCGACTCTATACTTTACACGTGAGGGATAATGTTAAGAATATAATTTAAATAATTAATTTTTCTTCTTTCCATCAATTTAACATTTTGAGATATAAGTTGTGATTTCATAAATCTATGGCTCAATCCCCTTAAAACTTTAATCCAAACTTATTTCCTAAATACAACTTGAACTTCTAATTGTCAAACCAAGGCACGTAATTTTAATTGGTACATGCACTTGGGTTTTCACGATTATTATATTGTTAATTAAATTGCATCTCCTTTTTTTTTTTTTTTGTGATTTCTTATAATCTACGTGCGCCAACAATCCGTTTGTTAACAATCAATGATTGGTATGGAAAAATCAGTTTTTAGGGTTGTTTTTGGTAAGTAAAGCAGTCTCATTATTCATAAATTATTCATTATTTTTTTTTATTACTATTCTCAAATCATTTAAGATTATCTCAACATCTAAACGTAATCTTAAACTTTCCAGTTGATCTTAAATGATTGCATGTATGTTATTCATCCCTTTTTAACTTTTGCCCTTAATAGTACCATTTCCTAACACGATATCAAATGATAAAAAAAACTAATGTTTTTGTCCATCCTTTTAATTATTGTCCTTTATAGTATTCATATCAAATGATTAAAAAAAATTAAAGTTTTTGTCCATCTTTATGACTGTTGTCCTTTATACTATTCCTAACATAATATCAAAGGATAGAAAAACTAATGTTTTTGCATAGTCAATGGGTATTGGATTTAACCGGTACATATGTCCTCTAGAAAGAGAATTATTAAAAAAAATTATAAATTAATGTAATTTGATGTAATACGTTAATTTTTTAAAAAAAATAAAAGAAAAATACTACAGTCATAATTAAAAATATTTTATAAAAATAAAGTTACAAATTGATATTACTTCATATGATATATTGGATCAAGTTTACATTATTAGTGTTGAAGCGGGGTTCCAACTTCAACCTGTGAATCGTACACGAGACGATTTTTGCCGCATACAGCTCGGTCGACCAAGCTAAGATTGCTTCTTCACTGGCTTCCAAAAATACGAAAATTACTATATCAAGTAACATAAATTCGAATGCGTAAATGAATTTTGTACTATCAATTTGATATAAATAAGCATATCTCGATATTGAAATAACACCTGATGCATAAGGAGATAAGAGGACAGAATAGATTTTGTGTAATAGATGAATATAATTATTGATTTAGACATGGGAAGATTGGGATCCAAAATTCCATTTATAGAAATATCAAAATTCCATAAACCCTTTTAATGAAGTCCCGGTTCAAAATTAACCAGTCAGTCAGCCAGTCTAACATATATACTAATCAAAATGCCCGGTCCAAGCCATCCGGTTCAACTATTGCTAATATTATATTTGTTTTATTTTCTTCTCAATCTCTTTATCTTTTCACCTTCTGTGTCTCTCTCTTCTCACTGTTTCCTCTTTGGTAAAGGAGCGAACGAGCCGCGCCACCGATTCGACCCGATACGCAAGAAAACAAGACCGGGATATTACCGGCACCGAATCGCCTCTTGCAAGCTTGGCTCTCATTATATTCGCAATGGACTCCCACTCTGTAAGTCTCCGAATCCCTGATCACCCATTCCATTCAGATTAACCTCCCACAATCGGAGCTCTATGTCTGACACATTTTCCTTTAGAAAACCTAAATTGATTAATCTTTTTCGAGCTTATTCATCCGATTAACGTTCTATTATTGAAACGCTAATGCTGTGTATGGTTATCTATTGCTTTTAGGGTTCTTCAAGTCTCGGAAATTTATTTTCTCCTGGTATTTGATTTCTGTGAGGAAATAGGGTTAGGGTTTTCCGTTTTAAAGCATTGCTGCGACGGCGATTGGATTTTTTCCTTGATTTTAGGCTTTGTGGGTTCGATTCGAGACGGGGAAGATAGGCGTGTGTAGAGGATAATGTGTATACTCTGTGTGATTCAGAAGTGGTCTCGCCGGGTTGCTACGATGCTGCCTTGGTTAGTTATTCCACTCATAGGACTTTGGGCTCTCTCCCAACTTTTGCCGCCTGCATTTCGGTTTGAGATTACATCTCCGAGGCTCGCCTGTGTGTTTGTGCTTTTGGTTACTCTCTTTTGGTATGAGATTTTGATGCCTCAGCTGTCAGCCTGGCGTGTTCGCAGGAATGCACAGCTCAGGGAGAGGAAGAGGTTTGAAGCGATAGAATTGCAGAAGCTTCGGAAAACCGCGACAAGGCGGTGCAGGAACTGCTTGACTCCGTATAGGGAACAGAATCCTGGTGGTGGTCGGTTTATGTGTTCATATTGCGGTCATATTTCGAAGCGGCCGGTTCTGGACTTCCCCTTACCGCCTGGTATGGGAAACAATGGGATTATTAAGGATTTAGTTGGAAAAGGTGGGAAGATATTTAATGGAAAGGCATGGTCCGAAAATGGATGGACGTGCGGTCAGGATTGGTTGGAGAATGGCAATTGGGTCAGTGGGTCTGTTTCAGCAAAGTCTAGTTATTGGATGAAGAATGGGAGTGGTATGTTTGGTGGAGATGAACATTGTTTGGCCGAGAAGTCTTACTCGGGAGTTGTTATTTTTGCATGCAAGCTGTTGACATCTTTTTTCTTCAGCATTAGGTGGCTTTGGAGAAAGATTTTTAGGATTAGTTCAAGCGAAGATAATTTGACTGAAGCTGAGCATCGGGCGATGTTGGCTAAGAAGGGCGAGAATGGGGCAAGCTTTCATGAAAGTAGAGGAGAGAAAGCACGCAGAAAAGCTGAAGAGAAGAGACAGGCTAGGTTAGAGAAGGAGCTTTTGGAGGAGGAAGAGCGAAAGCAGAGGGAGGAGGTCGCAAGACTAGTCGAGGAACGGAGGAGACTGAGGGATGAGAAAATGGAAGCTGAGAAAAAAACATCACCAGCTGTCAGGGAAAAGGATAGTAAGAAGGAAGCTGAAAAGAAGCGTCAGGAGAGAAGGAAAGAGAAGGACAAAGCGTCTAGTAAGAGCAATTCTGATGCAGAAGAGCTGGAAAAAAGAGCAGGTAAGGAAATTGAGCAAAAGCAAGAATTGGAAAAGAAGAATGAGATCGATCGCCGGGAACATCAAAAATCTGGGACTGAAGGCATAAGAGGCCAGAGTATCGAAACTGGACATGGGATGAAAAATATATCTGCAAACAGTGTTAGCCGGGGAAATTATGGAACTAGGTATCTGGATCGTATGAGGGGTACGATTTTTTCCCATTCTAGAGCATTTAGTGGCAATAGTCTTTTTGTAAAGGGTGCTAATATTCCTGCCACAATTACAAAGGAAAGCAGGCCTAACAGTTCAGTTGATCATATCCATCATTTTGCTAATAAGAGAGATTTATTTCCACACGAACATGTAGCTGGAAAACCATGTGCAAATGGAGATGACAAGAGCATCAATCGCGCTGTAAGTGTCATTGCATTCTACTTTAAACTATCATTGTTTTAGCATGTTCTCTGGATGCCTTGGAAATCAATTTTTTTTTTTTAAATCCCCTAGGATATAAGTAATTTTCTTCACTTTTGAAGTTGTCTTTCTGTATCATGCTAATTGCATGTGCTCTGTAGCTATCATAATTAGTTCTGTATATCTAAGCTTTTATTTCGAAAGTCAGCATTTGTTTTTATGGTATAATGTATATGTAAGCATAAACCCCTAGGGGTTGGCTCAAGTGGTAAAGACCTTGGACTTGGGGGTATGTTTCCCCTAGGTCTAAGGTTCAAATCCCATTGGGTGCAAACAATCTCTAAGGGCCATCAGACTAGGGGATTTTCCCCTTAAATTACCCGAGTTGCACTTGCCGAGGGCCTATGCACCCTTGGGATTAGTCGGGACGCTGTTCCTGGACACCCGGTGCCAATAAAAAAAAAATGTATATGTAAGCATATTACTGGTTTGTTTTCAATAACTATTAAGATTGCTCCTTTCGATTGTTTGATGATGAGGAAGCTTTAAGACTGTGCAAACACAATATGTCTTTTACCTGGTTAAACCCCGGACCCGTGTAATGCACCCCCCATCACACAGATCAAGTATATCATTGGCTTTTGACGATGGGATGTGGCCCGCAGAAATTATTTGCACCAAAGGATTTGAATCTTGGAACTAGAGGTAGCATACCACTAAGACCAAGGCTCTTACCACTTGAGTAAGCCCTACGGGTTTTGCTCCTTTTGATGGATTGAAATTAAGCTTGATCTTCTGAATTTGGACGTAAACTTTTAGTCTTGGCTTGCTTTTAGATTTGATACGTCTCGATTATTGGTAATGACTTCCATATACTTAATTGTTTATCCCCAACCTATTCTCCCAATAAAGAGAAAAAGAAAAGGTAGTCAGTTAACATCAAATGCTTAGGTTTATTGGGGATTATTGTGTTAAGCAGCGACTTGCTGTGGTTGAGTCCTGCTGGCATGCCAAACTTTGATAATCTCAAGTGTATCTTATTTATGTATTCAGTGGAAGAAATGCAGTTACACGGTTGAGCTTTTGACCTGCAGGTGCTCTCAGAACAACCTAGGACAACACCTAAGAAATCATGGCAACAATTATTTACTCGATCTTCATCTGCTCCTCCTTCAAATACAAATGTCATAAGCAGACCAAATACAAAGTTCCAAGCAGAAGTTCAAAGCTCACAGTTCAGCAGCCAAACAACATCGACACAATCATATGATAATCCTATTAACTTTGGGCTGCCATCACCATTTACACTGCCTACCTATTCAAATGTATCCACAAGCAGTGGTTTAGGTTTTTCACCAGCAATCGAATCCATCTTTCCTCGCATTGGAGAACCATCCCATGAATTTAAATATGAAGAGCCAGAGCTTTTTGAAGACCCATGTTATGTTCCTGATCCAGTATCCTTGCTTGGGCCTGTTTCGGAGTCACTTGATAATTTTCAATTGGACCTGGGCACTGGATTTGCAACAGACCTGGGATTGGAAAGGCCTCGTGCTTTAAAGAAAGTATCTGCTTCATCTGAAGTCAACAAGCCATCTCCAATCGAGTCTCCATTGTCACGAGAAAAGCATAATACTTCTAATTGGTTACAATGTACCCCTAGGGCCCAAGATAATTTACCTGTCACTGATGCTACTACAAATGAGACAGGAACATGGCAGATGTGGAATACCTCTCCTCTTGGTCAGGATGGTCTAGGTTTAGTTGGTGGGCCTGTGAGCTGGCTTTTACCCCCTGAATGGAGTAGAGCAAACAAGGAAGATTTAGTGCATCCATCTCAGAAAACTACTGCTTCACTGTTTGCAAATGATGACCATGTCCTTTCTGGCACTCATTCTCCTCAGAATGTTTTTCTTGGTAATGGGCAGAATGGTGGGCCATACAGCCCAGTTACTGGTTCAAGTGATCATGAACCCTGGTTACAGAAAGCTTTCTTTCCTCCGTTGGCAGGAAGTGAAAACCATTTTGCACTCAAGCCTCGAGAAGAATTTACACAAAATGAAATGATTTTTGGAAGTCCAAGCTCTGGAAGTAAACATCCATTAGACATGTCTCCTGCTAATTGTTGGTCCAAGTAAGTTTGCTACTTCTTTTATCCTTTTTGTACTAAAGTGCAAGCCCAAGATCTTGGTTGTGTATCTAGGTCATACATATTGTTGAAACATTAAGATCAATGATAGTAATATATTTTTATATTCCTCCAATCAAAAATACATTTTTATATTCCTTGTTAATTAGCTGTGAAGGTTTGGTATGTCCATGCCACACTAGTGATGTCTGCATGTTTTTACTGACTCGAGATATCTTTTTCTTAGGTGAGTAACTTGACACATCCTAATGTAATAATTTTTCCCAAAATAGTCGAAGATAGAAGGAAATATCATTTATATTTTTTCTGCATGTTATTCTTTAGGTGATGTTTACTCAAGCCTGGTGCCCCATCTTTTGGAAGATAGGCTACGAGTCATTTAGTTAGTCATAGTCTAGACTTTCTTAATTCCTGTCTCATATTTCTATATGGTCCTATGCGTATTCTATCAATATCAGAGAAATTGTGCCTGAAATTGAAATTGCTCTCAGCCTCTTACTTCTCTGTGTACTTGAGGACTTTTGTGCAGTCTTGACTTGAGTCCTAAACAGGCCTCCCTCCCCCTAATAGTCCTCAACTATGCGTGCATGTGTGCACACCCACCTAACTGAGAGCATCTTTCCCACTTCACCTGTTTCCCACAACACGTTTACTTAAAAAAATAATAGGCTCTCATGCATATTCTGCTCATTTTTAGTGAACTCCTTATCTATGAACATTAGTTAAAAATCCTTGGTGCTTCATACATAACAGTTAGGTTTGTACCTTTGACGTGATAGAGAAACCAATAGAGGCAGTGGTGGGATCCTGGGAAGGGGCACCAATAGAGGGAGAGGCGAGGGTTTTCAAAATGGAGTGGCGATAGCAGAGATGGAAGCAAGCAACTAGGGTTGTAAAATATATATATATATATATATTAAAAAATATGTAAAATCAGGGTTCTAAATTTTGTTTCGTTTCCCTAGTTAAGTACTTTTCATGTATACTTCTTGTATATTAGGGCTTTGCCTCCTTTTATGAATAAAACTTCTTGATTACCTAGAAAAAAAAAATTTGTTTCATGTCCGGCCAAAATGGCTGGAATTTGCTGTCAGTATGCTTTACCCTCATGTTTCGTTTCACTCTAAATTTCGGCCTGTTTCAGCCACTCCCGGCAGAATTTGCATTCTGGTCCAAAATGTTTTAGTGGTATTATCGTAATATTTTAAATCTAGATGGCATTTCTGTATTTTCTGATTGTGGATGGCATTTCTGTAATTTTAATCTAGATGGCATTTCTGTTATTTCTTAAATTTTTGTAATTTTAAATTTGTTCCCCATTTTCTCATTTTTGGTTTGCTTGCTTAGTTTTTTTTTTTTTTTTTTTTTTTTTAAATCTTTAATTTTTTTTTGTTGTGTTTTTTAACTTAAATTCGTGAATATAATATTTGTTAATCCCAGCTTTTAACACCAATGTCTCTATCTTTATGAGTTTTTATGGGTTTCAGCTATCTATAAAAAACTATAGATAATTTCAATACAGTACATCCATGCACATGGAATTGAAATATTCCATTAGTGCCTGAATTGAAATGGTCATCAAAATGAAATTCGAAATTTTGTATAAAATATGTTTGTTTGACCACTGGATACGGAAAAGAAAAAGAGAAATGATTTGTAAAAGCACCAAATAGACGAGTCCCGCACAAGCTTTTATAAAAAAAAAAAGTGGACCCCACCTTAAATATATATAAAAAAAATTATTTTTTATTACTGGGACCCACTTTTTACAAAAGATTTGCACGAGTCTTGTCTATTTGGGGTTTGTACCTAGCATTTACTCAAGTATGTTAGATTGAGACATGGTGTGAGCAACGTGGGATGGTAGGACCCCGACTTAAGATGGTATGGCTAACCTTATTTTTGACTTGTCTACTCAAAAGAAGAGTGGAATGACCAATGATAGGAAGTCTGGAGGTTGGTGGTGGTGGTGCTCGAGTTATCAACGAAGTAACTCTGAGGGCTAGTTTGGACACTGACTGTATTCTCAGATATTTTCCCAAACATCATTCAAACATAAAACACTTTTTAATTTTTTCATCTAATCATTACCGAAACACAAAACCTAATACAACTTTTCAAAACTTTCAAACAAAACACAAAAAAACAATACCACTTCTTCAAATTTCAAGACAAAAATAATATTAAAAATTAATATTCAAACAATTTTTTAACTTTATAATATTTTTATTCAACTTTTTCTCTCTCCTTTCCCAAAACTCAATAAAATATCTTAACTTAAACCATTTCAATACTATTCACAAACCATTTTACTACTATTCACATATATTCTTAGATATTTTTAGTGTTCAAACGAGCGCTGAATCTCTGGAGCAAAACGAGTATCATGCAACTCTATGGAATGACCACTCTTGAGATTAACAGCCTTACCCCTAAGACCCTCGTGCGAGCTTTGAGGTTCATTTTATACCCCTAAGACAGTTTTTCCTATAAGGGCATTTTTTTACAATCAGGCCAATAAATTAATCAGCCAAAGCATGGTCTGATTTCCTGAGACTTGATATGAATACCTTTCTATATTATTCAAAGCTCTGGCCAAGTGGTTCCTCAACAAAGTTATTGAGTTCTTCGAATGTAGATCTTTTTTAATCAATTATTAAGATGAAAGTAATTAGTTTATAGATATTTAAAAGAAGTACAATTACATGATTGTCTCAACATTGTGTCTGGTTATTCATTTTACGAGGCAATGCATGTGTAATACCAAAAAGGCTTAAAATGAGATTAATAGGTAACATCAATTCGCAAATGCTACTTATCCCTTAAAAAAAAAAAAAAAAAAAAAAAAGAAAAAAAAACAATTCACAAATGCTAATGTAATACCCCAGATTTAGCATGAGATCTCACATTATTTGGGAGGAAGTTCTTGTGATTTATAATGGTTCCACTGGGCTGAAACTATAACATTGACGAGTTCCTTTAGATTTTATAGGCTCATGTGAATTGGACTTTCCTTGGGTCGTCATAAATGGTATTGGCACAAATCCCAAGTAGAAGTATGGGACTTGAGTCATGCAGTCTGCACAACGAAATGGCTTGACGAGGAGGCTGTTTGGGATTTAAGGAGGGAAAGATTTTAATATTCAGATTTAGTATTAGAGGTTAATGAATGAGGATCCACATTGCTTGGGAGGGAACAGTTTTTGCGAAATATTGTGATTTTAATGGACTTCATTTGCAGCATTGACTAATTCTTTTGAAAAATTCCTCTTAAATTTCTGGCGTCCTTGTCAGGGCACGTCATGAAGTACTCCAGTATCACATGGCTGGCCTTACTAGGTGACTCTTATACCATGTGTAGTGATCTAGAGAAAGTGCTTGCCATATCTGCTATAGCCGCTAAAAGATTAGTGAACTTGAAGCATCCCAAAAATCATTTATAAATGCGGGACTTAGTACTGATGACTGTCTTTATAAATTACCCACTCTGTATGGATTATTTATATTCTCAACGTTAGAGTGGAGTTTTACAGCTAATAAATATATATAACATGGAGAATTTTTGTGATAAGAGGCATATTCTTAAATAATTCAAGCTGTATTGCCCTGGAGAATTTTAAGTTGGTGTTTTTAGTTTGATGTGGAACGATTTCTGTGGATGTTGTTGTCTTGCCCATTTTGATTGATAGTGCACGAACCTCAGTAAGAAGAGCATGTTGTTGTCTTGACTGCTCATGATTGATAGTGCACGAACCTCATTATGGGATAGATCCTCTGTGCATGGTTCAGTTTTGTTAATGGTTATTTCTGATATATACACTTCTTAATGATGATACATGATTGTCATTTTTTAAATCAAATTATCAACAGTAATCTAATATTTGTTTTCCTGTTTCTTTTAGCAGAAAGGAATGGAGTGTGCAGGGTTCAGGGGAAGGTGGTGGTAAGTCATCCGTTGCAAGGCCCCCAATTGGGGATCTATATCCCACCCAAGATGTACAATCACTTTGGTGATTTGATTGAAAACAGGGACAGAATATGAGGGACTTAAAATACACCTGTTCTCTAGACGCAAAATAGCCTCTTTTGGAGGAGAGTTGAGAATAGTGGATGCAATGTATCTTCCTTCTCTTCTTCTTTACAAGGGAGATTGATGTTTACTTACCTTAGCATGAGAGGAATACACGTGGCATGCATGCATTTATGCGGCGAGTAACATCTAAGATTTAAAGAAAAAAAAAATCATTTCCTGATTTCCGACTAATTTAGTTCCATTTTTATGCTTTTTGTTTTTGGGGGGTGGAGGGTGTCTGTCTCCGGAATTGGTTTCTTTTTGGATGGATATCGAATAATAATAGAAAAAATTTATTCATCATCTCAACTTTCATCATCTTCCTATCATCTCATGATGTGGTATTAAATGATAGGTTCACAAGTGAAATGTAATAAATAATTTTCAATCACTTAACGCCACATCATAGGATGATGGAAGTTGAGATGATGAGTATCATTACTCATAATAATATACTAAGATGGGGGGTACTGCTGTGCGTAATCTAGTTAAAATGTTAAGTATTATCTAGGTTAGGTCTTTGCCAATCAGTTCATGGAGACCCCCTCAATGGACAAGTATTCTAATTTAGAGGAAATGTGGTAAATAAGCATAGTCGTTTATACTTTATACGGCTGCAATTTGTGGGCTGTCACCTATTCTTCTTCTCTAAAGAATTCTTAGATTCCAATTCGATGGGAAAAGCGTTCTAAAGAACTCAGGTCCCAGCAGTCAGTCAATTTGGAGACGAGTTCTAATCGTTTGATTGGGAATGATTGTGAACAAAAGAGATAAAATCGTTAACTTTCTTTTATCCATCGTGTTTTCCATTAATTGCATATATTTAAAGCGCAACTCACAAGTTAACGAATCTGTTTGGTAATATTACCATCACACCTCTTTTATTACCGTTTTATTATTGAGTTTTTTTTTTTTTTCTTTTGCTATTTGAATCTGAACTAAGAACATGACTTTTTTGTATAATCTTGAAGAGAATAAATCTAATCAACCATCGTAATCATGTAAGTTAATTTTATAAAAATTAACATTTTTTTACTAAATAAATTTAATCATGTTACTTATCATCCCATGGAAGAATTATTAAATAAGAATTGATGAAAACGTGTGACTGTTAAAAATAAAAACAACAAAAGCTAAAAAAGTGAAAAATCCGACCTGCCGGATTCGAACCAGCGACCTAAGGATGTCTGTCTAATTTTCAACAACTACAGTCCTCCGCTCTACCAACTGAGCTAAGGTCGGATACACGATGCGTTATCAATTAAAATATTTTAACTTATTGTATATACGAAATGAAGTCACCTACAGTTATGTGCTTGGTTGTTGTGAACTTTTATTCCGTCATGATTTTAAGGCCATTCGGTAGCAATGAGCTGTACTAACCCATGGATTCAACTTCAAGAACGGCTTTATGTGGTTTCCATCAGATATGTATAACAAAAAGGAAAGTGATTGGGTTATTATCCTCCAACTATTTATATACTACTTTTTTTGTATTTGATTTTTTTTAATTTTTTATTTTACTTAATAGTTAAGAAAGTGACTATTAGTAAGATTATATATATTTTTTTATTTTTTCTTAATTATTAAGGATGTTAAAAAAATACTTAAAAGAAAATGATAAAAAAAATAAAAACACTATAAGTAATAAATGAATAGTAAAAGAGTAACCCTATCACTACTCTACAAAAATGCCTTCCAATGAAACATTGAGGCTGTTTTTTTCCGTACAGTATTTCACGTATTTAAGTTAGAGAAAAGAGCTCCCAATTTCGTTAGAATGGGGTTTTGGCCTGACTAGAAAGAAGTGAGGGTTTTCAGAATTTCCCAGAATCAGACAGATTTTTAACTGTGGTTGAACATGGGAAATTAATTTAAGTATTCCCGTTGTCAGCTAGATAAGTTTCCAAGCTCGATGACAGTTTGGAGATCACATCTATTTCAATTGTACGTTATTAATTTGGAATTATCCAATCTTCAGTCAAAAAATTTTTTTTTTAATCGAAATGGGCAAAAACTAATTCATTTACCCCAACCTGCTTCAAGACCTTGTCTTTGATGCCGCTCTGCTACCATAGCAGTTGGTGTGTGTGTGTGTGTGTGTGTATATATATATATATATATGTAGGTGGATCGAGGTGCTATATGAAACAAACTAAACAAAATATATAAATCTCGTTTCCAGTAGTTATTTGCTTTATTTACAATGACAAGCCTCGAAATAAGTATAGACACAAATCACAGTTAATCCCTTAGAAACAGCAAACTTCTACGAATCTGGAGGTAAGACAACCTGCGGCAGAAGAACATGCGGAATTTGTTGGTCTTGTTGCCCCACTTCTTGCTGCTGCTGCTCCCCTTGCCAGGTCCAAACAATGTCCTTGAGAGCTGGTCTTATGTTCTGCTTCAACATCTTTTGGTACTCCAGTGTATCTCCACCCGACTTCTTCAACTCCACCATATGGTAAAGTGGGGTGATCTCAAATATCTCAGTGTCAATGCCCAGCACCCCTTTCCTGCCTTCCTTGGACCCCTCCATTTTCAACAACCCTCCGTCTTTCTTTTTCACTTTCAGCTTCAGTCGCTTGCAAATGTCTTCCAGCTTCGAGATTATAGTCGAGGCAGCTTTATTGGATGTAAATCGCAGTTCTTTCTTCTGGTCAGTGTCCTCAAATAAACCAGACAAATCGAAGCCAGCAGAAAATGAGATGATATCAAAAGCGTTTAAGCTAGAAGGCTTTGCCAATTCTTGCTTTGATTCTGTGATGGAACTGCTATTCGCATTAGGTCCAAAAACTGCATCAGCATCCAGAGGGGCAGGTTCTTTCACTTCTGAATGAATAACTCGGGACTTGGGGACTAACCCCCTTCGGAACCATGAATTATCCATTATCTTGGCAATGGATATCCTGGTATTTGGGTTTGGATCCAAGATCCTTGACAACAACCTGCGAACTTCGGGACCAAACCAATTAGGAAATTTAAATTCACTCTTACCAATCTTCTTATACATCTCCATCAGATTTGAATCTTGGAATGGGAGATAACCAGCCAACAGAACATATAAAACCACCCCACATGACCAAATATCAGCTTTGGGTCCATCATAGCCTTTTCTGTTAATCACTTCTGGAGCAACATATGCAGGGGTCCCACAGGTTGTATGGAGCAACCCATCTTGACGCTTAGATTCAGAAAGGGCACTCAATCCAAAATCTGAAACCTTCAGATTCCCGTTCTCATCCAGCAGTAGGTTTTCTGGCTTCAAATCACGATGGAACACACCTCGACTATGGCAGTAATCAACAGCACTGATCAACTGTTGAAAATATCTTCTAGCAACATCCTCCTTCAGCTTTCCTTTGGCTACCTTGCTGAACAACTCACCACCCTTTGCATACTCCATGACAAAGTAAATCTTGGCTTTGCTAGCCATTACCTCATAAAGCTCCACCACGTTTGGATGTCTAACCAATCTCATGACAGAAATTTCCCTCTTAATCTGATCAATCATCCCAACCTTCAAGATTTTCTCTTTATCAATCACCTTAATGGCCACACTCATGCCAGTTTTAAGGTTCCTTGCATGGTAAACCTTGGCAAAGGTACCTTGGCCCAATTGTCTCCCTAATTCGTACCGTTGCATCAATATACTTGCTTTGTTTTCCATAACAAAATATACTAACTTTTACTGGCTAGTGCAATATCTTTGATATATATAGTTATATTGTACGAGGAAAGAACCAATCTTATCAACATAAAAGCTCAACCATCTTCACTGACATCATATTTTGAAATGTTGTGTTCTGTTAAATTTCTATCTGCATAGAGAATTTGAGCACGGAAGCCTAATGGGGTGCAAATCAAACACCCGATGTCATCAAATATAAACAAGGGCAGACCAAACGGAGCAACAACCTCATCACCTTCAAAGAAGGAATTGTCAGCTTTCAAGCACATCTTTCAGCATTCCCAGGTTTTGTGATAACCCCGAGACTACTGATCAAAAGAGATCGAGAAGACTGTACGTTAAATCTCTGGCATAGAAAGTCGAGAAGTAGTTTCAGTTCAAATGGCAAATACAGCTAGAACATGTCAACCAGAAGTAAAAAAACACAACGAATGATCGAAGAAAGAAAATGCACAGAATTTATTAAAGGAAAATTGCACATGTAATACGAGCAACTCATCTACTTCGTAAAATACTCAATCCCTTCTATGATAAGGAAAAGAAATCAGAATTTTGAAGATCTAATCGATATGACAGATTCCCAGAAACAGCAAAATATGGAAGCAATAGATCATAAAAACGTATTTGATATCTCACCTGCAAAAGGGTGAACTTGAAAATGGAAAGCTATCCGAGCAGAGAGAGAGAGAGAGAGAGAGAGAGAGCGGAATATTTGTACTTCTTATTACTTTGCTTATGCCTTATGCTACTCCGAGACCGAGCCGAAACGTGTCAATTGGTTATTCATTATTGAGTATTTGATTTTGCCACATTTACTGCGCGCATTTGTACAAATCTGAGGTAAATCTTTGCACACGATTTGAATAGAAATGGGAAGATTATTAGACTTTACCTAAATTGTAGATCTTTACAAAAAATTTGATAAAATATCTTTGGAAGAGATCAAAATGATGAGTGTCTAAGAGGGACCTAAATTAGGAATTATGAGATTATGTTTGAGTGTCAAATTCATCTCAATTTATTCCAAATTAATTATTGATAGGATGTATTACTTTTTCAACTTTTCATTGTTAAATATATCTTAACCTACTTCATACATTCAAACATATCTTAATAGGTCTTACAAAATATTATTATTCACAGATCAATTCAAATTATCTGAGATCATTTCAATAACTAAACACAATCATAAAAACTTGCAAAAATAAATTGTCGACTTGGTGAACGATAATCCCTAATATTAAGAGTTGGTTAGCGGACCAAGGGATGACTATTGCTTATGATTATTGGCATAATGTTATATGTTATTTTCCTGTCGACCAAAACTATTACATAATATTTTTATATAGTGCCAACGTTAGCTATAATCCCCATCTAGGACCAACTATTTTTGCTTACAATATAAAAACATGTTCCTTCTTATGTCGGAAGTTTTATGTTTATTTTATGGTAATGAAAGGAAGTGGTTTCAGCTTTTTAACAAATTTGGATACATGTGTGTGATTTTTATTGGCGGACCATGAAGCTTGAACTAACCACTGAGGAGACGACACTTAAAGAGCCACGTATGATATAGGTACAGCTATGACCTTCCTTGTGACCTACACCGTATCGTTGTTACACGCTCTGCAGCCGTACACGTGTACCCAATGATTGAGATGACACACTACACATTACTTTATCAACACGAGATAAAATCGTATCGTTGTTACACGATCTGCAGCCGTACACGTCTACCCAATGATTTGAGATGACACACTACACATTACTTATCAACATGAGATAAAATATCATAGCGTTACAGTGACAAAAAAAAGTTTTATAAATAGATGTATTTTTTATAAAATGTTAAATCTATTTTAAAATAAAATTAATTTTATAATTTAACGAAAATTACATCTGTATGTAATTTTCTATATATGTATGCATTGAATTTTTTATAAATTAGATCTAACGATTCATATAAAATCACATCTGTTTATAATTTTATTGTTATGAAATCAATTGATTATAAAATTCTAAATATCCTGTTTTAGAGAGTCCTTTAATAAATAACTATGATAATTAAGTGGACTTAGACTGTATTTTAATAAATTCCAGGTTGATTAATGTAAGATATTATAATACATTTGAATTGTAATTAGATGCTGAAAAGATCTTATATATATAAAAGTAGGTGTGGAGGGTTGGGCCTATCCAAGAAAATAAAAGCTACTTTCATTGACTATATATATATTGGAGTTTGGCCGGCTTCATCATCACAATGATGCTCTAATGTTCGTTTTATATAAAGTAAATATCTCCACCTAATATCATTTTTATTCATATCTTGAATCTGTCCGGCCAATATTCAACGACCATCGAGACATGCACCACTGTCTGTATATAACTGGCCTCCTCATTTCCTGCACGCATCTGTCTGAATCATACCTCCTTCGAGGTATCATATATGTAAATGTCTTCTGGCCTGTCCCCTTCTTTCCCCCACTTTAATTCTATATATGCAGTCAAAATTTCCTCAATGTCTTGAATATAAACTCATATGCGATATTACAAATTTCCTATAGAAAATTCTTTCTTAATTAATTTGTGTCTCGATCAATATCTAAATATTCATTTTTTTTTTAATGCTGAAATGAAACATTTTGAGTTGATCATAGGGTTTTACTTCTTTTTATATTTTAAAAAATGGATTCACAGTAGGTCTATTTAGTGTCAGCGTAATTCTCTTATACTGAGAATTTTAATTTACCAAGGAATTAGAAAGATTAAAATCATTAATTTGCGTAAGAATTTAATTTTCTGAAGAAATACATGAACTAGTATCATCATTTCTACCACTTATAATTATCTTTTCTTTGATGAGACTAATGAATACCTTCCACGAATCTACTTTAAAAAAATTAATGTGGATTCAATTTAATTCTGAATAACTTGAATTTTTAGACGAGAAATAGATATGATTGCATAAAAAGCTTAAAATATAATTAATATTTACCCTTTATATATATATATATATATAATCACAAGATAAATACTGAGATTCAATGCATCCAACTCCAAATCGATAATGGATCCTTATCCACGGAGAAAGTTGCTTGCAAAGAGTGGCCGTGGGAATGGTGAAAGCCGAAAGCATAGTCTATTAGTCTGTCGGGTTCATATTTGCTTGCTTATCCATTGCAAGCACGGATTGAACACTCCAACAAAAAGACAGTAGTTTTGTGGAACACGCAGGCTTATGTGTCGAGACATCGGGGAAAGTGTTACCAGTACTACAACTTCATCTTTTCAAGATTTAGGTTATGTCTAGATATTAAGTTGAGTTGAATTGGATTAAATTGAGTTAAAATATTATTTTTTAATATTATTATTATTTTAAAATTTAAAAAAATTAAATTATTTATTATATTTTATATTAAGATTTAAAAAAATTGTAATGATGAGTTGAAATTAATTAAAATATATTAACGATCGTTTGCTTTAGTTTTGCTGCTTTTAATAGAGAAATTTCAAGTAGACGTACGATAATTAATGGAAGCCAGTCCGCTTCTTTTTTCTTCTCTCTACTACATTTTTGTGGATGCTTGGCCGCTCTTAACAATTGCATGTGGATTTACTGTTCATGGTCACAAAACGCTAGTGCACGTACGTAAAATAAATGGCAAGCCAAGAAGCATAAGCATGCAGAGTGAGTTTTGAGCATTGGGCCAGAAGTCTCTTTTACTTGCTAGTACGATTGCACACCTGAGGCAGCTTGTGCTATCAGATTACGGATTGCTGCATTTGGGTGTGGCCCTTTGTGTGTGTGTGTGTGAATGTTGTGGCAAGTAAAAGAGACTTCTGGCCCAATGCTCAAAACTCACTCTGCATGCTTATATTGATCAACCCACCTCTCTCTCTCTCTCTCTCTCTCTCTCTGAGGGAATAATTGTGAATTTGTGTGCTATGAAGAAATTTTTGCATGTGTTCGATTAGTGTGTTTGTTTGTTTATTTTTGCTTTTGTTTGTTTTTTTTTTTTTTTTTTTTTTTTTGTATAATCCGAAACCCATTCTTTCAATTTAGGGGTTTCAATTACCCCTTAAATTTTAGGGTTTTGGATTGAATTTAGGGGTTCAATCCGAAACCCTAAATTGAGTTAGGGGTTTCAGTTAAAACCCCTTAATTTTCAATTTATTCAATTTTTTCAATCTTACATAATTACTCTTTATTTTAAATAGAATTACAAAATAGTTGTAAACTAGTTGTAGGTTTTTTTAATTTTATTATTTTTAAACTAATTGAGTTGTTCTCATACTTGATTACTTGTTATAAGAAAAATGAAAAAAAAATTAAAATAGGTGTAGTGTGTGAGGATAAATGGATGATAAGTGGGATTATTTATTTAATAATAAAGTAATACTACTCATCATCCATTTTAATATCATCCCCTCATCATACCATCATGTTGTAATAAATAATTGGAAACTATTTATAATGTTTCACTTATAAGCCTATCATTTAATATTTTAATGTCATATTAATAAAAGTTGAGTTAGGGGTTTCGGATTGAACCCCTAAATTGATTTAGGGGTTCAATCCGAAACTTTAGGGGTTCAATCCGAAACCCCTAAATTGTGTTGGCTTTGCACTTTGCCTTGTTTTTTCATGTGGTGTATTATTATGATTTTCTTATGTCGTGTATTGATTGATTTTATAATTTTTTATTGTGTTGTGGAATCAGGAATGTCTTCTCAAAGGAATTTCACTGATAGCTCTCCTACCCCTACTAGTACCCTGCCCCTACTAGTACATCTGCCCCAGAACCTAACCCTACTCCAACCCCTGGGAGTGGGAATACACCTTGCCCCCCCCCCCAAACCCACACAAAGCAAGAAAACTGTTTCCGTAGTTTGGTCTCATTTTACCAAACTAAAGGGTGGTAACCCCAATAACCCCCAAACTAAATGTAATTATTATGGAAAAATAAATGAATGTCACTATAGGAAACATGGTACATCCCAGTTAAAGATCCATTTAGAGGAACAATGCAAGAAGAGTCCAATATTAAGATCCTTACTGGAAAAGAGTCAATCTAGACTAGAAATTAGACTGAAAAAAATAGCGGATGGGAGTAGTGGAGGTCCAACGTTGAAGGGGTTTACAAAGTATAATGCTGATGAGTGTAGAAGGAAGTTAGCTCGTATGGTTATCATGGACAAGCTACCTTTTCAGTTTGTGGATGAGAGTGGGTTCCAAGAATTTGTCCAAGAATTGAAACCTAGATTTACGCTTCTTTCTCGCCACACTGTGGCAAATGATATTAAAAAGATGTACTGGAAAGATAAAGATGTTTTGAGGGGCCAATTGGCGGGTTTGGTAGTTTGCCTCACTACCAATACTTGGACTCCTGTCCAAAATTTTAATTATATGTCTTTGACTGTCCATTTCATTGATTCTAATTGGATTCTTCATAAAATGATTATTAAGTTTTGTCAAATAACTGATCACAAGGGTGAGACGATTGGGAATGCCTTAGAGACCTCAATAAAGGAGTGGGGGTTGACACGAGTTTTGACAGTTTCGGTTGACAATGTCTCATCTAATGATGTCGCCTTAGGGTATCTGAAGACTTATCTTAGAGAGGCAAATAAGACATTCTTGGATGGTGAATATTTGCATGTTAGATGTTATGCACATATCTTGAATCTAATTGTGACTGAAGGGTTAAAATATGTTGATAACTCGGTTGCACGAGTTAGACTGGCTGTGAAATTTGTGAGGCCTTCTCCTTCTAAATTGGAGAAATTCAAGATTGCTTCGAAGATTGTGGGCATAACATCAAAGAAGGGTCTTTGTACTGATGTTCCTACCAGATGGAACTCAACCTTCTTGATGTTGCAGGCGGCCCAAGAATATAAGGCAGCCTTTCAATTATTGGGTGATGAAGACATTTAATATGTCAAATACTTTGATGAGCACGTGGGTTTAGGAATGCCTAATGATGATGATTGGGAGGTAGTTGCTACATTTGTTGATTTTCTTGGGCTTTTTTACGATATCACGTTGAAGTTATCTGCTTATTTGCACCCTACATCTTATCAATTTTGTCAACAAATATGTAGGGTGAAAGAAAAATTAGACGGCATGTGTAAGGGTTCCAATCTAAGGATGAGGGGGATGGTGTTGACCATGAGGGTCAAATATGGCAAGTATTAGGGAGATTTGACTAAACTAAATATTTTGTTATATGTGGCTACTATTCTTGATCCCCGTCTAAAAATTTCAGGCATGTTATATGATTTGGGACTTGCGTATGATCAGGCATGGACTAATCTTATTGGTGAGATGGCCCGAGATACCCTTTATAGATTTTATGATGAGTTTAATGCAATTAAGGGTAGTACTGCATCTACTACACCTACACCTACCCAACACCTCCTCCAGACACCGAGGCAACAAAGAAGCGTAGATTGGCATGGATTAAGACCCTCGCACATCATCTCACACTAGTTCATCAATCTACGGAGGTGGTTTCAGAGTTAGATAATTATTTGTCAACGGATCTTATTCAAGAAGATGATGATTTTAACATATTAGGATGGTGGAAGGCAGCATCAAAGAAATATCCTATCATTTCTGAGATTTCCCGTTGTATGTTGGTCATCCCTATTAGCACCGTTGCCTCGGAGTCTGCCTTTAGTACTAGAGGGCGCATATTAGATCATTTCCGTAGTTCATTGTCTCCTACAACTGTGGAGGCATTAATATGCACACAGAGTTAGACGATGGGAAATGATATTTATGTTCCGGATGTTTTAGACTTTAAAGAGACCGATGAAGAGGGTGGTGATCAGTCTGGATCTGGACCATCTGGTAATTATTGTTTTTATTTTATTATTTTGATTTATTTATATTTATTTCAATTTCATTAGTATTAATTTTAGTATTAATTGTTGTAGCAATATATGAGACGACTTAGATGATGTCTACCTCCACTGCAATATGAATATGTGCTCAAGCCTCAAAAGAGTCAAAGACTGCCCATCCGGCCGCCCCAAATGTCACAGTCAAAGACCCAAACAGCTCGCCTCTTTTTTTAGATTATTAATTTCTTAGAATATTGAAATTTGAATCAGATGTATGTATTATGTATTTGTTTTGTAATTTTGTAATGTTGATACAATGTCCCTTGGACACTTTTTTCTTTGTAATTTTGTAATTGTTTAGACTTTCCATTTTATTTTTGTAATAGCTTAGTTATTATTATTATTAATTAGTTTATTAGGTAGTAGACTTGTAGTCAATAGTAATAGTAGTACTTCATTAGAGTCTTAATTATATAAAATTGTGTATGTATATATTATTTTTATTCATGTAACTTTTTTTCTTTTTTAAACTTTTTTTTTTTTTGAAAAAATAAAATTTCTATTTTTATGGGCCTAAAATGGCCTAGAAGCTGTTTCTGGGCCATTTTAGGCCCATTTCAACGGTTGGCCTAGAAAACACTTCTGGGCCTCTGGCCCCGGGGGGGGGGGGGGGGGGGGGGAGAGAGGATCCCCTCCACCCGCACCCCACTATTCGGGGAATCCCCGCCCCCGCACTCCGGGGCGGGGGGCGGATTCCAAATTGGGCCCCCCGCCCATGCCGGGTGGGGGCTACCCCACCCTGTAGGGGGCGGGTAGCACTCCTACACAACAATGGTTCTTCTTACTTGGGGTAACCATTGGAGAAGGAAGCACATAAAAGTTAGAAGAGACTTTAGGCCCAATGCATTCTCTATGCGTTCTTATATTTATCAATCCTTCTTTGACTTGAGCATTGAAGATTTCCCCTTGGACACCTCCAGCACACTTCATTCATGCCTACACTTTAGCTCTTTAGTAGAGATTGTGATCTGCGCATTTTGACATTGGGAAACTGTTCCAAAACCTATTGATAAGTCCATGCACTGTAAGTACCATATCATTGAGAATTGTTGTAGGACATGTCAAACAGTCAAAGCTTGTGGGATGATATCCCACATGCCACAATTTCCCTCTACTGTTTTAAGATTTTAACATGCATCTGCGCATTTTTCATCCTCTTTTTGCCTAAAGAAAACATCTTTTGCGACAAAGCAGCTGAAAACGCACAACCATTTAACCGCACCGCTTCCAACGGTATTGCTGAAAGTATTTTTCATCTATCCCTCTCCATCTATTATTACTCTGTCAATAATGAAAAACATATCCATTGGTCATATGTCAGCGTTCAGATAACAAAACTCATCAACTTAGGAAAATGGGATATCCTAGAACTGTGGAACATTATGAGATAATAACTTTCGTGTAAGCAGTAGATTGCGATCGAGCACATAATGTACAACACAAGCACCATGATGACGTTGTATTATTATACATACACATGACATTGAATGATAGTATAAATATCGTCCGAATGTGCATTTTCACTCCGTTGGATATTTGCTGCCATAACTAAGAATCGGATAGCACAGATACTTTTGTCGAGTGTGATGCTTCATTGCTACTAGCTGCAGGCGAATTGCAGGCATGAAGCGTGGTGCATATGTCTGATGTTTCCAGGATTTTCTCCGCATTGGCTAGGATTAGAGGTCCATACTCGAAAACCATCTTCTTGCACTGCCAAGGAATTTAGGATATTATAAAATTAAGTACAGTAAATAAACAGTAAAGTAATACTTTCTCTGATCATGAATATCTCATTCCAAAACATGTCCCTAAACACTAAAAACCCGGCAGAAGGCCTGGTTATCCTCTTCTGGTATTTCTCTTTCTCCACTGACCTTGAACAGGCCAACATATAGCATCCTTGTGCCATTAATCGTAAAGTTACCTATTCAGTTCTCAAGCATGTTAAAAGAATGAGCATATCATTCAGGTGTTAAGACCCTCCACATAGATTAAGGGACATGAGAAATCAGATTTTTTTTTTTTTTTTTTTTTTATAAGTAAAACTAAATCAGAAAAAAAATCAATTATTCAGATCAACTGAGTAGATGGGTATATTTCAACTTAATTTCTTTGATTAGAACCCCCCAAAAGATTTCTTATATTTGTTCTCACCTTTTTCGCATAGTTCTCCATGGAATTGCATGCCTTCAAAAGCAACTCAAAGATCTCTAGCTGACATAAAAGTACGATAAGTTGTTAGTTGCCTACTCAGCAGTAAGCATCAATGGTCTATTGGAAATTGTAATTTTGTGTTTTTGGTTTGAGATATCCTAGTATATAGTGAGATATATCCCTATTTTGTTCCAAAAGATAGAATTGTGGTAAAATTAAACAAATGGTCTGACAAAATGGGTCATGAATATTCTTTTGATGATGAAATCATGATTTAAATTAAGCTGGTAGTAATACCGCAACTATGTAACTGCAAGATTCTATTATCAACTTTAAATTCCATATATATCTAAATATATGCAGCTGACTGAAGGTCTGTGTATTTGTCATTTACCGTCATTTCCACTACATTTTTACATTGATATTTCAATCATAAGTTGAACTTGTAATCTTCAAATTCCATCATATTGATTTCGATCTAATTAAAGTAGCGGCTACTAGTGTAAAACTACATCGGCTCTTGCTTTATCTGTGCACTTATTTTCTTCTTCAACTATTGGAATGAATTTTGCTTACAATTCAAAGAGGGCATCAGTGTGCATATTTAGTTTGGTGACAGTTCTCATCGGGTTGGGCCTTCATCCATATAACTGCAATCTAACCCAGCTAGATGATGTCCAGAAGCAGTAGGGCTTCACTCTGTGTGCGTGCATGTGAGTATATATATATATATATATATATATATATATATATATATATATATGCAAATGTGATAATATGAGACATATGTCCCAAACTTAAACATTCTGTAAACCTTAGTGCCTTTTTAATTATACTAACTAGAAAACCATGTGTGTATCAAGGTTAGAAAGGTCAACATTTGCTTTTAAATTGAAATAAATCATTCAAAATTATAATGATTTATGTGTAAGAAATGACGCAAGAACATACCTGTGTGTCAGGATCTTTCAACTTAACTAGTGTTTCTGAAACAGCACGGTGGCAAAGCCCACAGCTGTCTTCATGAAATTGTGAAGAAACCATAGCAATTTGTTGACAGAGATTGACTTTTCGGCAGAATTCTTCAGGCTGTAAAGTGGAAACCTCTAAAAAGAAGAGGGGAGCATAATAGTCCACCAAAGTGATGCACTTTGCAGTTGCAAAAAGGAAAAATATGAGTTAGGAGAGAAAAAAAGGGGAAGGGGAGCAGCCATTGGGAATCAAACACCAATTAAGTTTTAATATTAGTCAATGTTCTATATGTTTCCATACACAAGAATAAGCTTTCAAATACTTATTTGACACACAAATTTCCAATTAAGTGTACTTGGGCTATGCCTTCTTTTCTTATGAAGAAAACTTCTTGATTAACTATAATTATACAGATAAATATATCTAGAACCTATCAGCAATTCAAATTGAGCACACGGAGGTAAAATTGACCAATATTCAACATCAAAAAATATATTAATTCAAAAAATCAATCAGCATCACCACTCAATAAGTATGATGACTTAGACATGAGAAAAAATAAGTAATTGTAGTGGTTGCTGATGCTGAGATCAACCAAAAACTAATTTGTTTCCTCTTGAACTTTTGGGGGTCAGGGATGATGCTAACTGTTTTGCACCACAATTACCTTGTTTTATCTAATGTACCAACTCGGCTGAAACGGTAAATATACCTCATGTTTGAAAGAGCCAACCCGAGAGCAGGCTAGATGGAGGATATCAAGGATCTCAGTCTGGGTCTTGTTTTCAGCAAAGTAATCAAGTGCCTCGGAAGCAAACTCCTCACACAATGTACATACTTTGTCATTCCCTAAAACTTCCTCCATACTTTGAACTTTGATATCATGATCCTGGTACTTGATCTCCATAACTGAACCAAAACATGTGCCAACATAAATTTTGTAACATTCTCATGACAGGATAAATGATTTACCTTTCCAATAAAATAAAGGCACACGTGGACCATTAAATTTCTTAGCATAGCCGATAGAAGCTATCTATAGATTTCATTCTTACAGAAATAATTTTTTGGCAAATACAATTATAGTTTGGTGACACCTACAAGTAATAATCGTCAATTTCTACGCATAAATGTTTGCAAAATGCAAAGAATATATCAAGGTTGATGAGCTATAGCTCCATGCATTTTAAGTGCCCGACTTTGTCATGTTCAGGGAGCATTCTTTTTACCACCCACACTTGGGCAAGGTATGCACTTGTTTGAAGAAAATCTAAACCATGTTCAATATTTGGCTGCAAACTGATGTAGAGATGTAATGATTTTCTAATTCAAAGGCCTTAGCAAGCCCAAAGTAATGTTCCCGGTGTATCATGTCCCAAAATTAAGCTAATTGTGGGATTTAAACCTAGAAAGCCCTAAAAGTCAACAGTGAAAGTGTGTGAGTGTGTGTGTAGAGAGAGAGAGAGAGAGAGAGAGCCTGTGTGCCTGTAATTTCGGCTGAGCTAAGTTTAAGTGTTATCAAATATGTTACCTATAAAAAAAAGTGTTGTCACATATGAAAGGCACCACCAACAACAAATAGATACTTAAACTACCAGTTCGATGACAGGGCTAAGCAGGACTTCTTGGAGTTTTATCTAAAACTACGAAAAGTGAATTAAGGCATGCTGAAATACAAGGACTTAAACCTATCCCTGTTGACTTCTAATGTGCAAACCAGATTTCTAATCAGATGGTTCGAACAAGTAGAAAGGGCTGAGATTTGCATTTTTCAGCCCTTACATGATGGTAATTAGATATATATTTTGTTTTTATAAGTAAATACGATGGTAATTAGAGACTAAGAAGTGAAAAAAGAAGAAGAATGAAAAAATGCAAATGCTAAAGAACAATAACAAGATTAAGAGTTCAGTTGAAGATTTCACCTGATATCTCAATTCCATTCCCATGATGCAATTCAGTGCTCACCAGTTGTCTAGCATCACAAGCCCAACTAGCACCCAACACTACAACAAGTAAGAGCCCAACTCTCACGTCCATTGAGCCTAAAGTCGCACATATTCAAAAAAAATATCATAACCTCGATATGGAAAATTAATTCCTAGTGAAACATACTCAGACCATAACCCATAATAATTTCTGAGAAGGATTATAAAATTATTAGAAAAATTAGAAACTAGTGGTAAGACATTCCATGATGGTAATTATACCTAACTGTTATAAGGAGTAGAAGCTAAACTTAAGATGCATGCCAAGAGATGGCATGCTAAACCTACACTGACAATGGAAGTGAAAGATGTAGCTTAGGTAATTCAATTCAAATGAAATATGTTGTACTCCCACATACTTATAATAAGTTAGGGCTGATTTCTTTGTTCAAATAAGCTGAAACACTCTCCACACTGGTGTTCGCTTATTTTTCAAATCACCTCAACATTGCCTATGGTTTTTAAGATGATATGCAATTGTGATACCAAGCGCTAGTTAAAACTTTTCTTGTTTAAGTTTGATATAAAGGTCTTTAAGCCCTATTAGTGATATTGTAAAATCTTCGGAACTCCTAAGCAGCTTGTTGATTATATCAGTGCCAATATAAAGTTATAAACCTCTTACCACAAGCCTAATCAACCCCGTAATTAAAACTCAACAAACTCTAAATACAAATGCTGAAACAGGGGTTTTGGAACATTCTATTTGATTAATGAATAAGCCCAAAAAGGCTTCTAACTGTGCAATCACAAGCGTCTTGCCTTGCAGGTAACCTTCAACAACTATAATATGGACTCCCATGGATTCTAGTCCAGTTATTAGACCCCAAAACATACGCACAAACAGATAAGAAACAATAAGACACTAAAATTTACACAAAGATAAATGCCAAGAGTTTGGGAAAAAAATAAATAAAGAAGAATTCTGTGTCTCTCAGGTTCAAACAAGGCATATCCAAAACCAAGACTTTAATTGGCAATCCCAGAAACCAGATGAGTAATTCCACAGATTTTGGCGAAGATGTGGAACATCATAACAAGAAAGAAACCTCGATAAAAAAAAGCATACGCAGAAGATACAGCAAAAACCATTAAAAATAACATAAGAGTCAAGAATCACAACCAAAGAGAGGCAGACCCCTTTGACAACCAAGAAATTTGGACAAAGGAACCAAATCTGGGAATCTCAGAATAAAGGTCGGGGGTTAAAGTTCGCAGTTGTGGAATTAGCTTCCTTACCTTGTGAAGATAAGCCGGCGCTTCAATCCGAACTTCCAGGTAGCCGAGAGCGAGAGAGAGAATATAATTCGTTTGAGTGGTGGGTTGGACAACGCGTGGAATGGAATTGTCGTTGGGGACTCTCGCGGGCTATTCCAACGAGCATTCCAGATGAGGTTTTATAGCCTGTGACAAGCAACATTTAGACAGCTCTGCAACCATCAAGTTATCAACTTAACTTTAAATTGCATTTTACGCTCTAAATTATAACTTCTTTTATAATAAAGTCTCCCAAACTACTAAATTTTAAAATTTAAATCCCACCCCTACTATATTTTATTACTATATGGTAATATTTGTTTTTATTTTATTTTATTACTATACTTAATATTATAAAAATAACTTAATATTTGATTTTGGGTGTTTCTTGGACGTTCTTACCCTCTCGTGCTCTACCTTTCAAATTTATTAATCAACTTTCCCCATTAAAAAATAACTTAATATTTGATTTTGGGTCTTTCTTGGACGTTCTTACCCCCTCTTGCTCGACCTTTCAAATTTATTAATCAACTTTCCCCATTTAAAAAACAGAAATTACAGAGGGTTTGACTTTTGAGTATCAATGTTGTCTGTTCGCTCTATAGTACGAGTATGGGTAATTGAGAAGTTAAACAGTGATAACTTAGGTTGGGATAGTAAAAGTATTTTATCTCATCTCATCGTTATAATTTTATTAAATTGTCACATAAAATATAATAAATAATTTAATTTTTAAATTCTAAAATAATAATAATATTAAAAAATAATATTTTATTCAATTTTCAGTTTTCATTTAAAATTATCTCATCTTATCTCACTATCCAAATTATACCTTAGAGTTAATATAGGAGATGTGATGGTGCAGTAATTCGTACCATCAAGTCTAATAGAATAATGATATATATAAGTTTCATTATAAAAAATTATGAAAATTCACTTTTATTTTTGTGGGATCTAATTTTTTATAAAATACTTGTACAACACTCATGCATTTAGGACTTAACCCTGACATTACTTTAATAGAATTATAGATGTTTTATAAGGGCTAATAAAAACAGTTAGTCTCCATTTAGATGTACAAAGCAGCTGAGTGCACTTCACTTTTAAGTTATTTTGGACATCCAAACACACAAATGAGTGCAATTTAACTTGAACTTGTTGACTATGCCTCACGTAAATAGCGCCGGCAACTACCGAAAGGGATTTTATGTTTCCCCAGACGTGAGCTGACAATCGACATCGGTTGGACAGTACATTTTAACTCAATATTCAAACACAGCCTCAATCTTATTAAAATTTTTTATTAAATTAGGATATTGTCATCTTCTATATAAAATAAGAATGTGTTAATGGGATTCTTAAATACATAGAATTATATGTTTACACAAGGAGCGTAAAACTCTGTTTATTGAAACACTGGCACAGCGTTTGTTTTCTACGGTGGAAAGTAATAAAAAAATAACATGGTTTATCGCATAGGACTTGGAAAAATGATTGGGATAATCACTAAGTTAATGTCAGAAAATGACGTTGCTTCTGAATAAACTAAACAAGTAGGTTAGCCCCATAACTTAAGGGGGGGAGTCTTAATTAACAAGTAACACACCTCACAGAAAATCATTCTTCTGTATTAGGCTGTCATTCGTGAAACATTTTTGTTGGTTTGTTCGTACCGAAAGTCATTAATTTGTTTATCATTTTATATCACTTCACATACCTATTAATTTCATTCACAACATGATCATTATATACAGCAACAAGAAAATTAATATAAAGTACCAATCAACGGTCACATTTAACTTTTAAGAGAAAAATACCCCTCATTGGCTGGTTGGCTCCCCACCCCTCTGTTTTTTATTATTTTGTATTAATTTAAGGAAAAATAATTTAATCATAAAAATAAATTTATAAATTGATCAGATTTAACTTAATATGTTATATTATAAATCTATTTTTATTATAAATTAAATATAAAATATCATGTGAAATCATGTAATTTTATAAATTTATTTTTATAAAATATTTTATACTTGTGATTATTTTATTTAAATCATCACTTTTAAAAAGAAAATAATATGAAATTAGATAAATGACGTGTCAATTATCTATCTTATATCTCATCAACATGTGTACTTTGAAAAACAGACAAAAAAGCTATTTTCAATAAAAAAATAACAGAAGCAGTAGTACAATCATCCAATCTGATCCTAATCTAACCCAGTCGTCTCCGAGCATTAATCTCTGTTTTGCACACATCTATCTCCTCCACTCACAGAGAAAATGGCAAAAGTAGAGAAGAAAATGATAATATTAATGAAAGGACATCCCGGCACCGGAAAGAGCACTTTAGCCCAATCTTTAGCGTCATCTCTCAGAATTCCTCTCGTCGATAAAGACGACGTCCGTGACTCCACCTTACCTCTCCAACGCTCGCTCCTCCATCTTTCGTCAACCGCCGCTTCCAACCTCCTCAACGACCTCTCCTACGACGTCATCTACCGTTTCGCCTCCACCCAGCTCCGAATCGGCATCAGCGTCATCGTCGACTCCCCTCTCTCCCGTAAATCCCACTTCGACCGCCTTGTCCAGCTCGCTGATTCTTCTCGGGCCAGCGTCTTCATCGTCGAGTGCAAGCCCACTGACGAAGAAGAGTGGAGGAGGAGACTCGAGCGGCGCGGCGCCTCTGTTGATGGAACTGCCAGCTGGCACAAGCCTGCCACGTGGCGGGATATCGAGAGGCTGTTGGAAGGCTACGCTGGCTGTACGGATTACGATATTGGCGATGTCCCAAGATTGGTGGTCGATACGACGGCGCCTGTTGAGGTTGGGGAGCTTGTTTCGAGTGTGGTCGAGTTCATCGGCGCTCAAGCTGAACATGAATTGTGAGGTATGCCTTGGATAGAGATACACAAGGTGGGGTTAAAAACAAAAATCTAACATTGCCATATGCATGGTTTGTTTATTTTTCTTCTTCGTCTTCTTCCTTGGGAAAATCTAAAATCTCGTACTTTGTTCATTTTCCAACAAATGTTGTGGAATTGGAAATGAAGTTCGAAGCTTTTGCTGCAATTGCAATCACATCAGCAACGACATGACTTATTTTAGCTTGAGCAACAGAAGTCCAACTTGGAACATACTTCTCTTCGCATTATAAGAAATGGAACACAGCATAAAACAAGACCAAATAGGCAAATATGACCTTTTTACTCGTCATAAAAGAAAGTTAAGGATTATGTAAAAATAAGGAACAGCTTTACAACAAGCACAAGCAGGATGGAAATACCAAATTACAGGCCGAGATACCCAATATTGAACCACAATCATACATAATTTTAAACCAGGAACGCACTTCAGAACGAAAAGAAGGGGACTGAAAAAATAAATTTTAAGTCGGTGCTTGATTGAGATCTTGATTTTTTTTTTTTTTGACAAGTAATTGGGATCTTGATTTACTTACTGCGTTACCTCAAGTCAGGAGTTGGCCTCTTCTTTTTCTTGCTTTGCTTTGCCAAAAGTAGGGAGAACCTAGCAAATCCAGACTGCTTTCTCTTTGCAGACAACTGCTTCCGACCACTCTCCTCCCTCTGAGCCTTCCGAAAGGAAGGTTGATCACTGTGTTGTTTACTAAGCATCTCACCGAGTGATACCTTTCGCTTCACGGTGCTTCTCTGTGCCAGCATCCCTGATTCAAACTCCTCTTGCATAAGCAGCTTCATGCTTAGTATTTGTCCTATTGATAGTGTTGGCTTCAATACAGGTGTGGAACCATTACTAGCCAGATTCAGCCCGTTCAAGTGAAGTAGGTGGGGCTCTCTTCGATGGAGGGACGGGCAAGAGTTCTTAAACTTGGTAGAGTTGTGGACAGAACGTCTTCTCTGGCCATGCTCGGGTATCCATTTGCGAAGAGCCTCCTCAACTGCTAGCTTCTCCCTGTTTGCAGCTTCCACTCTGTTCAGAGCTTCTTCCAATGCCACCTTACTCATTTTAACTTCCTCTGTAGCTTCTTCCACCCTTTTTAAGATTTCCATTCTAGATACATTTGCTTCATCAACTTGAAGCATAGCATCTATTACTCTCCTCTTAGAAATGTCCTCAGCCTGCTGAGCTTCGCTGGTCAGAGAAGAGTACCCTTTGAACGAAAGAGTTACTCTGTCAGGATTTTGCAAATGGTTTCTAGACGGGGTCACATAGTTCGAAAGAGCCTTGATATCTTCAAGAACAACAGCTTCTGCCGCTCTAGCCGCTTCCTTCATTTTTCGGACTGCAACCAACCTGATTTCAGCTGTTTTTATCTTATTTTTTGTCTGTTCAATCTCGGACATTGCTCTCAGAACTTCTAACTTTGCAGCTTCTCCCACTTTTTTGAATTGTTCTGCTTCGGAACTCAGTCTTTGGAGCTCCTCCGAAATATCTAACGCATGATCAGAACCAACTTTAATGTCAGAATCTTTTACCGACTGTAGCTTTAGTCTTGCTTGGTTTAGCTCTTCCTCAAGAGAGGATACTTTCGAAGAACTTAGAGTTAACCTCTCATGAGTTTTTCCGAGTGAGATCCTTTCCTTGTCTAATTTCTTGTTAAAGGATTTAACAGAAGCTTTAATCTCAGAAAGATCATTAGTGGTCCTGTTGAGGTTCAACTTAGCTTGTTTGAGTTCCAACAAGATTAAACCTGGAGCTGAACAAGGGCATGAGCTCAAACCTTCCACTGAATTCGGATTCACATGGTTTCCCTTATCTTCCTTTTTCACCTTATGAGTCATGTTCTTATCATCCATATTTGTCTCAACGGTCAAACTAAATCCAGATGCTTCTTTTTGTAACCTTGACTTCAATTCTTCAACACTTGCTTTGGTCGACTCCAGTTCTTTCAAGACCTCCAGTGTTTTCCTCTCTTTTACGATCAGGTCTTTGTCCATCTGTGCTGACTGTTCCTCTGGTTTTGTAACGTCAACCTCTTCCATGCGATGCTGCCAATAGAGAAAACTTGTTACAAAACAATCAAGTATCATTAACCATACAGATGCAAATAAATGAGGTATCATGCCTACATATGTCAAAGGGAAACTCCAAATGTGTAAGGGAAAAACACGCACCTCCTTTGGAGGCACTATTCTCTGTGGGATCATTCCAATTGAGGAGACACAAATGGCGGGCATGTGATGTGTAAGTGAGCCCACAATGCAACAATGCATTTAATAAGCAACATTAACCATAACATGATAAAACTTTTTAAACACGGATGCCCAATTCGTATTTACTTTCTATGTAATGCATTTCAGGCAGAGCAACTGATCAAGACCCACTCTGAAAACAATGGCTGCGATGAACTCTAAAACAGCCACATTGATGTTTCAAAAAAGGAAGTTTAGATCGATTATACCAGGCTCAAAACGATGTGCACAAAATGTGGACTACATTGGGGGTGCTAAAAGTTGCCCTTTTAACAGTCTGCCCGTGAACATTACAATCTTTCTGTCACATTGAGATTAATTACTGTCACATGATTTAGCAAAGTAGAACCGTTTTCAAACATAAGAAGGTCATCCTATGGATCACAGTCGCCATATCAAACACATTCATGGCAAGCTTTGACAGCTGACAGAGCACTCTATTCATACGCCTATGACAATTGTCACGCAGCATATGACTTGACGACAACAAGAGAATTTAAACTATATCATATATAGAGTATAAACTTCACGACTCTGCTTTTACTCTGAGGATGAGAAATAAACTTGACCCATTGCAAAATCAACAGCTTTGAAGAACAGATAAAATATTCTAACATTTTATTTTCAAGTCAAAATTAAAAACCCACTCTTTGTTATATACAAAAAAGCAAGAAATTAAAAGAAAAGGATATATATATATATATAGAGAGAGAGAGAGAGAGAGAGAACCTCGGGTTCGGTCAGCCTCTTGTTGTGGGGTTTCCAATAACCGAGTCCACCAAATCGACTCACTGCCTCCTTCACGGACTCAAACGGAGCCGAAGTATCTATCTGAGATCCGAAACTGCCCTCGTTCTTCACATTGCCGCTCGCACACACCGTTGCTCCACCTGTCATACCCGAATCTGAGATTGTAGCGGTAGATTCTGGTTCCGTTTTCAAACCACCCGTTGTTCCTTGGGTTACAGCCATTGGTGTCCGAAGAAAAAACGACAGAATTTGGGCGAAAACAGAACCCTAGCACTTGTTTGTGGGATACAATTGAATGGTGATGATGGTGTTTAGTAGAATGAGAGAGAGAGTGAGCGCTGCTCAGAGACCTGAGGGAGGGAGGGAGGGAGGGAGGGAAATAGAACTCTAGTCACTAGAGTCTAGTGTACGTTGGGTTTTCCATTCTGTGCGAATTCCCGGGAAAGACCGTGATGTTGGTGTAATTTACGGGGTAGTTGAACGGATAAGGGGGGAAAATAGTGCCAACTATTTGGCCCCTAATGGGAAAGAGAGAAAAAGAGAAAGATGTGCATTGATGTTTGAAGTTACAACGGCCAATTATGAGAGTCTAACGGCCTTCTGTCTGTGGTTCCTTAAAGGACATCATGAAAGCGCGTTAAGAAAGGTGGTATCACAGTAATTAGCAACTATTTTCTATGATTGACATTGTCGAAAAATCTCGCATCAAATGCGCGCATTTGGATTACAGTATGCCTTGTTTTTACGCTACTGATTTTGAGATTTGATGATTTTAAATTAGTTAAATAAAATTTTATTTTTTAATATTATTATTGTTTTAAGATTTTAAAAAGTTAAATTATTTATTATATTATGTGTGAGAATTTGAAAAAATTATAATAATAAGATTATATGATTTCTATATCCAAACGACACCTTAAATCTCATTGTATGTTTACATTTGTAAAATAAATACATACATAGTTTTGTTATGTACAAGCAAGTTTGCGTATCAATCTGCGTATTAATGTTGTTGTCTTCATATTCTAAATTCAAATTAATACTGTTTTCAATAAAATCTACTTTCTGACCAATTATATTGAATGAGTGAGCGTATTAGTAAGCAGAATCGCTTATAATTAGATTTTTCCATACATATATAGATTGTTGTCATTACATCCAAACCAACCGTTTTAAGAGCATCCTCAATGGATTAGTCAAAGTTAAATGATTTTTTTTATGAATGTAAGAGAAATTTGACTTTTGACTATTCTATTTACATAAATCTCTACATTGGAATAGCTATTTTTTCATTATATAACAATAAAATTATATAAGATGGATTTGGTTTTAGTTATTCACATCGAATCTCCATATAGGATTATCTATTTATTCATTATATAGTAATGAGTAACTAATAATTTCAAAAATATTTAATTTTTTTTAATTATTAATTTATTTAATTTTATCATATTTTACTATTCTACCTATTATATATTAATTAATAATCATATTCTAATTAAATTAATATATCACTAACTCATATTAATATATCAATTGTGATAAAAATATGTGATAGAAAGAAAGGAAGAGAGAAATAATTGATAAAATATATATTTGATGTATATACAGTAACCTTTAAATTTGAAAAAAACTTTTGAAAGTTACTGCTGCTAAATTCTAATTATTTGGAATTTAGCTAATCCATTGTGAGCATATTTTACTCTCTAATAGCTAAATATGTATTGGATTTAGCTTTTAGCTAATCCATTGAGGATGCTCTAAATGAGTGGTATTTGAATATCAGCCATGCTATGTACAACTGACGGTGGGGAACCGCCAGGTAATCGACTGACGTGGCAGTCAAGAATGTTATAAAAAAATAAAACTTAAAAACCAAAATCAGAAAAAAGCAATCTGATGCCTCAAAGTATGAAATGGGAGAGAAGTATTTGGTAAAATGCCTCAAAGAGACTTTCCTTCTCACAGAGTCATTTTTCGATTTCAGTTATTTCTTGATACAACAGCACACAGGCTTCATAGTATTTATAGACTATTACAAGTCTATAATCACAAATCAGTTACAAAGAAAAATTATAGACTTTTCTTTCTTCGCACGTTGTTATGAGTATTTTCTAAAACACAAACAGAGCATTGTATCTCAATCACAAATCAATTACAAAGAATAATTCTAGAAGTCGTCGGCAAGCTCAACCAAGAACTAAAAAAGAATACCCAAAGATTGTAGACCAATGATGCAGAGGGTGAGTCTGAAAATGGGTCCAGTGGAAAAAAAAAAGACAGGATAGACAGAGACCAAGAAGAAGAAGTAGCAGCTGTGGTGTTCGTTGTTCATTGTCCAGCAGCCAGGATAATATATTCTGACAAAAAATGATAAAAAACTTTACCAACACTTTTCATTGCAAGCCGATTCTGTGGAAATCTCGAGATCTTGGTCTGAAGGAGGAAGACGGAAAGAGCTTCTTTGTCTTAGAACTGAAGGAGCAAATTTAAAAAGAGTTTTCATTTGGCCACGTAGGATACGGTGACTCCACGGTTCTCCTGGCCAGTTGTATATAGAATTTTTTATTTGAATATATAGCACATTGTTGTCATTACATATGGTTCTCAACATTGCTGTTTCACCAACCTTAGACTACCTATCATGACCCCGCCCGTTTAGAAGCGCCAGGCCCAAATTAGTTCTAAACCCTGTCCAAAAAAAAAAAAAAAAAAAGAAAAAAGAAAAAATGAAGTCAAAACGACATCTTTTTAGCACTTACCCTAAAACCCCATCTTTCTTCTAAGCCCAATACTCTCTCCCTTACATCTCCATCGCCCCCTTTCTCTCACACATAGAGGCCACCGTGAGCCACTGCACCTAGCACGCCGTTCCATCCATCTCTCTCTTTCTCTCTCTCTCCATTGTCGTGTCACAACAGCCACTCTCGCCAGGCCCTTGCACCACAAAGGTCCAATGCACCAAGCCCTCATACCCCTACTGCACTGCTCGCCACGCACCCATACCACAAGTGTAAAATTGTGGTATTTCTTCTAAGTGTACTCACTTTAGAGACAAAATAGTTTATGTTCTACTTGGCTAGTTGTATAGATGCACAACCTTACCACGAGGATAAACATGATATCTGTTTCTATTTTTCATGTTATTTTAGTATATTTGTGCCTAATGTCTTTTGTCTACATTATTATTGTAATGAAATGCTTCATAAATACTACTATTATTTTTCAGAATATTTTATTATGCATTAATTGTCTCCTGTTTACACACTAGTATAAGTCTGTTGTTTACTAAATTATTGATAACTCACTCATTTATCTCTATATTCTTTAGTTGACTTTGATAATTGTGACTGTTGGAATAGATGACACTTGACAGAATTAGAAGTGAAATGTGAAATAAGTGCCTGGTGGTATATGTGGATTAGTCCACGTCAAAAAAAAAAAAAAACATGTTGCCAGTGTTTAGCTTGTTGTCTTTGGAAAGATTTTGTAAACATTTGATTTTGGAGGATTAATTGTATTTAAGTTCTCATTATTATGGATTTCAGGTTAAAAAGTTTCACCCTCGAGTCCGAGGTGTGACGCTACCACACCCTCATTGACACGCCTCCGTCTCAATCTTTGCAACAAATTTAAGACTTTTACACTTTTCTTACTCATTTTATGTAAGTGCTTGGAAGCTTTATTTGTTGCCATAAGCGAGGAGTTTAGTTATACATTTAACTTTTCGAGAGCTCACGGTGTCCTCTTTCTTACTAAGAAATCACTTTTACTCACTTACCCCTATTTGAGAATGTTAAGGAAGCAGGATTGGAGTTTTCAATCACCGCCTCAACACAATTAGACTCGGTGTATATATTCTTATTGTGAGGTTTATCCATAGAGTTCTCATACTCATCATCTCTATACCAAATACGTGTTAAGAAAAAAAAAATAAAAAATAAAAGCAGGTGTATAGTTCAAGGATGATGACTATAATTTTTCTTATCGATAGTATATGGTTGAAAGCAATTTGACCAATGGATTGCACCAATAACTTTCGAACGAAATTGAGGTTTTTGATTTAAGGTTTTCTTTCACGAGTTAAAAAGATAATTATTTTATGATAACCTTAGTAAAAGAGAACTTAAGCTGTATCTTGAAGCCGTTATTTCCGTTTTGTTTTTTTTTCGGAATTTGTGCTTCCTAATTAAGAAAGTAAGTTATTGTCTCCACTGATGATGCTTCCCAAGTGCTTGAGAAAAGAAAGTGTCACAGTCCGCAAATGAAGTGCTTGGACCATGGATTTAGGCCAGTTTAATTCCATTTGCAATTGTTTTTATTGTGATTTAGCAAGTTATTTGGACTACAATGTAGCTAGTGGGCTTGGGCCCTTAGTTTTTTTTTTTTCTTGTATGCTTTTAGTTGTATTAGCCTGGGCCTACGTAGATGTCATCTTCTTTATGTACGAGTCAAGGATTCTAAGGTTCATCTATCCAAAAAGGAATGTAAATTCTATTTCTCTTTCTCTTATCATCTTATTCCTTTCTCTTATATTGGAGGTGCTCCACTCGAAATGAGTAATTTCTATATATTTCTCTTTAAGTAATTTGAGGTGCGTTAAAGAAAGAAAAATCAATGGCTTCCTCCTCTGAGCCTAACATAGCGTACATCATGAGGTGACCAATATTGGTACGTTGCATGGAAATACATACAAACAAGGATCGCTCGAAGAGAAAGTAAAATGCCGTTGCGACCTTATACTATATATGATCAGGTGTTTCGAAATTTGATTTACTTTTGCTTGCATATTTTCATGGGACAATGTTTATATATATATATATATATATATATTTTGAAAGAATGATATGTTGACATAAAATTGAGAGAGAACAACTTATATTTCTGTCTATAAATTAACTGTATAATAAATTAAAGGCCTTATTTATAGATAAATAAGGTCTAAGAAAGAAGGAAATTATAATAAATCAAATATACTAATTACTTTACACAATAAATTAAATATAATAGAGAATATCATATTATCATACATATTCTAGAATATTATGAATATATTATATATATCTTAAATACATGTTTACTTGGCTAAAACTTCGGTGCCGACAAACGCAATGGATTTTGTTGATTTTCTTGGTAAATGAATACTGTTCATGTATGATTATATTGGACATACAAGCTGCTAACATAAAACTCTATATATTACCCTAGGTACTTATAAGACGTTGCATCAAACTCTGTAATTATATGCATTGAATCTTGCTTTCATGCACGAGTGCTAATCGGCCTCCATAATTCAAACGCATATATATTACAAATCAAAATCAGAAAAGAAAAGAAACAGTTGCCGCTCATTTATCATTTATACATTTATACAAAGCTTCGTAATAATTGTTACATTGCACTACATAAAAATGCAAATATTGAGTCATGACTAGCCTATTAGAAAAGGACCATCATCAAAGATAGAAGAAAAAGACAAAAACTGAAGGAAGTGAAAGGTAAAGAAAGTTAAGTCAGACACGTAAAAGGAAAAAGGTGAAGAGACATAAGGCTGACAAGAAATTAGTCACCCAAGCCTCGCAAAATGGGGATGATTTCCCTACAGACACCATCGGCTTCTTGGGGGCTTCTTCTATCTTCGGCTTGGGAGGCTTCTTGGAGAATATCAAGCGAGGCTTCTTTTATCTTCCTCTTAGGGGGCTCCAAAGGGATCACCCCTTTCCTCAAGGCGAAATGGTCTTCTTCAACCTCTATTATACTAAGAGATTCATAAGGCCATGAGAGACGGTACAAATCACCAAGTATAGTGAATTTACCCTTGAACACTGTGAATATAAATTTTATATCGAATAATGTAAATCTATATATCTCTCTCATTTATATTCCATACCCTTTATCTATTCTTTACTTTCATGGATGAATACAAGAGCATCGTATCAACGCTCAAGCCTCTAATGAGGGCTGTACACTTATATCGTTGGGCAGTACTGGCCTGGACCCAAAAATGCATCAACAATCAATAAAGATTATTAATTAATAATGAAAAATGCTAGATTATTATTTTTCTAGATGTCACTTGTATAATAATTTTAAAAGTCCCGGGAAATTATTCATGCACCTCCCTATACCTGAATACTCTTCACTCTAGATGAAAGAGGAAATTCGATATCAGCACTTATTCATGACCATTCAATAATATTTAAGAAGTTTAGTGTCTTTGTGTTTCTAATTTTGGATCAAGATGGGTTGTATATTTTCTTCTCTCGCTTTGTGTCATGGTGATCCAATATTCAGACGTTGAAGTGAAAATATATTTTTCCAAAATGGGCCAATCGTTAATATTTAAGCCCCAGACAGGAGTCAACTCACCATCTTTCTTTCTGTGTACGCATGAGTGTTTCTTATCAAAAGCAACAAAAGCTGAATTTGCGTAAACAAACATGTTTGTGGCGGGTCACAGCAGTTGTTGCAGATATCATTGAACTTCTCATTCACTCGAATTCATGTACGCCTAAATGTCACTTCAAGATTGTGATCACTAAACATCGATGCCCCATCTACTGTTAAAATGAATATACTCACCTATCGTGTAATGTTAGTGGGATACAGCTCCATTTCACACTTCTGCTTGTTCTATTATCGTTAGTTTCTCCTATTTTCTGAGTTTTGGTACTATTAGTATATTTCCAGAATTATCCGCTCTGAGATCTGTTTTAACTCTTTGTTATCAACTTAGTGAAACTGAGCTCTTAGTTGAATCTAATTCCTTTCTTGTGATTAATTGGCTTAATATATAGCAGATCTCACCCCTTGGCATTATCATGATTTGGGGGAAGATATTTTACAGCTTAAGAACTATTTTCCTTTCACTATAAAACATGTTTAAGTAGAAACCAAAGGTTTGGCAGGCAGTCTCGCCTTTTTTCTAAAGCTACAGGAAAGAGAAATGATAGTTGTAGTAGTAAGTGCGTGAGTGCCGCACAATCACTTTGAAAAAAGTAAATAAATATAGGACTCACATGAAAATAATAATATTTTTTTAATAGTAGATTCTACTCTTTTTCAAAACGACTGTACGGCACTTGCGCATTCCATGACTGCATGTAACATTACTCTTTTGGCATTCTTTAATTAGATCACACTTCTTAGTTTCTAATCTAGTTAATTCTAGGTACGTAGTGTATCTTCTTTTTTGGAACTTAATAATTTTTTTGGAAACTTGATTTTGGGATTTTTGATCATGTCATCCCCAAGTTTCTGTTTGTATAAGGTAATTATCCACATTACGTGAAAATTATCAATAAAACAAAGGTACCATGCATTCTCTTCTTAAAAAATATATATATAATATGCCCTTGAAAATATCGCAGTATATAGAAGATATCAACTTGGGAGAAAGCTAGCTAGGAAGAAAATGTGCAAGCGGGTTTGGTGATTCCACGACATCATGTGAGCACGTTCTGATTCTGATCGAAAGTGGATCGATTGGAAGATGTTTGGGGACAATTATAGGATAAATTAATGCGGCGTACGTCCAAGTCTCAGTACCTTTGACACTCGAACAATTCCTTAATTACAATTAATGGTAGCATGATTCATGTTGGATGGGATTAAGGAGCGAGAGCTGGGCCGTCATGCATGATGACTTTTCTACTAGTCATGAAAGGCCATTGGCCGAATGCTTAGATTATTTATGCCACCCTGTTGTCTTATCCTCAAAGTTTCAAACTACTATAATTATGGTTTATATATAAAATAAATTGGAGAAGAAAATAACATTATTGGAGCTTCTACGTACATGAATTAGATATCAGACACGTGTATGGTTGTGGCCATACACACGTGCATATAATGCGAATGGTCACCCTGCATATACTTCAGAGCGTACGTACGTATGGAACTGCCATCTCGAGAACATGCATCATAGAGAGGGGAGGACCACCGGTAGGTCACCTTCCCCACTAGTTTAATGCTGTTCAGACCCATCCATGACAACCAGTACCATGGGTTTGTTTATTCTTTCTAAAGCCTGCAATTGCATATATGCAGTAAGATAGTTTTTTCAGATCGGCATCAGTCGGTCACTATTATGACCATAGTAATATTGTTTGTTATGAATGGTACGTTTAAGTTCCTCCAAGATGCATGTGAGGTATAGCAATATGTTATATATAAACAAATCTATTAAATTTTGGTAGACCCCATAAGAGGACTATCTTTCACTGTTAAGGTGGAGCTTTGTGTATGAATCTAGATTCGTACAAGCATATGAAAAAGATAAAAGACAGAGCCACATGATCTTAAGGATAAAAAATCAGCTTGATCAATATATATCAAATTTAATGGCAATCCCACTTGTGATATATTAATTCCTTCTTTATTTTCTTTTCTCGGGAATAGTTTCTAGCTCATTGATTTCAGCCGGGGTTCTGGTTGAAATTGATCAATTTGTAAAATACATTGGAAAATATGGTCGAATTGAGTAGAGATCAAAATATCCATCAAGATTTGTCATTTAGTGGAAGTTATTATATATATATATTTATATTAATATATATATATATATATATACACTGTGACTTCATTGTGGGATAGTTTTTCATAATCCAAAAGTATGGTAGGCTGAACCAAGCTGATCAGAGTCTCCCATCTCCCATCTCCCATCTGCATATATCCTTTATTTCTTTGTAAGAAATCCCAACAATCTCAAATGTACAGTACTGGTAGCTCTGAGCTTCCCCAGAAGTCCCAGCTTCAAATTGAGGAAGATGACAAGTTCTTCTCTAGGCTTTTATCCAAAGAGAGCTCTGCGGCTAACCCTTCTCTCAGGGTACCGTATTATGGAGGAGTATCCGGTGCTGTTCCATTCATGTGGGAGTCTCGGCCTGGAACTCCTAAACATACTTTTTCTCACACTACTCTAGTACCACCTCTTACTCCTCCTCCCTCCTATTATTCCAATTCTAGCAAAAAACCCATCAAGAACCGCTCAAGATCCAATCTCTTACATGCTTTATTCCCAAAAATCAGTCTTAAAAAGGGTACTACCACAGTGTCCCCGTCGCCCTCTTCAGCATCAATCTCATCAACATGGTCGTCACCATCAGATTCATCATTTTCTGCTCCAATTACTTATGCAAAGTTTCATGGAATGAAGCGATTTTTAAGCCAAAGTTCATCCTTTGATTCCAGGGAAGATGATGATCATCAAGAAGGCGCCCTTGGTTCACCAACTTCAACATTGTGTTTTGGCATAGGTAGGGTGCTGCGCTTCGAGGCTGCTAGCTACCGGATGTGAGAATTAAAAAAGCCTTGCTGTCAAAGGGAGGAGAGGGATGTAGGTGCATGCTGCCTATAGATTCTCTCTGCGTCTTTCATGTTAATTAAGCTTTAGGTAATTGTCTTCTTCTTTTTCTGAAATGCATGGTGATATATAATGTATAGGTGGTTGTTCTGAAAATAACAATTTTGTCTTTCAAGATGCACCAAAGCCATGTAATTTATCAACAAAAGCTAGCTCGTCCTTCTTCTTCACGAGGTTGAAAATGTAAGATACATGAAGCTGATCAAAATGTGGCCAAATTTGGAATAAGTTCAAATCTCAAATGAAAGATCCCACCACGATGATTTCATATCATACTCGGAACATAAGGCTGGAGCTAGCACTACTATTCCATCTCCACGATGAGCAAACCTCGTCCTCGGCCTTGTTCTAATTATTTTTCCTGTTTTCAATTTTTTTCTTTTGTTCTCTTAAAGTATAAGTTCTCTATTTGAACTCACATGGTGGATTTTAGAGATCATATATAAATACACCGAGTAAGTCTTATAGCATATACTGATAATATTAAAGGTCCTATTTATTTCTATTCCGAAATTTACTGAAACACCAGAGGCAGAGAATTCTACGAGATCTTAATATAAAATAGGATTCGATCGCAATTCATGATTTTGTCCTTCATTAGATTTAGGTAAGTACCCCGGAAATAATTTCAGTACATAAACTAATCCATCAATGAGAGCTGATGCCTTCACAGGCATGCACAATTAGATCGGTGCACGGAAAGTACGTACTGCAATGCCCGTTGTTTATTACAGCTTTGAACAAAGTGCATTTAATAAATCCAACATCTAGACCTCAAGCTTAGTAAGATTTGCTCGTGCTACACGTGCTGGACACTACTATCTTGCTCAAGCACAAGCAATTGTGGAGGAATTCTGAGAAGAAACCTTGATATAATCGCAACCATGATCAATGTCATTTACTTAGGTGCCGTTTGTATAATGAGTTGAGATGAAATGAGTTGAGTTAGGTTGAGATAAAAGTTAAATAAAATATTATTTTTTAATATTATTATTGTTTTAGAAATTGATCAAAAAGTTGAATTATTTATTATATTTTATGTAGAAATTTAAAAAAGTTGTAGTGATGAAATTATTATGAATGAAATACTTTAACTGTCTAAATGGGGCCTTATTTGCTGAGAAGAAACCGGTTTAGGATGTTGATCACTTGGTTGGACGATTAATGTTAGAACAAATTAATGTGGTTGGACGTATCTTCGTCTTGACTCTTATTCTTTCCGTGGTTATTTATTGCAAAGAGGGAAGATAGGTAGAGGTTTCCATCAAGACATTTAATTCTGCCTGTTTGCATTGTTGGGATCGAATCTGTTGGCCGGCTCGTCTACCTAATTATGTAATCGTATAAAAAAAACAAAAACAAAAACAAAAACAAAAACAAAAAAAAAAAAAAAAAATGTTTTGGTTATGGTTTTGTCCACATCAAATCAATTTGAGAGCTTGTCATAATTTCTTTTAGGCTTATAATAATTAAGTATTAAAAATAATAATGAATTTTACACATGAATAAGCTTGCTATTTTGGTGTATGAGTTTGACATCTTATTCAATTATAAGCTGAACCATTTGTGATATTTTATTAAATTTTTCGATGAATTTCTAATATTGTAGCATGTGAATAAAATTAAAAGAAGGAGCACATGCATGGCACGCCTTGTGTCTAAAGATTGATGGTTCCATTGCATGAATCGTTTTGAGCATTGTTTTACTTTTGGTTATGGATAGCTATTAATAGTTAAGAATTTCATGAAACCAAAAGATATATAGTATGCTAATTAAAAATAGAAAAGTAAAAGACGGTATAAATTATATTTTATGTGAGAATTTAAAAAAATTATAATGATTAAAAAAAGATAAAATGAGATGTTTTGAGATTAACTCTCAATTGAAACGGGGCCTAAATCAATCTAATTCAGTGAAACAGTTAGACAGGTCTCAAATAGTTTCGTAGGGTCCTTTTGTAATTAATTATCATTATATACACGAGTAATTGTTGATTTATTTTTTATTTTTGAAAAAGAGAAGAAAAAGAGAATAGAATTTAATAGGGCCGGGCTCTTGGCCTGCTGTTTACTCCATTAAAATAAGGTCCAACATGTTTTCTACCACAGTCCGGCGGCAAACATTCAAGTAGCCCAACTTTATTTTGCTAGTTAGGATGGCAGAGTCCAGCACTGAGGTTAAAAGATACATATCCTGGGCTATTAGTCTAGTCTGTCATCAAAATGGACTTTCTAAAGCTCGACCATGAGAAGACATGAGGCAGTAGAAGACAACATTGTCATTCATTGCATTAAAACTTAGGAGTGGTTTGGATTCAGAAATAAATTAAGATGAATTGAGATAGTTTATGAATAGTAAAATAAAAATTGAATTATTTATTATATTTTGTGTGAAAATTTGAAAAATTTATTTTAAGATTTGAAAAAGTTGAATTGTTTATTATATTTTGTGTGGAAATTTAAGAAAGTTGTAATGATTAGATTATATGAATTGAGATGAGTTGAAGTGGGTTTTGAATTCAAACGAGACCTTAAATCTCATCGACATTGAGGAATGGGGACATTTTGTTGTCTGCACAAAAACCCCATAACCTTCGGACGCTTCCAAGTAATTTGGTGGTCTATTTGCAACTTTAATTAGGCTCAATAAGATTAGAATCCAACACTCAACCAGTCTTACATGTTATACAACGATATTTCCTCGAACTTGCATGTTGGTCTCAAACTGACATTATAAAGTTAAAATATATAGCACGAACAACGTTCATACAAAATGCTCTTATTCTTGTCATAACATTCCACCCAACCACAAAACAGCCAAAATTAATACGATCGAGAATGACACTCAAATTAAGAACCCATGCACCCTGCAATGCCTCTAACTTAGTTAGCTTTACTGCAAGCTGTCCTGATCTGGCCGCTTGAACCAGTAAGTGGGCTAAGGTTCCCCATCTTCACCATTGCATTGGCAAAGTCTGTTAGGAAGCTTGCCTGGTCGGAGACATACGCATTAACTTGAGCGTCGGTGGAAGCCCCGCCAAAGAGCAGTTGGTCAGAGTGCAAGAGACCCTTTTGGCCACCAAATTCTTGAAGTAAGCATTGTCAAAAGATGTTGTGCTGGTGGCGTCAAGAGGGGAAAGGTTGTTGTCACCTCCCGTGCTTGGACAGTTCGATTGCAACGATGTTGCGAACGAGGAATCTATGTTATTGGTTTCATTATAAATCCTTGTCCGGAAGACTCTGCACCTGGCTTGACCAATTGTGTGAGATCCTACGTGCAGAAACTATAGTAAAATTGTATTCATATTTTTCGATATTTGAGTTAAAATTTAGAGGGTTTAAAGGATTCATTAGGATAACTTGAGCCGGCCAACCTGAGAGAGCCACCATTTCTTTGGCAGTGAAACCTTTTTTCGAGAATGCACTGATAAGGCCACTAAGATCCAATTGTGCACCAGGAATGTCAGAAATACTTGAACTTGAGGTTGTGGAGTCTCTCCTGCCCAATTGAACTGTCCAACTAGGCCCACCAAGCTGAATCCAATTCAATATTATGAGGAAAACGATGCCAAAAGATCAAAGATTATTATAGTCATGTGTGTCAAGTGTTGTAGTTTATAATTCAGTTTTACTAGTTTACATCATGAACTCGGGTTTTTTTTTTTTTTTTTTTTTTTTTTTTCCTACTTACAGCGACGACGGAGTCTCTAGCAGAAACGGCTAAGATATCAGCACAAGAGACGACACCAGGGCACAATTTCTCCACTTCAGATTTGATGCTGTCTATTACTTCAAATCCCCTTAGTGACTGATTGGGGCCCGCTGCTTTCTCTGTTCCGTTCAACAGTACTGATGCATCGCACCCCTGTTATAGAAACTAATTAATTTTATTCAACCTTGTTAATTATTTTGCTTACTAGCTACAAGGAATTCTAGCCACTGTATGTCTGTCTGACAACACTAACAAATGCACATGCATGCTTTCAAAATATGAGGATTAATCTAAGGGGAAATGTAGTACTTCCTATATATTCTTTAATTAATAAGATTTTTTCACACTTTTCACTCCAAATTACCAATGCTGACACATCTAACCCCTAACAACTTCCATTAGCAAAATAAATTCCGGGTTCTGTTCATGATAAAACAAAACAAAATATATTCATGATGTGGATTTCTTTTGTCCAAACAACTTTATGATTATATATGTATTTGCCATTAGACACATATGAATTTTATGTCTTTCGCTATACATGGAAAAAGTTAGCCAGCAGGCTGCCAAAAGTGGGCGACTTGAGCCCGGGACTGACACGATCCCACAGTATATTAGTGTAATTTGATAATGATTCTTTTGTTGGAATCGCAAGGACCATAACTTCCATGACTTCATTTAAACGTGTGGCTACATGAAACTGAAGTTCAAATCTTGATAGGATCAAAGTAAAGAGTGCCAAAATACATTAATTACATGCACCAACAATGCATGACAGTACAATGAATATAGAGACGTGCAAGGCGGAGTCAGGATTCGTCTCTTGAGGGCATGCAGATTAATGAAATTATACTATTTCTTGTTTGTGTTCTTGTTATGTTTGTCTTATAGGAATGAATCAATGCAAAAAATGGGCATGCAGTACCATCATTAATTTATGACGAAGCTAGCTAGCTGCATTTTATTTAAGACTCGATGTTGGAAAAGGTAAGGTAATCTCCAGAAATTATTAACCTATCGATGTTAATTCAATTTGCTGCTTTCACAAAAACAGACAGACACACACACACACACACGTACGCGGTATATATATATATATATATATATATATATATATATAGATATATATATCCTCATGCAAACACATGCAGATGTAGATTTGCAGATATATATAAGACACTGATGATCATGAAGAAAAGGAAATTAAAAGGAGAAAGTGAGAGAGATGACTCGAACAAAACAGTCGTGAAAATGAAGGCGGAGCAAGGATGCTCCCATGCGTTTCTCGCTCGACACCGCAGAGTTCACACCCGATTTAATGGTGGAAAGAGCTTTAGGACACGATGTTGCATAGAAATTAGAGGATAACTGGGAAGAAACCATTCCCACCAGAAGTGAAAATAAAAGGCATAATTTAGTGGCAGTGGAAACGAAGGAGCTGGCCGTAGAATGATAGGAAGCCATGACTAAAAGACTAACGATTTCGTGTGAAGAAGAGAACAGAACAGATGTAGGCTTTTCGCTTTATAATTGGTGCGAGATAAAACACGAGGCCAGGATCCTGTATTTATACAGGAGCTCTAACATGACCATAGACTTAGTTTGCTTTTTTGTACAGGGAGTTGGGAAGAGATAAAATTTAAATAAAATATTATTTATTATTATTATTTTAAGATTTAAAAAAGTTAAATTATTTATTATATTTTATGTAATAATTTAAAAAAATTATAATAATAAAATAAAATAAAATAAAACATTTTTACTATCTAAACGTTACCTTAATTGTATGCATTTTTTACATACGTACAATGAGTCCATGTATGTAACATAATGATGGGTGGGTTTTTTCCTTTTTTTGATTATTGGTTTAAAGAATAGTTTGTTTAGTTACTAAACTCATCTCAACTCATCATTACAATTTTTTCAAATTTTATTACAAAATATAATAAATAATTCAACTTTTTTAAATCATAAAATAATAATAATATTAAAAAATAATATTTTATCATCTCAACTCAACTCAACTTAACTCAGTTTAACATCCAAACGCAGCAAAAAAAAATGTAGTGCTAGTCATGTGCCTTCCAGCTTTTACCGCCGGGAATACTAGTACAAAATTTATTTATTTATATCTATTTAATATTTTTAAAAAATAAAAAATACACTAATATATTAATAATCACTTTCTTAATTTGTAAATAAAATAAATAAATTAAAAACTAAATAAATATATAAACGTTCAAAATAAGAGGACAAAAGAGACATAATCTGATAGTAGCATTCTTAAAAACAAAAAACAAAAGGATAGGTAGGTCCAAAATTAAAGTATTCAACAACATTTTAGACAAGATCAGAGGCAAACTCAGTAATTGGAAATTAAAATTCTTATCTAAGGCAGGTAAGGAGATTTTGCTTAAGTCAGTTATACAAGCAATTCCTACCTACTCAATAAGAGTTTTCAAATTGCCTAAAAGATTGCTACAAGATCTCAATAAATTGATGAAAGATTACTGGTGGGGACAGATTAACCAAGAAAGGAAGATAAACTGGGTTAATTGGCAGCAGATGGGAAGATCCAAAGCTTATGGGGGATTGGGTTTTAGAAACTATGAAAACTTTAATCTTGCTTAGCAAAGCAAGGTTGGAGGATTCTTAAAAATCCTAATTCCTTAGCAGCATCTGTACTAAAAACCAAATATTTCTCCAATACCAATTTTTTCAATGCAAAATTGGTAAACAACCCATCGTATATTTGGAGAAGTATCCTTTCAGCCAGGCCACTGCTACAAGAAGGAACTTCATGGAGAATTGGAGATGGTAAATCAGTTAGAATATGGAGAGATCAATGGCTTCCACTACCCACATCATACAAACCTCAAACTAGTATGAATATCTTGGGACCAGAAGCAAAAGTTGAGGATCTTATTCAAAAAGAAACAATGAGCTGGGATCTTAACTTAATCAAGGCAACATTTTCTCATAAAGAAGCTGATCTTATAAGCCAGATTCCACTTATAAACTGCAACAGAAAAGATACACTAAGGTGGAGATGCACAGGTAATGGGTTGTTCACAATGAAGAGTGCTTATCATCTTCAAGAGGAAATTCAAAACAGACAAAAGGAACAGTACTCACAAGCTACTCAGAATCAAGAAGATTGGACCAAGATTTGAAAGCTACCAATCACCCCAGCAGCCAAGAACTTCATGTGGAGAGCTTGCCTTAATATACTACCTACTAAAGCTAATCTATGTAGGAAAAGAATTTTGGAAGACCCGACATGTCCAATTTGTCTAAGAGAACTAGAGGTGTAACCGGTCCGGTCTTGTCTGGTTTTGGACAAAATTTAGGACCGAACCGGTATGTACCGGTTTTGTATTTTTCAAAACCAATTACGCACTGGTTGCCCTCCTAAACCGGTATCTCAGGTTTTACCGGTTTTCAGTCCGGTCCGGTCCGGTTTTCGATTTTTTAAAATCTAAGTTTATCATTAAAAAATAAAAATCTGTTAATAAAAAAAAACTGCTTCAAAAAATCTATTTTAGTAAAAAAATATGTTTTAGTAAAAAAATTAATATTAGTTATAAACTTATATATTAGTATAGCTACATAATATATTATACTATATAATAGTATTAATATTATACTATTAGTATAGTTATATATTAGTATTAGTCATAAACTTACATTTTAGTATAGCTATATAATATATTAGACTATTGTGACGCCCCGACTCCCACGTATAAAAAAACAAGGGAATCGTGACGTCAGGATGATGACAACACGGATCACGCATCCCAATGAAATGTGCTCAAGTGTGTGCAACATACAAAAGTGCACAATAAAAATCGCAGCGGATAATATAAATAAGTCTACTAAGTACCAGATTTTAAATACAAATATTCAAAACAAATCATTTTTAAAAGTTATACAGTCATCCCAGAATATATTACAAAACAAATACATAAATAATTGATAAAGCGAATCTCGATAAACAGGAGTAATCCCAGATCACTCCGCCAACGGAGCCAAACTTAAGGTTTGTCATCCACATCTGCATCAAAATCTGAGATACCATAAAATGGTACCACAGATAAGTATAAACCAAACAACTCTCAGGATAAAAACATATTAATGCAACCAACATGTATTCATATGACAAAATACACTTAGCCATAAAATACCATTTTTTCCAGAAAAATGATTATTTCCAACACACGCCAAAATCCCATTTTGGCCCAAAAATATAGTCCGTCATTTTCCCAGAAAATGATTCACACAAAACAAACCATTTATCGGACACTGTAGGCGGGAATCGCAGGCGGGACTCTACCACCGTCCCTGCTTACCACCATCCCTACCTCGTACACCGTAGGCGGGAATCATAGGCGAGACACAACCACCATCCATGCTTACCACCATCCCTACCGCGTGCACCGTAGGCCGGAATCACAGGCGGGACTCTACCACCATCTCTGCTTACCACCATCCCTACAGTCTCTTTTCATTTTTCTCAAACCAATCGATCTAGTCGTTTCAAACACACTTAGAATCATTTCACATGAAAATTCAATTTTCAAACAAACACATGAAAATCCAGTTTTCAATAAACACATGAACATTAATGTATGTACACGAAAACCCAGTTTCATTTACAAACATGGTCATGAGTGCAATATGCCATGTACATGAACAACGGCATAACAATAACCAACAATGCAAACTAAACACACAACAACTTTGTCCACAATCCATCCGACCCCCGAACTCCTCGGACTCAGTCCGGCATAACCAACCAGTTCACAGATAAAATGAGTTAGTGCAAAAATACATTTAAATCACGAAAGTTCTTTGGAAAAATACTTACAGCGCTATATTATAATTTCCGAAGGATCATGAAGCTGCAAGAAGTGGCGGCTCAGCAACGTAACAGTATAAAATACACTGTGGCCGTGGGTCTCAAAAACCCACTTTTCATCGGAGACAATCCAAGACCCGAAAATGATAGGGTAGGGCCTAAAGAGGTCGGTGAAGCCAATGGTGGTGACGATTTTCCGTGGGTGGCGACGCAAATTATGGTTTTAGGCCAAAAATACCCAAATCGGAAATTGAGATAGATAGGCTTCACTGGTGACGGATCGGAGCTGGGGTTGGGTCCATTGGGTTACTATGAGGTCGAGAATGAAGTGGTGAAGAGTTGGTGGCCAGAGGTGGCGCGACGACGACGCTGGAGCTGAAGATGCGCCGCAGCTTTGAGGGGCTCGTGGTGGCTAACGGCGGCGCAAGGGAGGCTGAGATTGAAGGGGTAAGGTCGCCGGAGGGTGGGGGAGCTGGTGGGTTAGACGGTGCGGAGCATGAGCGGCGCACGGTGGCGCTGAAATGAAGAGAGCGCCGCGGCTTGGTGTTGTGCGTGGGAAGAAACGGCAGCGAGTTAGGGGATGAGATTGGTGGGGGATGATGGCCAGCGGGAGGGGAACTTGTGGCGGTGGGCGGTGTCGGTCACAGGTGGCTCATGGCGGCAGGCTGGGTGGAGAAGAAAACGGACGGACAGGGAGAGTGCAGGGACTTCGCGTGCGAGGAGAGAGAAGGAAGAGAAAGAAATGGAGAAAAAGAAAAGAAAGAAAAAGAAAAAGGGGAAAAAGAAAAGTGAAGCGAAAGAAATGAGGTACAATCCTCATATCTTGACTCACAAAAATGATCCAACGAAAATGATTTCAAAACAACATCTCAATTTAAATAATTTAAACGTAATGATACAATGAAAATACAATAATTAAATCCAACAATCAATTAATTTAAAATAAAGAACAATTTAAATGCATCACAATAATAAATATTAATAAAACATATCAAATTTAATTTTTGTAAATTTTAAAAATTATAAAAATAAACCCACTAAAAATCCAACAATTTTAAAATAAGAGAATAAATTTTTGAATTAATAAAAATAATCCTTCAATAAAAATACACTAAAATACAGGGTGTTACAACTATATATAATATAATTTAATATATATATTTTATGTTTAAAGCGTATGATCAATTAAATTTTTATCTTCAAGATTAAACATTTATTTTATAAATTATAATAACATCATCTTATATATAATTATATTAATAATATATAATCAAACAAATTACAAATGTTCATAGTTAAGATTAACATTTTATGTTATAATTTATAAATTATAATATGAAATTATTTCATATATGATATATAATTATATATATTATATATAAAATATTAATTTTTATATTTTTTTTCCCCAACCGGTCCGGTCTGGTCCGGTTCTGAAAATCGTAGAACCGGACCGGACCGGTTCTGGCCGGTTTGCATAATTCAAAAACTGGTTCCGGATCGGACCGGTTCAAAACCGGTCTGGTTCGGTCCGGACCGGTTTTTTGGCTTAAATTTACACCCCTAAAAAGAACCAGAAACAATTGAGCACATATTATGGGAATGTTCTTCAGCTGCAGACATCTTGGGGCAATGTTCAAGAAAAATTCAAAAGACAAAGACTCATTACAACAACTTCAAGAATCTAGTGGAAGATATGTTCAGCAAGCTTAATAAAGAGGAAATGGCAGAATTTTCTTTGATCCTGGGCAGCATATGGTGGAGAAGGAATCAATTCGTTTTTAAAAATATAATGATTGATCCTAACATCATAATCCACAGGAACTAGTAGTTAATACAAGACTTAGTCTTACCAGTATATAGAGCCAGCAGTCAATAAACAACTTCAACTTCAACTGAAATCATATGGGTGCCACCACCTGCAGGTTATTGTAAAATCAACTGGGATGTAGCAGTTGATAAATAACATTGCAAAATAGGAATTGGCATAATGGTGAGAGATGAACAAGGCTATATCCTGGCTACAATGAGAAAAAACCAAACATCAGATCTTGAGCCACAACTAGCAGAAGCAATGACAGCTCTCACAGCTATCAGGTTTGGCATTGATCTGGGAATGAGGAAGGTTGTAATGGAAGGTGACTCAAAAAGAGTAGTAGAGGCAACCCAACAGACAGAGGAAGATGACAGTTATTTTGGTTTGATCATATCTAAAATCAAAGCTAGTTTCACTTGTTTTGTAATATTAAACATACTTATCGGGCTGCAAATGTGCTAGCTCATACACTAGGCAAGAGTGCACTGTCGATAGCAGATTGTATAGTGGATATGGAGGTTCCTCCTCTATGTATTCACTCTGTTATGTTCAACAACTAATCAATGAAATGATGATTAATAAAAAAAAAAAAAAACAAAAAAACAAAACGAGCGCGAGCATGTTAATGTATAATAATATATCCGTGTGTCCAATCAGTTAAAAGCTGTAGCTGTAAACTTATTTATTGTCAAAAGTTTCATATAAAATCATTGTTATACGTAGTTGTGAAATATGTAAATACGATCATTTTAAAAAATAAAATAATTTTTAAAAAATTAATTTTTTTTCATGTTGAACTCGTATTTACTATATTTGGTTTAGAAGAATTGTGCAGAACTACACTACGTATGTGCTTATAAAGTGTCTACCATTCGAATAATTAGAAGCTAGGTAGTTGTTCAATCGATCTTTAAATAATTTTCATTTATAAATCATATTCTTGTATTGAATCTAGGGAATAGGATTATAGGAGTACTATCCACGGGAAAAAATAAATGACTAGCTATATCGGGTTAATTAGACTTTAAAAAAATGACTAGCTAGAACGTTTTAGGGCTTGGAAATTAACTTAATCAATTAAACTAAAAATGTAATATATATTAATGTCAAAAATTGCACAACAGTTTGGAATAAGAGAAAGTTATTCTCGGCCTGCTATGACGATCTGGGTCTTGTTCAGTGTCATCTAGAACCCCTGGCGTGATCCGGTGCAACTGTGCATACATCTATGACAGTGAATGAAAAATAAATACTGAGAATGTAAAAGTGAGATGGATACAAAAATTTACGTGATTTAGCATATTACCTACGTTTACGGGAGGTTTTGAGGAGGGAAGAGTCTACTATAATATACTTATTTACAGTTTCTCATGGTCTCTCATACTCTCTGTACAGTCAAGTTTAGAGCTTTATTTTTTGGTGGACCTCTTGTCATTGGACCTCTTGTCATGAGGCTGAAGAGGTTGAAGAAGTGATCGAAGTCGAATAAGTCCCCCTGAAATTGTCTGGTCGTTTCCTTTTATATGCACCTCTTTTTGCGTGCCTATATGGAGTGACGAAGATTTGTCTTCTTCCCTTGCGTGTCAGACATCTTCTTTTCTTTTTCGTTTTCTTATTTTCCTTTCCGTGTACATCTTCCCTTTCCCCTAACATCTTCTATTTTTCCTTGTCTCCTTCTTGTCGTCCATTCCTCTTTATTCCTTGGTCTTTTAGTGGTGGGACCTCTCATTGAACTAGGCCGGCTACTATATTTACTTTGGGCTATGTATATTTTATCCCTTTCATGTAATTAACAATATTAATTACTAGAGAATCTCCTTGTAACAAATTAATGTAATTAACATGGTTACAGCTCTTTCATATTTTAGATACAAAACTTGACATGCAAGCAGACGTCTACTTCATGTCTAGGCCTACTATATATAGACGTCTATGTATCTCGGTGATGGTGCTTAATTCCCCACCTTGACTCTTGGTGGCGGCAGCCATGTACCAATTAATATTGCATAGCTACCAGCGGGTTCCCCCTTGTAAACCTGGTGTGCGGAGAAGAAAGTAATTTACCCCATGGTTGGGGGATATGTCTTCCCCTCATTAAAGGTTGGCCGTGTTGTGAAAAACGATGACAATAAAGTAAATTCAAACACAGAAAAAACAAGCAATCACACACGACACAGTATTTACGTGGTTCAGCAAATTGCCTACGTCCACGGGAGCTGCAGATGATTTTTATTACTTGAGGAATTACAATACAATGTATGTGGAACGGCTACTGTTCACTCTGATACAGTACAAGCCATAAAAATATCACTTATATATGTTATGCGGCGGAAACCCTAAATTCAGCAGAATTAGTGAGGTTTGCTTGAGCGGCGTGTCAAGCCCTCATCGAGCGAACCTGTTTCTCGCAACTGCTCGAGCCATGTGTCGAGCAGCTCCTCAAGTGAAGCTTTCTGACTTCTCTCCTCTCGAGCTGTGTGTCGAGCGGTGTCGAGCGAAGCTCTCTGACTTGCCTTTGCTCGAGCGGTCTGTCGAGCTATCTTTGAGCGAAGCTCTCTGACTTGTATTCGCTTGAGCGGCTAGACTCTCCGCTCGAGCACCGTGGACCAGACTCCAAATACTCAACAATTCTCCCACTTGGAGACTGGTACACCCACAGTATCGCCCTCTGCCTCAAACATGATATCCTCCACCTCTGCAACTCACAGCTCCTGTCTTCATGCAAGAAGACCAACTGAAGTTGCGCATAACTTCAGTTTCTCAAGTGTAACACCCTTTGTCAACATATCAGCAGGGTTCTTACTTCCACAAATTTTTTCAAGTAGCAACTGTTCATCATCTAACAATGATCGTATAAAGTGATACCTGATCTGAATGTGCTTAGTCCTGGAATGAAATGCTGGATTCTTGGCAAGGAATATGGCACTCTGACTATCACTGTAGAGAGTGCCCTTTTGATTCTTTTTACCCAATTTCTCCAAAAAGCCTTGTATCCAAACCATCTCCTTTGCAGCTTCTGAAACTGCAATATACTCAGCTTTTGTAGTAGACAAAGAAACTGTCTTCTGTAGATTGGAACCCCATGAAACTGTAGTACCACCCAGAGTACAAACAAACCCTATGGTACTTTTTCTGCTATCAGTATCTCCAGCTAAATCAGCATCAACATAGCCTTGCACCTCTAAGCCCTCTCTTGAGAAACACAAGCACGTTTCTGATGAGCCTTTTAGGTACCTTAAAATCCACTTCACTGCTTCCTAATGTTGTTTTCCAGGGTTACTAATGTATCTACTCACAACTACCACTGTATGTGCAATATCTGGTCTAGTGCAAACCATAGCATACATAAGTGAACCAATAGCTGAGACATAAGGAACCTTACTCATATAGTCTTGTTCCTCTTCTGACTTTGGTGCCTGATCCTTGCTGAGTCTGAAGTGACTATCCAAGGGTGTGCCAACGGACTTGGCCTTGTCCATATTGAACCGGTTGAGTACATTTTTCACATACTCAGTCTGTGAGAGTCTCAACGTGCCTCTGACTCTGTCTCTGACAATTCTCATGCCAAGGATTTGCTTTGCAGCTTCTAAATCCTTCATTGCAAAATGCTCTGACATCTGCTTCTTCAGATTATTGATCTCATCAATATTTGTCCCTGCAATAAGCATGTCATCCACATATAACAACAAAATAATGTAAGAATTTTCAAACTGCCTGACATAGCAGCAGTGATCTGCCTGACATCTGATGTACCCTGCATTGCACATGAAACTGTCAAACTTCTTATACCACTGTCTAGGAGCTTGTTTCAAGCCATACAAGCTCTTCTTCAGTCTGCAAACTGAACCTTCCTTTCCCTGTACCACAAACCCCTCCGGTTGGTGCATGTAGATGTCTTCTTCAAGATCTCTATGAAGGAAAACTGTCTTCACATCTAGCTGCTCAAGAAATAGATCTTCAGTAGCAACCATAGCTAAAACTAACCTGATGGTTGTGATCTTTACCACAGGTGAAAAAATCTCAGAGTAATCAATGCCCTGTTTTTGCTAAAAGCCTTTTACAACAAGTCTGGCCTTGTATATCTTACTGTCATCATGCTCAGTTTTTACTTGGTACACCCACTTGTTGTGTAAAGCCTTCTTCCCTGATGGAAGTTCTGTCAACTCTCATGTCTGATTCCCTAATAAGGAATCCATCTCATCCTTCGTGGCCAACTCCCACTTGCTAGAATTTTCATCATGCAAGGTTTCTTGATAATTCTGCGGTTCTCCACCATCTGTCAATAGAATATAATTCAAAGCAGGTGATAAACGCTGTGGAGGACGAATAGTCCTAACTGACCTGCAAACTGCAGCTGTAGGAGTGGATGGCGCTAGATATGACTGCGGAATAATAGGAATGGGTGCACTGTGACCACTCTCCCCGTCACTCATTTCCCTACACTGCACTGTGACCTCTGGTAGATCATCCAAACTCACAAAGTTAGACTCTTGAGGAACTGCTTCAGCAACTGTGCTAGACTTGTCCTTGTACACAATCTTCTCATTGAATATCACATTCCTGCTTCTTATAATCTTCCGACCCTGATCATCCCAGAAACGATAGCTAAATGCCTCGTCTCCATAGCCAATGAAATAACATTTCCTTGACTTAGCCTCAAGCTTACTACGAGCATCAGAATCAATAAGAACATAAGAAAGACAGCCAAAGATTTTAAGATGAGAAAATTTGACCTCGTTCCCGCTCCAAGCCTCCTCAGGCAATCCACAATCTAACGGAATTGATGGCCCTCTGTTTATCAAGTATACTGCAGTGCTAACTACATCTGCCTAAAAAGTAGGTGGTAAGCATGCAGCCTCATGCTTCTAGCACGCTCATTTATGGTTCTGTTCATGCGCTCAACAACTCCATTTTGCTGTGGTGTCCCAGGAATGGTCTTCTCCATTTTGATACCCTGAGTAGCACAATACTCCTTGAACCCACCATCAATATACTCACCACCATTATCAGACCTTAAGCATTTCAACTTCAAGTCTGTCTCTGTCTCAACCATGGATTTCCAAATTTTGAACACATGAAATACATCAGATTTGTGTTTCAAAAAATAGACCCATACCTTCCTGCTGTGGTCATCAATGAATGTAACATAGTAACGAGAACCTCCAAGAGATGCTACTGGGGAAGGTCCCCACACATCAGTGTGCACAAGATCTAGTCTCTCTGACTTTAGTGTTCTGCCACTCTTCAAGAAACTGACCTTCTTCTGTTTCCCCATAATGCAACTCTCACACATACTGAGATCAACTGACTTCAGTTCTGGTAGCTTGCCTCTAGACAGAAGTTCTTTCATGCCTTTCTGACTCATATAGCCAAGCCTGCAATGCCACAAATCTGCTGTGCTCTCTGCAACGGTAGTAGCAATAGTGTTATCCAAACCAGTAGTCATATAAAGTGTACCAGTTTTCTTACCCCGAGCCAGTACCAATGCCCCTTTGGTGACCTTCCAGGTGCTATTTGAAAACATCACTGAATGTCCACAATCATCAAGCTGCCCAACAGAAATGAGATTCTTCTTCAACTCAGGAATGTGTCTGACCTTTTGTAAGGTCCATTTGTTCTTGTTAAGAAGAGCAATATCAATATCTCTCATCCCTACAACATTCAAAGCCTCTCCATCAACCAAATACACATTTCCAAAATTACCTGCAACATAATTTTGCATTATCTCCCGATGGGAAGATGTATGGAAGGAAGCCCCTGAATCAAGTATCCAGTCTCCAACTGAACTTTGAATTGCAAGTAATAGTGCATCCTGTACTTCTTCAGTTACAACATTAGCACTATCATTCTCGGTCTTCTTGGGATTTCTGCAATTATTCTTTATGTGGCCAGCTTTGCCACAATTCCAACAAGTTGCCTGCTGACCAGGCCTTGACTTGCTCTTGCCCCTATTCTTTGATTTTGATCTGCCACTGTTTGAGTTCCTGTCTTGTGCTCTCCCCCGAGAGTCAACATTCAATGCTAAACTCGAACCTGAGGTCTCGCCTGAATCTTTCCTGCGCACCTCCTCAGCCAAAATCAAATCACGTATATCATCATATTTCAACTTTGATTTACCGGCAGAATTACTAACAGCCATTCTCATGGCTTCCCAACTATTTGGCAGTGATGCCAATAGTATCAGTGCACGTATCTCATCATCAAATTCAATTTCAACAAACGACAATTGATTTGTGATAGTATTAAAATCATTCAGATGTTGTGCAACAGACCTACCATCTGCCATTTTCAAATTAAATAGCTTTTTCATCAGATGTACCTTGTTATTTGCTGACAGCTTTTCATACATACCTGACAAAGCCGTTATGAGATCCGCAGTCGTCTTCTCCTTGATGACGTTGTGAGCAACAGATCTCGACAGGGTTAATCGAATAACCCCCAGGACCTGTCGATCCAACAGGGTCCAATCAGCAACTGACATGCTGTCTGGCTTCTTCCCCAACAATGGAAGATGAAGTTTCTTCCCATAGAGGTAGTCCTCTATCTACATCCTCCAGTATCCATAATCTGTGCCATCAAACTTCTCGATCCCCGATATCTTCACTTTCTCTCCAGCCATCGTTTTTTCTCAGACCCGAACCTTGGCTCTTGATACTAATTGTTGTGAAAAACGATGACAATAAAGTAAATTCAAACACGGAAAAAACAAGCAATCACACACGACACAGTATTTACGTAGTTCGACAAATTGCCTATGTCCACGGGAGCTGCAGAGGATTTTTATTACTTGAGGAATCATAATACAATGTGTGTGGAACGGCTACTGTTCACTCTGATACAGTACAAGCCATAAAAATATTACTTATATATGTTATGCGGCGAAAATCCTAAATTCAGCAGAATTAGTGATGTTCACTCGAGTGGCGTGTCGAGCCCTCATCGAGCGAACCTGTTTCCCACAACTACTCGAGCCATGTGTCGAGTGGCTCCTCGAGCGAAGCTCTCTGACTTCCCTCCGCTTGAGCTGTGTGTCGAGCGGTGTCGAGCGAAGCTCTCTGACTTGCTTTTGCTCGAGCGGTCTGTCGAGCTATCTTTGAGCGAAGCTCTCTGACTTGTATTCGCTTGAGCGGCTAGACTCTCCGCTTGAGCGCCGTGGACCAGACTCCAAATACTCAACAGGCTGGACATAATTTGAATGGGAACTCCGCCTCGCCTCGTGACAATGCTAACTATAGCGCGCCATAACAGGAGCTAGAGATCACCCTGGCTAGACCTCTTCCTTGTGAGTGACACCTAATAACCACATGATGCCCCCATGGGACCAGATAGCTAGCTTGCTAGTCATATTATATTTTTTGTTCAATTTAGTTTTTCTTTTTAATTTTAAACTTTACTTTTGAAGTGTTTAATTTGTAATTATGTGATGCAATGTGTTAAAGATAAATATAAATAATTAAATATATCATTTTTCATAAACTAATATTTTTGGATAAGTGATTATTTCACATAATATTATAGATTCGAAGTTTGAATCTACACTCTATCTATTTTAATTAAATATTTAACGTGTTGGACCTATTTATTGAAGAAAAATTTGATCCACACATGAGAGAGTGTTAAAACAAATATAAATAATTAAATCTATTTCTTCATATAAGTTTAACTTTTTAAGATAAATAATAATTTCAAAGATGACACCATATATATCTATATATATATATATATGTATAAAGCACATATATTAACATTGTAGGAAAGATGATGTGCACATCTATTTATATATCATCAAATTCCCCCCCCCCCCCCCCCCCCCCCCCCCCCCCCCCAAGAAAATGGATGGGAGGACTAATTTGTAGAAGGAGATTTATCTCGTTCCTAGGACTCAACTTTTTAAACGCCAAGGATCTATTTGAACAACGCCAAACCCATGCAGAGACTTATATTGTAATAATTTATTTCTGAAAAAAAATGATAATGGAATCTAAAAGTAGTTGTTTTCTTGTATTTGTTCTGTGGTTCTCGATCTTTTTTGTGGACTGGTAGATTCATTGCAAGCATGATACATGCTTATCTTTCCGAAAGAAATTTCATAACTTTCTGTGGCCGGAGTTTGTTGATCATTGGGATTCGCAGTAAAACTTGAGTCAAGGTTCGCATATTTTAGCTAGCTGGACGACACTCCCGAAAGAGACAAATGGATAAAAGTAATACCTTGAAGGTACTGATCATATATATATATATATATATATATATATATATAGACGACGTGGTGCTATCAACTAATTGCACTTTCTCATGGCGTTTTCTACTCATAAATTTAGATATGACTCGTTGTTCCCTGTGATTTGATTGGTGGAAAAGTTTCGCTGAACAAATTTGATTCGTATGCTTTATAATTGGTTTGGGGAGAAAAACGCGTCGGGTCACAGTGACGAAGGTAAGGCGCCCCTGGCCCCCCACCCCCAAATTTTTTTTTTTTTTGACAATATGTATATATATACATATAGTATATAAAACTATAAAAGTCTTCTATAGAGATCTAAATATTACAAAGAATCTTTACACCACACACATCTATTGATCAATGTGTAATTTATCATTTTTATTCCATTACAAGAAAAATGAATTTTTGTAGTCATTAAATTGCGATGAAAAGATCATTTATGACCAAAACAGACTCATTTTAACTGTAAATAATCATTTCGCTGGAATTAACTGGCCACAAATAAACAGTTTTTTTGTAGTATTCTTCTATCTAAATACACACATATTTAAACATTAAGATAAAATAATAAAAATGACAAATTACATAATGATTAAGTAGATATGAATGATATAAGATTTTCATATAGAGTACTATAAATGAATAAATATAGAGTAACTTTAAAAGTAGCAATTCTGATCATGTTCCAAAGTATTGAGCTTCTCCATGACCCAAAGCAAAACACTATATATGCATATTCATATTCGTTCTCAATCGTTTAAAATTGACAATAATATATATGGTCTTTTAAAAAAGTTTTATCGAGAAGATTTTGCTGAACAAGAAAAGATCGACTAAAATTTCAGTTACAACATTACATACACGATGTGCTTTATCATCCAAATTTGCAATACTTGCCTACAATTTTTTATTTATGTTGGGTATTGAAAGCTATTGAGAAGTTTAACGTTTATACTGCATTTAGATGTTGAATTGAATTGAGTTGAGTTGAGATGAAAGTTGAAAGCTAAATAAAATATTGTTAGAATATTATTTTCTTAATATTATTATTATTATTTTGAGATTTGAAAAAGTTGAATTGTTTATTATATTTTGTGTTAAAATTTGAAAAAATTATAATGATTATATAAGATGAGTTGAGATGGGTTTGGAATCCAAATTTGATCCAGTTGACAGATTAACTTGAGTTATCTTGACACTTCCAATTTCAATAGCTACTATTGAACGAACTTCTTTGGCTATGAACATTATTAAGACAAGGTTTCAAAACAAAAAGAAAGATAACTTTCTTGGAGATTTTTTGACAGACTATTGAGAAAAACAATACTGAAAGGTTTAATAAGAATGCCATAATTAATGATCATGAGTTTTATTCAATAAAAGAGTGATGAGCTCAATTAACATAACTGGTTAGTAGTTAGAAAATATGTATTTTTTTATTATATATATAGAGTTATGTCATACTTTTTATATAAATTTTTACATATACTTTTGACCCCTTAATTAGATTTTTAGTTTCGTCACTGCTGGGCTACGCCTCTTTTTGTCATTTTGTGATCTCATTATTTGCTGTCAGTAATAACATTATTTATTGTTTGGGAGGGTTTTCTGGTCAAGAACTTTAATTATTAGATTCAATAGATAATACTGCTTACACACCAACTTCCATTACTTTGATATTGAAGGAAAATCCTTGTCTAAGGTCCACTAGCTGTATGGTGATCAAGTGGTTTCCTTTGACCGGTTCACAACACACCCAGCGTACTAGTAAATTGTAATTAGAAAGGGTACCGCTAATCATGGAAGAATAATCCACTATTTTATTTTAACATTTTGTCATTTCCAAACAGGCATGTTACGTGATACATGATTTTAAATGAATTTTAGGTAAGTAGTTGATAAAAGAAATCATTTAAGATATTGTCACATCAATAAATATGAATGGAGATTATAAAATTGAGAATGAACAGTAACATTCCGACATAAGAAATAGGGACCACGCGCACGCGTGTATTATTATTATTATTATTTTTTTTCCGATAAGTTAAATATTGTAAAGATAAACTAAACGATTATAAAAATATAAAATTTAGTGAGCTAGGAATATCCAACAATTATCCCAAACACAATAAAAAAACACTGAAAATAAAAATAAAAAAGCAAATTATTAAGCTAAAAACTTGACTCTAACTCAATTTTATAGGGGGATGCTACTTTAAAGCAGTTTTAATATAGTCTGATAAACAGACTATAAACCTAACTCAAATTTGATGAGCAGTATAGCGTCAAAAATTCCTTACACAAATTTGGTATTTTGATTATTCTTCATTCATTGTACTAATATTTTTTAATAGCCGCAGTCGAGAGGGGTGCGCTGCATTTTGTTCATCCAATCCAATTGTAAGAGATTATCACGATCACATCGTTTTGATCACTGGTTAGGAAAAACAGAAACATAGGATAAAAACAGCCTAAAGATAATCCGATACACCGGTAAAGGACCACCACCGACGGTGGTGACGCGTATGGAACACGCACCGCATTGAGAACAAAATGAGCACGCAGATCTGAAAGATCCGAAGCCGTGGCATGGACAACTGCACACCGATTGTATCTACCGATTGTATATAGAAGAACTGATATTTTTTAAAGAAAAATACCATTCTTTCATTTTAATTCTTTTTAATCTCCAATCACATCTTCTTCTGATGTGACATATTTTAAGTCATTTTTTATTTAGATGGTAAAATCACTTAAAATATATTATATCAAGAAGTATGATCGGGTATGATCTAGAATGAAAAGTGATACCACTAGTACTCTTCTTGAAACTAGGCCGGCCTCACTCTTACTTATAATGGATACATAATTGAGAGAAGTTGTGCATGTCCACATTGAGAGAAGAAGCTTACTTTTCCGAAGTAGGTAATTGGAAGAGAACAGCTTAATGGTCACCATGTGAATCATGGTGTTGAAAGAAAGAGTAGAAGAAGAAATATTAGAGGCCATCGGGATCAAAGGAGGTTAATCCAGGTATTATTCTGATACCATAAGAATGTTTTCATAGAACCACCACACCTTTGAGGGTGGTGAATGTTTTCCATTTCTAGAGTTGTACAGAGTGTATACAGGGAATATACATCTATGGTAATTACAATTAGAATGGATAACATGTACAAAAATAAATGATCAATCTCCTAGTATCAATGGTTAATCATTACACATATGGAAAGCCTATCTAATTTAAGTGAGGATATCCGAGATAAATCCTCAACACATATGTGAACAAAATTTGTAACTAATAATCTTGTTAAAAGTAAAATTTGGTTTCCAAAGGCTCTTTAATTTGTACTCGCTTTCTTTGGTTTAAAGTTAATTATACATTTCTTAAGGATTATTATGATCATCGATCGTACTCATGTACTCATGTTTCATACTTGGACAAATGTGAAAAGGGTGAAACATATATAGCCATGTAGAAGATCACGAAGATCGAATTTCCACGGCCACTCTGTATATTATATGCTGACCCACACGCTAATTGCTTATAGTTGCAGGCCAATATCTTTGTTTGCTAGCTAGCTAGCATGCATGGCATGATCTACAAGACTTCAACTTAACGTTCCTATTATATATGTCACGATTGGCATGACAGAAATTAGCAACCTAGCTAGCTCGATCGATCTTCTAAGCCGCTCTAATGATCATTCAACGTACGTCTCTTGTGTGCGCAGTTGTCAACGAAGATTCTTTGCCTTGGTTATAAACCGTACAAATTGCGTTCGATACTATAGCTGCATGCAAGTACGTCCTATCCTATACTAAGATGCAGGTTGGAAAGTAGGTGTACTTAGCTAAAGATGTTAAATTAGGCTACATTTAATTAGATTCATAAGTTATTTGAGAGTAATGAAAATGATTTTAAATGAATTGGATAAAATATTAATAATTTTTTTTAATATTATTATTATTTTAAAAATTAAAAAAATTAAATTATTTATTACATTTTATATGAAAATTTAAAAAAATTATAATGATAAAATGATATGAGTTTTCAATTCAAACGGGACTTAATAAAGGGTGACTCACCTGGCTACTGACAGTACTTTTTTTAATGTATTTTTTAAAATAATTTTAAATAATATCTAAAAAAATATTAAAAATACTTAATTAATCATTAAATAAAAAAATTAAAAACATGTAGTAAAATTTTTAGTATCATCAAGTATATATAAAAAATGATTAATTAGTTGGACTAGCTACCTGTTATTATGTCAGCTATGATGTACATTTAGATCTAGTGTTAAGAGTAATTTTTTTTTTTTTTTCCAAATAATAGGCTACGTAGGTAGGTTTATTTGGTGACATATTATATATATTGTTGCTAATCAAATCAAAATTGAGGAGTTGTATCGACGTTGAGAACAAAATCAAAAGTACTCGATATACAAAGTGACAAACAAATTAAGGTACTATTTTTCAAATATGTAAAGCGGTCAGCAAATTAATTAATTAATTAGGCCATTCGGATTAGTTGGATGCAGGGGAAGAAATCAATTTAAAAGGAAATAAAGCGGTGCTATCTTAATAATAATATCTAGCTAGTAGATCAGCCGTACGTACCCACACGCGCGTACGTACGTCTCTTTCTATGTCCTTAATTTTCTGCAAGTTAATCAAAGGAGTAATGCTATATGTATAGTACACTCTTATCTTAGTGTGATCATATTAAATAGTATGTAGTATATTTATTAATTTGATCATATTAAGTAATATGTAGTACATTTATTATCATTAAATAATAAAAAAGTATAAAATAAATAATTATTTAATGGTGATAAATGTATAACATATTATGAAAGAAGAATGTTAGTATAATATATAAAATTTTCTTAATTAAAGTGTTGCAGCTTCCTAGCTAGAATCCCTGGTACAAAAGTTTGAGGTTAATTTCTAGAGAACTTCAAGAAATTAGATGATGATCAGTTTGAATAAAGAGGCAAAATATACCATTTCCTTGCATATTATACGTGGTGTGTGTATATATATAGGCAAAATATATCATCATGTGTTTGTCTTTTTAAAATTAGTTTGGGTCTTTTATTTTATTTTTATTTTTTATTTTTTTAATAGTTAAGGAAGTGACTATTAGTAAAGTGATGTATTTTTTTTTTTTAAAGAAAATGCTTATAGATGTTTAAAAAATATTTAAAAAAATATATAATTACACTACTGGTAAGTTTGAGAGGCCAAATTCATGGAACTGAGTACGAGCATCCATATATATATATATAGATCATATTTTTCCTAAAAGGATTTGCAGAGTGATCCACACGTCTGATCTTCTATATTGATATATATACATACATACTCACACTAGGACTTTCAACTAGGACGTTTCTTAATATTCTTTTCTTGACTTTGAACGTGTGAATCAAGTTTTCTAAATGATCATGATCGATGTCGACGACAAGCTAGATTCCAAGCGCGTATCATGTGCAACACAAGCTGAGTTGAACTGATATATATTGTGGATGCTGATGTTCAGGATTTTAGGCATCGCCATAGAGCTCCAATTATTATTTGTCGAAGACTTGGTTTGATTTGACGTCCTCGATCGTGGCCAGGCCACCCAGCCACAATGTTAGACTTCGTGTTCTAATTATCAGCAAAAGAAATATATATTGATCAGGACAACAAAACATGATAAAGAATTCCTACATCTTTTTTTTTAGAAATTAATGATTAAATTATTTGTAAATAGTAGTAAAATAATTTATAAATTATAATAAATAATTTATGAATAATAATGAAGTAGTCTGAGAACAATTGTATTTCCTAACATTATATCCTATGTAACAACTAATTAATTACGACTTTTATATACCTAGCTAGTGAATAAACTAATATTTTTTAAAGTTTTATTTTGATTTAATGTACTGAAATTTAAAAGAAAAAGAATATTATATTTGAGAAGTTGGTGAATTATAATTACTGTATCACTACCATTTTTTTTTTTTTAGTATTCCGAACAGTACTATATATGGACCAAACCATGCAACCTCGATTGGTATGGGACTGCCTGCACTGGCTAAACCCAGTCAACGGGGTGGTTCCAGTTGGTCGATACGTACTGATCTTAACCCCTTCTCGATTGACCGATCAACCACTTTGTTAATTTTATTAGACGGAAAATGATTTTGCCTCCTATTTTGATTGTTAATATATTTAATTCTTTTTAATGATTAAGAAAGTAATTATTAATATATTAGTGTATTTTTTATTTTTTAGAAAATATTTGAAAACATTTAAAAATATATGAAAAATAATAATAATAATGATAATGAAGTGGCATTTGGCCAAACGGCATGCCCAACAGTCACAGTTGGGCGGCATAGTAGCTGTACGCTTTGATAGAAAAGGTGATTTCAAAGTACTAAGCTACTATTTGAGTAGTGAGTTGAAATGAGATAAGTTGAGATGAAAATTAAAAATTAAATAAAATATTATTATAATGTTATTTTTTAATATATATTATTTTAAAATTTGAAAAAGTTGAATTACTTATTATATTTTATATGAAAATTTTAAAAATTTAAAAATTTTCACTATTGTTTACGACTGATTCTCATCAACGGGGCTTTGCGAATCGTCTCCAGTGCCAAGCGGCATCTTTGATACTAAAGTTTATAGGTCATGTCCAAGTATTTTAATCTTATTTACCGTTCGTACGTGTATTTGGAAAAAAAGTGAGCGAGCAACCATAGTAAGGAAAAAGTACTTGTTATTTATTAATAAAAATTATTTTAGACACAAAATAATTATATAAAAATAAATTTATAAATTGATTTAATTTAATACAGTATGTTAAAGGATAAAAAATGTGAAAAGGGTTAAACATATATAGCCATGCAGAAGATCACGTAGATCGAATTTCCACGGCCACTCTGCATATTATATGCTGATCCACACGCTAATTGCTTAAAGTTGCTGGGCAATATCTTTGTTTGCTTGCTAGCAGCCTAGCATGCATGGCATCATCTACAAGGCTTCAAATTAACGTTCCCATTATATATGTCACGATTAGCAAGACAGAAATGAGCAACCTAGCTAGCTCGATCTTCTAGGCCGCTCTAATGATCATTCAACGTACGTCTCTTGTGAGCGCGGTTGTCAACAAAGATTCTTTGCCGGGGTTATAAACTGCATGAATTGCGTGTTAGATACTATGCCTGCATGCAAGTACGTCCTATACTAAGATGCAGATTGGAAAGTAGGTGTACTTAGCTAGCCATGTTAAGATTAAGAAATGAGTGAGTTGAGGATAAATTCAATAAAATATTATTTTTAATATTATTATTATTTTAAAAGTTAAAAAAATTAATTAATTATTATATTTTATTTAAAAATTTAAAAAAAATTACAATAATAATATAAGATTAACTAAGATTAATTAAAGAGTGGCTTGATATTAAGATAGCACAGCTAGCTAGTGGATCAGAGGTACGTCTCCACACGCGCATACGTACGTCTCTAATTCCTTAATTTTCTGCATGTTAATTAAAGTGTTGCAGCTTGCTAGCTCTGGAATCCCATGTACAAAAGTTTGAGGTTAATTTCTAGAGAACTTCAAGAAATTAATTAGCTGATCAGTTTGAATAAACAGGCAAAATATACCATTTGCTTGCATATACGTGTGTGTATATATATATATAGGCAAAATATATCATCATGAGTTTGTCTTTTTGAAATTAGGTTTGGGTATTTTATTTTATTTTATTATTTTAATAGTTAAGAAAGTGATTATTAGTGAAATTATGTATTTTTTTGTTTTTAAAAAATGATTATAGATTTAAAAAAAATAATTAAAAGAAAAATAAATTAAAAAAAATATATATTACACTAGTAGTAAATTTGAGAGGTCAAATTCATGGAACTGAGTAGCAGCATCCATGTATCTATATCTATATATATATATATATATATATATATAGTTCATATATTTCCTACAAGGATTTGCAGAGTGATACACACGTCTCATCTATATTGATATAGATATATATATAGAGAGAGAGATACACACACTAGGACTTTCAACTAGGACGTTTCTTTTAATATTGATCTTTTCTTGACTTTGAACGTGTAAATCAAGTTTTCTAAATCATGATGTCGACGACAAAGTAGATTCCAAGAGCGTATGTGCAACACAAGCTGAATACGTAGTACTGATATACATTGTGGATGCTGATGATCAGGATTTTAGGCATCGCCATAGAGCTTCAATTATTATATGTAGAAGACTTGGTTTGACTTGACGTCCTCGATCGTGGCCAGGCCACCAAGCCACAATGTTAGACTTCGTGTTCTAATTATCAGCAAAAGAAATATCGATCAGGACAACATTTTTTGTAGAAATTAATCATTAAAGTTGTTCCTTTGGATGCTAAGAGTATATTAAATTATTTATAAATAGTAATAAAATAATTTATTAATTATAATAAATGATTTATAAATAATAATGAATTAACCTAAGAACAGTTGTATTGATCCCAAACATATGATCCTAAGTAACAACTAATTAATTACAACTTTTATACACCCAGTGAATAAAATAATATTTTTTTTAAGTTTTATTTTGATTTAATGTACTTAAATTTAAAAGAAAAGAATATTATATTTGAGAAGTTGTGGGTGAATTATAATTACTGTATATATGGACCAAACCATGCAACGTACGTCTCATCTATACTGATCTTCACCCCTTCTCGATTGACCGATCAACCACTTTGTTAATTTGGTTAGAAGGAAATTGATAGTATGTCCAAGATTTTTCCTCATTTTGATTGTTAATATATTTAATTTTTTTTTTGTATTGATATATTTTTTATTTTTAAAAATATTAAGAAAATATAATAATAATAATAATAATAATAAAGTGGCATTTGGCCAAATGGCATGCTCAACGATCACCGTTGAGCGGCACAGTAGCAGTACTCTTTGGTAGAAAGGGCAATCTCAAAGTACTAAAATATTATTTAGATAGTAGGTTGAGATGAGATTAATTGAAATAAAAGTTAAAAATTAAATAAAATATTATTTTTTAATATTATTATTATTTTTAAATTTAAAAAAATTAAATTATTTATTATATTTTATGTGAAGATTTTAAAATATTATAATAATAAAATAAAATTAAATAAAATAAAATGAGATGAGATAAAAGATTTATAAGGAGCCTAATTCTCATCAACGTGGCTCTGCGAATCGTCTCCATGGTATAGCACGTACAGCCGGCACACTTCTCAAGTGCCAAGCGGCATCTTTGATACTAAAGTTTATAGATCATGTCCATGTATTTTAATCTTATTTACCGTACGTACGTGTATTTGAAAAGAAAGTGAGCGGGCAACCATAGCAATGAGAAAGTACTTGTTATTTATCAACAAAAATAGTTTAGTATAAAAAAAAAAATTACACAAAAATATATTTATAAATTAATTTAACTTGATGCAGTATGTTAAATAGTAAAATTATATATATATATATTTTTAACTTTCATTTAATAATAATGAAACTGGGGAGCAATTGTATCTAATAATTAATTAGCATGTTAATATGAGGAGATATATATAGTACTTAATGATGTAAGTACATGGCATAATTGTTAAGAGTAACTTCATCATGTTTTGAAAATTATATAGTATATAAAAATAACTAACATTCATAATTTGATCTCTTCATCATTAATTCATACAAACTTGTTATACTTTCAACAAGTCAAATGAACCACATGATCACTTTATAATTTTTAAAAAATAGCACGAGCTATATATGTAGTTATATATATGAGACTCGATCGAAAAGGATCCTGGCTGGTGTACTTAATTATGCTTTGTCTTAGTTGACTTTGCGGCAATTTGTCCTGATCTGCCCACTTGAACCAGTTAGTGGGCTAAGGTTTCCCATCTTCACCATTGCATTGGCAAAGTCTGTTTGGAAGCTTGCTGGGTTGGAGATATAACCATTAACTTGAGCGTCTGTGGAACCCCCGCTGAAGAGCTGTTGGTCTGAGTGCAAGAGACCCTTTTTGGCCACCAAATTCCTAAAGTAAGCGTTGTCAAAAGATGCCGGACTCGTGACATCAAGAGGGGAAAGGTTGTCGTCTCCTGCCGGCCCCGTGCTTGGACACTTGGATTGCAGCGATGTTTTGAAAGAGGAATCTATGTCGGTGTCATTGTAAATCCTTGGCCTGAAGGATACGCACCTTGCTTGACCTATTGTGTGAGATCCTGCATGCAGAAAGAAATCATATATAGCGAAACATTGTATGGTTAATTAATTAGGTTTAGTCATTTATAAAACTTATAAAGAGTTCCTTAAAAATTAATGGGTTAAAATTAGGGATAAACATGATTTAAGCGAGCACACCTGAAAGAGCCACCATTTCTTTGGCAGTAAAACCTTTGTTTGAGAAGGCACTAATAAGGCCACTAAGACTCAATGTTGGAGGAGGGAGGTTGCTATTTGCCGCAGCTGCACTTGCGGTTGTGGAATCTCTTCTTCCCAATTGAACTGTCCAACTACGTCCACCTAGCTGCAGAATGCAATAATTAATTATTCGATAATATCAGCAAAATTGAACAAAAAGAACAGCAAGATTTTGAAATGTTAAAAATATTTTAGCTAGCTTTAAAGGAATATTAAATTTATTAATTTTTCTTTTTTAATTCCTTACAGCGACGACGGAGTCTCTCGCAGCAACTGCTACAATATCAGCACAAGACACAACACCAGGGCAGATTTTCTCCACTTGAGATTTGATGTTGTCTATTACTTCATATCCCCTTACTGAATTGTCATTGGGCCCCGCAGTTTTCTCTCCTCCCGCGTCCAACAGAATAGATGCGTCGCACCCCTGTTACAGATCATCGACAATAATATTAATGTTACTCAAACTTGTTATATATTTTCCTTGTTAATTTCAGGAATCCTACCGTATATATAAATATATATAAGTGTCAAGATTCAAGTACTGTCGTTTTATATATATATATATATATACAAGTTTATTAATTTGTTCTTTCGTGTGTACGTGTCATGAAACCTAATTAGCGGAATAACCCTTTCCTTACAAATCATAAATCTTAATTTAAACGTACGTACGTGAGGCTATATGGAACTTATAAAGTACAGCACAATCAAGAGTTAATCTTTATTTGATAAAAAGCAATGCATGCAAAAAAATAAATAGCACCGACAGTATTGTATATACACGATATACACATCTACACACACGTGTATGTGTCTAAATTTTGGTTACAGATTAACAGGGGCGCGCGTGTCCAATATTAATAGCTATATATTCTTCTTCTTTATTTATTTTTTTATTTTTCCATTCCTTCTACTTTAATCCAAAGGGGAAAATGGAAAAAGAATATTGGAAAGGCGGAGATCACCTTTCGGTCATGTCTTTGGGTTGGGACCAAAACTATCCAGCTTACCTTTTTGGTCTGTGTCTAAATTTCTGGAAAGGCGTGCTGATTGAAAAGAAAAAGAGATATTATCATAAACTAAGGATTTTTCATTTTCATTTCTTTTCTTTCATGCTTACAAGATAGGAACTGTATAGTTGGAAAAGTCAAAACAGATCATGAGCATGCAATATTTACTAAAACCAAATCGAAGGTCGCGCACTGCTATTTAATTACTATATATAGCTGATTTTTCAGATAAAAACCTCTTTAAATAAGAGAGATAGATGCAAATACTTACCAAACTTGGTAAACGTATGTAAAGAAAACTATACAGTGAAACTAAATAAAAAAGGTTCGAAATATCTTAATTAAAGACCCAGATTTTTGCAGCTTAAACATAAATTAAAATGGTCAATCAATCACCAGTAGTGACTTTGTTGCATGCGCTCTCTCTCACACACCCCTCCTCACGCAACAGATCTATGCAGTCTACAGACATATATGCTGATAAGATACTAAATAAGGTAAAAGAAAGAAAAGGAGAAAGTGAGAGAGATGACTTGCATTAACAAAGCAGTCATGAAAATGAAGACGTAGCAATGATGCTCCCATGCGTTTCTCACTTGACACAGCAGAGACAACACCTGATTTAATGGTGGAAAGGGCATTAGGGCACGAAGTTGCATAGAAATTAGAGGATAACTGAGCAGAAGCCAGTCCCACAACAAGTGAAAAGAAAAGGCATAATTTAGTGGCAGTGGCTGGAATGAAGGCCGAGGTGGGATGCAGATCATAGGAAGCCATGACTAATGATTTGGTTGGACGAAGAAGAAAAAGGAGGCCTTTTGCTTGGTGCGTGGATATATAAGGTGCAAGAGGTAACATGTATTTATAGAGGAGCTCTGAGAAGACCGTCGGCGTGTATGCATTTTCCTCATGCATTGAGTCGGCGTTAGGAGCAAACAGAATAATAATAATAAAAAAAAAAAAACAGCATAAATATAATTTGCGTAAATATATAAGCTAGGAGGTATCCATTCGGGGTATAATCCAACTTCTAAATTATTGGTTTAAACAATAAATTAATTAGCTAGCGAGTTCCGTGTACAAATTAGTCTATATTGTCCTATAAATTATTAAAAGAACCCGCGTTAAACTTAATTGTCATTTTTTTTTTTCAAGTGCTCAAAAGATGTCAATTTATTCTTAGTAATTTCAAGTAAATTAATGCATGCACAATTGGCTGGCCAATGGAATTCCCAAAAGAGAAATTGATATGGCGCGAGCTATCGAAGAACGTAGCATAGATGACTCGGCGCTAGTCACTTTCGCTACGTTATCTACTTTGTGATTAGTTTCAATGTTACTGTTCCATCAAGTTAATTAATCCATGATTCCATATGCTTTATTAGCTAGCTAGGTTGGGAAAAAAACGCATCGGCGTAGAAAAAGATCATGAATTTAGGTACGACTGGGCCAAGGCAGCGTTTGTCGAGATAGATAGCTAGCTAATATATATTGTTTGTCGGATATCCAATCAACAGAACTGTTTATAATCCGTCTTCACACTGTATATAAAATAAGATATATAAATTTTAGTACTCGCGCGACTAAATAGGAAAATAAATAAAATCCTTAACTAGGTTTTGATATATATGGTATTATGGTATATGACATTGTAAATTAAAGTTCCTAATTTTAATGTAAAATAGATCATATGATGTAATATTTAGGGCCTGTTTATAAAATATTACTCTTTTTTTTTTTTAATTATTTTCTTTATGTAGACTTACGTAAATTTCTATTGTAAATCTCTCTAGCTGTACATGATGAATCTTCCCATCTCACATGCCATTAGAAACATTCCGGCCCATACAGTACTAATTAATCATGTGTTTGCATGAGACAGAAACGACAACGACATTAAGGTTAAAGCTGGTTTCGTGTCTGAATTTCTTGGTGGTGGGAGTAGTACTTCGTTTTTTCCAGATCAAATTAATATATGTATATATAATATAAACTGGTTTACTTATCACTGGCTAAAAACCATTTCATTCGCAGCGTTGATTGCGCGCGACCTTTCCTTGAAATATTATATATTTTTCCTTGCTAAGTTATAAATAAAAATAAAAATATAAAATTAAGTGAGAGAGAGAGAGAGAGAGAGAGAGTGAACGGAAAGCTGGTCAATATATCATTTATATATTCATTTGCAAAATTAAGTGCCCTTAATATATATATATATATATATATATATATTTATATTGTATAGCTAACTGTACGTGTTCCAAGTAGATTGATGATGATCATGACTTGATAAATCTGATGCATGCATGCATGGAACGAGCTGGGGATTCAAATCAATCAATGAGAATATACCCATATATATTATCACTAATCTCTATTTAAGAATGCCAGTACCCTTTGACACATGCAAGCAAGCATTTCCAATAACCAAATGAAAACGACCGTGGACTTATCTGTATTAATTAATGCTTCATTTGTTAAGTCATTGCAACATGATATTTTTAGTTTTAATTTGCTGTCACAATTATGGAACTAACTACTTGGTATGTAGGTGTCATGTTTTTACTCGTTCATTTGAGTAGGAATTAATTAAGCGAGCACGTACAAAATCTCAATAGATCATCATGTATCCAAAGAGACCTGCAGTACTACCACTAGTCCCAATTAAGTAAACCCATCACATTTTATATATAGTTATAAATTACTTAGCGCTAGCAGCTTTCACCTTTTATTTTTTCCCCACTTCATTTAAACTGCTTGGAAAAGGACGTAGTTTAGCATGCATGGCCAAAATCCATCAAGTCAAATATCGACAATATTATTAATTAATGTTGAGAAAGACGTACAAACCAATTACATTATGGCAATGTGATTAGTCAGGTCATGTCTAACTCAAGTAGCTTGGCTTTCCACCGGCCTTTTGTATTTCTTGTCTTCGTTAATTAATACGTTTAATTCTTGTCCGGGATTATCGGGTCATGTTTTCATTGGGGATAAATGTGAAATGAACATACACACATACATAAGTACTACATGATAACCATGCATGCATCCATGCTGACTAGACAGTAGAATTTTCACGTGTTGCGAAAACACGACGACGATAAATAATTGAAAATAAACACAAGCAAATCAATCACACTATACAAGAATAATGTAGTTCGGCAACGTGTTTACATCTACAGAACTGTAGAGAATTTTATTATACTGAGAAATCACTAATATACTTTGGGACAAAATCTCATTGTTCAGAACATGTAGGACGTACTAAATTGTTCATTACATACATATTTATAGTGTCACATAGTAGAAATCTTAATTTTAATTTTTCTATATTATTCGCTCGAGTGCACCTAGAGCGAGATTTCTATGCATCCTTGTCAGATCAGATATCAAATCGGACCGACACACCAACAACATCAAACTCTACAAACTCAACACCACAAGCAGCCTATAATATGTCTTCAAGTAGCTAGCTAGCTAGCTAGTGGCCCGGCCCATTAAATTCTGGTTTTTACAATATGACAGAAACCCACCTCTCTTGATCTAGGCTCGATCTATTGCTAATTCAAATGTGGGTTGTATTTGTCAAAGGAAGATATATAATTCTTGTGCGTGATTTAGCTACCTGCACGGTCCACATGCAGACTGGAAAGGTTCTGCGTAACTCAGAAAATGTCAAAGGGATAAAGCCGATAGTTTGGTTGTCGATCATTCACTGATAATTAATGCTTGTCAAATTCATGCATGGTGCATACATATATATATGAAAATTATTATATACATAGATATATATCCTTTTCTATATATTTATGATCGGTCCAAATATATTTATTATCGGTCCAAATCAAAGTTACGTATATAATATATATATATATATATATATATATATATATATATATTAATGATCTGATCTCTGATCAGTCATGAAAAACTTGATAAAAATTTAAAAATGTTAATTTTGGGGATTGCTTGTGAATATCGATCTCTACAAAACATTAAATTATGACCATCGAGCTTAATTTAATTTGTTACAAAATTTACATAATCAGCAAATTAATTAATTATAAGTATCCGATTGTTCACAGCGCGCTCTTTGACTTCGTTTACTTACGTTACTATTAATCCGTGATACATATATATATTAACTGTATGTAGTTGTCAAATCATGAAAGCGAATCAAAATTAAGTAGATAATATATAAAGGCGTTTAAACAGTATTATTAATTTTCAATAGTCAGCAAGGGACATATATTCAAACTTAGATGGCAAAGAAATAAATTGATTAAAACCGAGATCATTATATGGCGGTGCTACTTGATACCTAGTAGGTAGAATTTTAATAGTTAGAAAAGGATCTTAATTAAAAAATAATAAGAGAAATGTCCTTCTTCATATTAATATTCTTATATTATCCTCGATTAAAATTGTAATTTACATGATAGTCTATTTAAGTGGAAAATATATAAATCACTTTTATAAAATTTGACACATCAAATTAAAGATAACAATTTATTTATATAGACCGGATAAAAAAATATCATTCCTCAAATAATAAATATTTGGCCAAAAATATCTTGATTTGCTTGTACGTACTCATATAATTTCCTAGAGGCAGGTTAGCTAGTTGGAGTGTGACCCACTTCTCTATTATTGATCTCAATATGATTTCCAGTGTATATACCGGCCTCTCTTGCCTTTTTTGACTTTGAACGTGTGAATCGAGCTACTTTTATTTATTTTGTCTTGCTCATTGACTTCAATCCCATCATTGAAGTATATATCCATGCATTAATTAAGCACGCTAAAGTGAGCCGAGTAGATGTGCTTTGGGAACTAATTAAATTATCAACTATTTATAAATTATTTATTAATATTTACAAATTATTTTACTATTATTTACAAATAATTTGAAATCCTAGCTCTTAACATCCAAACGGATCCACACAAATAGTTTATATGGGACAATGATCCTCTCTATTCACTTGAAATGAATAGTATTTATTTAGAGTAAAATATGGAATATTTTGATCATTTCACTCTTCAGCATAATGTAAAAGGATAAATATATAATTTTATAATTTATACTAGATGAATACTATTCCTTTCAAGTGAAATGAAGATCATCCTATTCCGTTTACAAAGGCATGCCATTAATTTTTAGGTTACATTTAGATGTTGAGATAATCTCAAATGATTTATAAATAATAGTGAAAAAGTAATTTATGAATAGTAGTGCATTGCTTGTAAATAGTAGCTAAGTGAAGTAGTTACTTACAAAACACAGCCTTATCATTGAACTTTTATGCATGGAGAAATATTGTAATGAAAATTTCGTTTAGAATATGCAAATC